>NW_024424675.1:5804088-6026891 GCF_017311325.1 Ursus maritimus
TCAAGCATAGCTGTTTCCACCAGAGTAGTACATTTTGTTATTCTCATTGATGAACCTACATTGACACATCATATTCACTTGAAGTCTACAGTTTACAATAAATTCAGCTCCTGGTGTTTTATATTCCATGGGTTTTGACAAATATATAATGACATGTACCCACCAGTATATTCATTATTGTCAGAATAGTTTCACTCGCCCTAAAAATCCTCTTGCAGCTCTAACTTTTCATCCTTGCTTCCCTCGTTGCCCCAGCCCTTGGAAATCACTGATCATTTCACTGTGTCAGAGTTGTGCCTTTTCTAGAAATGTCAATATAGTTAAAATCATACAGTATACAGCCTTTTCAGATTGGCATCTTTCACTTGTAATATGAATTAGAGTTCTCCATGTCTTTTCATGGCTTGATAGCTCACTTCTTTTATTACTGAATACGATGCACCCCGGTTATCCTTTCACCTACTGAAGGATGTCTTGTTGCTTCTCAAGATTTGGCAATTGTGAATAAAGCTGCTACAAAAAGCCAAGTGTGGGTTTTGTGTGGACACAAGTTTTCAGCTCCTTTAGGCAAATACCAAGAGTGCGATTGCTGGATCATATGGTAAGAGTATATTGTTTTTTAAGAAACCACCAAATTATCTTCCTAGGTGGTTGTACATTTTGCATTCCCACCTGCAATGAATGAGAGTTCAGTTGTTCCACATCTTCACCAGCTTTTTGGTCTTGTCAGTGTTCTGGATTTTGGTGATTCTAACAGGTGTATAGTAGTATTTTATTGTTGTTTCAATTTGCATTCCCCTGCTGACATATGATGTGAAGCATCTTTCCATATACTATTATTTTCCATCTGTATATCTTCTTGGTAAGATGTCTGCCAGTCCTTGGCCCATTTTTTAATTGTGTTCATTTTCTGTTGAGTTTTAAGATCTCTTTGTTATATTTTTGACAACAGTCCTTTATCAGATAAGCTCTTTACAAATATTTTCTCCTGCCTTCTGTGCCTTATCTTCTCATTCTCTTGACAGTGTCTTTCACAGAGCAAAAGTTTTCAAGTTTAATGAATTCCAGCTATTAATGATTCTTTTCTATGTATCATGCCTTGCATTGTATCTAAAAAGCCATCACCATACCCAAGATCATATAGGTTTTCTCCTATGTTATCTTTATAGTTTTTCATTTACACTTAGGGCTATGATCCATGTTAATTTTTGTGAAGAATGTTAAGTCTGTGTCTAGATTCACTTTTGGCATGTGGATGTTCAGTTGTTACAGCACCATTTGTTGAAGAGATTCTTGCTCCATTGTATTGCCTCTGGTCTTTTGTCAAAAATCAGTTGATTAGAGGTACCTGGATGGCTCAGTTGACTAAGTGTCCAACTCTTGATTTTGGCTTGATCTCGGTCTCTGGGATTGAGCTCCACATCAGGCTCCCCACTAAATGAGGAGTCTGCTTGTGTCCCTCTCCTTCTGCCCTCTCCCCTTGCCTCTCTCTCTCTCTCTAATAAATAAATAAATCGCTTTTTAAAAGGTCAGTTGACTATTTCATGTGGGTCTATTTTGGACACTCTAGTCTGTTCCACTGATCTATTTGCCTATTATATCACCAATACCATACTGTCTTGATAACTATGTGCTTTACAATAAGTCTTAAAGTCAGGTAGTGTCAGTCCTCCAACTTTGTTCTCTTTAATATTGTGTTGCCAACTCTGGGTCTTCTACCTCTCCTATATAAACTGAAGATTGAGTCTGTTGATATTCACAAAATAACTTGCTGGAATTGTGATTGGGATTGTCTTCAATCTAAAGATCAAGATGGAAAGAACTGCCATCTGACAATATTGAGTCTTCCCATGCATGGAATGTAATAGTTCTTCATTACCTTAATTCTTTGACTTCTTTCATCAGAGCTTTATTGTTTTCCTAATATAGATCCTGCACATATTTTATTAAACTTATGTAAACCTAATATTGGGGATGCTAATGTAAATGGTAAGTGTTTTTAATTTAGATTCCACTTGTTCATTGCTGGTATAAAAGTAATCGAGTTGTATATTAACCTTGTATCGTGAAAGCTTGCTATAACTGCTTATTTGTTCAAGAGATTTTTTTCCTATGCTTTTGGCAAGTCTTTAGAATTTTCTACATAAATAATTATGTCATCTCTGAACAAAGACATTTTTATTTCCTCCTTGTCAATCTGTATAATTTTTGTTCATTTTCTTGTCTTATTGCACTAGTTAGGCACTCCAAATTGTTATTTGAAAACAAGTAGCAAGAGGGGACATTTTTGCTTTGTTCAGTATGAGTGGGAAAGCTTTTAGCTTCTGATCAGTAAATATTACATTAGCTGTAGAATTCTTCTAGATGTTCTTTTGAGGAACATAGAGTTCTTTTCTCTATTCTTAGTTTGCTAAAATTTTTTAAAATCATGAGTTGGGGGGGCACCTGGGTGGCTCAGTCGGATAAGCCGCCTGCCTTCAGCTTGTTCATGATCCCAGGGTTTTGGGATAGAGCCCTGTATCCAGCTCCTTGCTCAGCGGGAGTCTGCTTCTACTCTGCCCCTACCCCTACTTGTGCTCTCTCCCTCTTTCTCTCTCACGCTCTGTCTCAAATAAATAAATAAAATTTTTAAAAATAAAATAAAATAATACATCACAAATGGGTGTTAGATTTGTCAAATGTTTTTTCTGCACCTATTGATATGATCATGTGACTTTTAGCTTATTGATATGATGGGTTACATTAATTGATTTCCAAATGTTGAATCAGCATTATATATCTGTGATAAACACCATATGGTCATTGTAAATAATTCCTTTTATTCTTTTTCTTTTTTTAAATTTAAATTCAATTAGCCAATATATAGTACATCATTAGTTTTGGTGTAGTGTTCAATGATTCATTAGTTGCATATAACACCCAGTGCTCCTCATATCACTTTCACTTAGCATAATCCCCTAGTTCCATCCATGTCGATGCAAATGGTGGGTATTCATCCTTTCTGATGGCTGAGTAATATTCCATTGTCTATATGGACCACATTTTCTTTATCTCATTCATCTGTTGAAGGGCATCTTGGCTCCTTCCACAGTTTGGTTATTGTCGACATTGCTGCTATGGACATTGGGGGCATGTGCCTCTTCTTTTCACTACATCTGTATCTTTGGTATAAATACCAGTAGAACAATTGCTGGGTCATAGCATAGCTCTATTTTTAACTTTTTGAGGAAACTCCATACTGTTTTCCAAAGTGGCCGTACTAACCTGCATTCCCACAAACAGGGTAAGAGGGTTCCCTTCTCCACATCCTCTCCAACACTTGTTGTTTCCTGCCTTGTTAATTTTTGCCATTCTAACTGGTGTAAGGCAGCATCTCAATGTGGTTTTGATTTGAATTTCCCAGATGGCTAATGTGTTGAACATTTGTTTTACATGTCCATTAGACATTTGTATGTCTCCTTTGGAGAAGTTGTCTGTTCGTGTCTTCTGCCCATTTTTTTCACTTGATTATTTGTTTTTGGGGTGTTGAGTTTGAGAAGTTCTTTTATAGATCTTGGATACCAGCCCTTTATCTGAAGTGTCATTTGCAAATATCTTTTCCCATTCCATGGATTTCCTCTTGTTTTGTTAACTGCTTCCCTTTGCTGTGCAGAAGCTTTTTTTCTGATGAAGTCCCAAAAGTTCATTTTTGCTTTTGTTTGCCTCACCTTTGGAGACATGTCTTGAAAGACGTTGCAGTGGCCAATGTCAAAGAGGTTACTGCCTATGTTCTCCTCTAGGATTTTGATGGATTCCTGTCTCACATTGAGTTCTTTCATCCATTTAAAGTTTACCTTTGTGTATGGTATAGAGAATGGTCAAGTTTCATTCTTCTGTATATAGCTGTCCAATTTTCCAAGCACCATTTACTGAAAAGACTAAAACAGGAAGAAATTGACAACTTGAGTAGACCAATAACCAGTAATGAAATTGAAGCAGTGATCAAAAACAAGAGCCCAGGGCCTGATGGATTCCAGAGGAACTACCAAACATTCAAAGAAGAAATAATACCTATTCTCCTGAAGCTGTTTCAAAAAATAGAAACAGAAGGAAAATTTTCAAACTTGTTCTTTTGAGGCCAGCATTACCTTGATCCCAAAACCAGGCAAAGACCCCATCAAAAGGAAAATTACAGACCAATATCCCTGATGAGTATGGATGCCAAAATTCTCGACAAGATCCTAGCCAATAGGATCCCACAGTACACTAAAAGGATTATCCACCATGACCAGGTGGGATTTATTCCTTGGATGCAAGGGTGGGTCAACATTTGAAATCAATCAATGTCAAAGAACACATTAATAACAGAAGAAACAAGAACCATATGATCCTCTCAATTGATGCAGAAAAGCATTTGACAAAATATAGCATCATTTCCTGATTAAAACTCTTCAGAGCATAGAGATAGAGGAACTTTCCTCAAATTCATAAAAACCATCTATGAAAAGCCTACAGTGAATCTCATTCTCAACTTTTCCCTTAAGATCAGGAACAATCAAGGATGCCCACTCTTGCCACTATTGTTCAACATAGTACTAGAAGTCCTAGCCTCAGGAATCAGACAACAAAAAGAAATAAGAGGCAAATTGGCAAAGAAGAAGTCAAACTCTCTCTTCACAGATGACATACTTTATGTGGAAAGCCTAAAAGACTCCACCCCAGAATTACTAGAACTCATACACCAATTCAGGAATATGGCAGGATACAAAAATCAATGCACAGAAATCAGTTGCATTTCTATACACTAACAGTGTAACTGTAGAAGGCAAATTAGAGAATTGATTCCATTTACAATAGCACCAAAACCCATAAGATAACTTGGAATAAATCTAACCAAAGACGTAAAGGATATACTCTAGAAACTACAAAACACTTATGAAGGAAATTGAAGAAGGCACAAAAAGATGGAAAAACATTCCATGCTCATGGATTGGAAGAACAAACATTGTTAAAATGTCCATGCTGTCCAGAGCAATCTATACTTTCAGTGCCATCCAGATCAAAATACCAATGGCATTTTTCAAAGAGCTGGAACAAACAATCCTAAAATTTGTATGGAACCAAAAAAGACCCTGAATCACCAGGAGATGTTGAAAAAGAAAAAACAAAGCTGGGGGCATCATGTTGCCTGATTTCAAGCTATACTACAAAGCTGTGGTCACCAAGACAGCATGGTACTGGCACAAAAACAGACACATAGATCAATGGAAAAATAGAGAGCCCAGATATGGTCCTCAACTCTATGGTCAACTAATCTTTGACAAAGCAGGAAAAATATCCAATGGAAAAAAGACAGTCTCTTCATTATATTTCCTTTTACTTTTACTTTTTTTTTTTCTTTTAGTGGTTGCCCTGGAGTTTGCATTATAAATTTATTTTTATAATAATTTTTTATCATATTATGTTAGTCACCATACAGTACATCCCTAGTTTTGATGTAAAGTTCCATGATTCATTACTTGCATATAATAATTCAGTGCACCACACAACATTTATAACTAATCCAAGTTACTTCCAAATGATACTATGCTGTGCTGTTTCATGGTAGTGCAAGTACTTTTTAATAACAAAACGTTCTTAATTCCTCCTTCCAATCCCTCATATCATTGTTATTCATTTCACTTATATAATCATTGGCTGTGAACTTTATAAGTGTTTCTCTGTTTTTCCCCCACCCCTTTACATGGTATAAGATGGCCAACAGAGCCTGGAGTTGGGTATTTTGCTTCCTCTAGGTTGCTTAGGTTCTGATAAAACCCCAATAGATTAAGCTCTGGTAAAATGGCTTCTGCTCAGTACAAACCTTTTTGAGAAGAACAGAATGGTCTTGGGGTTTCAAATGGCTCCTCCAGTGGGAAGCTTGAGGGGGTTTTTCTCCATCTTCACTGTGAGAACCTTGTAGAGCTCCTGGAGGTAAAACTTGCAAAGCATGGGGGTCCCCAAATTCCTGGGTCTCCCTAAAGTTTTTACCTCTCAGACTTGTCCACACCAAGCCACCAGCAAATCATCAGTTATTTTTTTATTTTTTTATTTTTTTGTTTTATTTATTTTTTATAATAATATTTTTTTTATTATATTATGTTAGTCACCATACATCCAGTACATCCCTGGTTTTTGATGTAAAGTTCAATGATTCATTAGTTGCGCTTAACACCCAGTGCACCATACAATACATACCCTCCTTACTACCCATCACCAGCCTTCCCATTCCCCCACCCCTCTCCCTCTGAAGCCCTCAGTTTGTTTCTCAGAGTCCACAGTCTCTCATGCTTCATTCCCTTTCTTATTACCCCCTTTCTTTATCCTTTTCTTCTCCTACCCAAGTTTTCCTACCATGGAACTGGTATCCATGGAGGTTTTTGCTTGAGGTTTCTGAACCAGGAAGTTGTGATTCTCTGTATCCACTGGTCCATCTCTCCAATTTGGGGGTTACCAGTATGCCCTTTGACCCCACTTCTGACAAACCTAAGAAGAGTTTTGATTTTTCATCTTGCTCAGATTTTTACTGGTTGTTTAGGAGGGAGTGAAGACTTCTAAGTTCTTACATACAGACCAGAAATCAGAAGTCAAAGATAATTTTTTCAAAGGTAAAACTATGATTCTCATGCAGTTATAAAAATGAATACAGATCAAAAATTTACTTACTCAACAATTAATGAGGGAAGCAGTAAGATGCTGTAATCAGCTCAAAAAACACCACATATATAGATAATCAAAAATGTCAAAATTAATCTATAAACAGATGCAAACTACTAGTACCACTGGGCAAGAATTAATTGCAAAGACAATTGCATGAATTGCAATTAATTGACATTATTTATATTTCTATGGACAAGAATCATTTTTAATTACTATAGTTTTGTTATAATGTATAGAGCTGTAAGATAGCTCTAAGGCAATGAAAGGCTATGATAGCCTGAAGGGTGCCCTAGACAGGAGACCCAGTGATTTTTCACCAATTCCAAAGTTTCCTACAAATTCTCCTGGGACAAGTGAGCCAGACAACGTTGCTAACTTTCCTATCACTAGCTTTACTTCTATTTTAAGTCCCCATTCAGCCTAGATAGCAGAAACTTTATCTGTTAACCTGTGGTTACTTTCCAGGATGGCATCTTAGTTTTGGGGGGAGCTAAGCTTGGTGCCATTACTGGGGAAGGACCATCTGATTTCAGTGTCATCCCTCCATCCTGAAGAGTCCTAAGGTAGTCATCGGTTCATATACATTGCCATGGAGACATCCCTTGTTCCTATCTGTGGCTCTTTCATGTCTAGAAGTTCTTGATCCTATTTGTGCACATTTGGGGTACATAAAAGTTCACTGTCTGGGACTGATGCCATGTTGAAGTGTATGAAACTCCATAAGAGCATCCAAAGCCTTGCCTGCCCAGATAATGGCATTGCCATTTCTACCCTGGGACTTGCCATCTTTCTGAGCCCCACTCTTGCAGTATGGTTCAAGGCCACCCTCTTCATGTAGTCCATACAAACATCAGTGGAGTGGGGGATTGTCTCAGGAAACAGGACCAAGAACCCTCACTTCCTGTGAGCCATCTCTCTTTGTCTTCTATCCTGCAAATCCCTTTCTAGTCTAAGATGGAAAGACTTGCTCTCCTCATGAAGTGTTCTCCTAAATATTTTACCCATTTGGGGAGTCCTTCCAATTCTCCAAAGTATTAAACTTCCAAAATTCAAAAGCAAAGAAGAGAGGTTCCTTTCTTCTGTTTTTCCACTGCCCAGTCCTTGCAAGATTGCAAAGACCTGGCTCCAGAAGGAGGACAAATATACAGGGGTACTATTTCAAACATATTGCCCATCACCCATGTATGACTCTCAAAGAGTACAGGACCGTATCTAAGGTACTTCTGATCCCCATAGCACCCAGCACAGTGCCTCGCATAGTAGGGGCCTGATATGGGCCAATGAATGTGGTGTTTAGCACAGTGGCTTTTAACTAATATTAATTTCCCAAGAGGAAAGCAATGGACGTTAAGGTTTAGAGCTAGCTGTGGAGTTAGACAAATGGAGGTTCAAGAATTTCATTTCCTAGTTGAGAATGTAAGCAAGTTATATACCCTTGCTAAAACTCAACTTCCTTATCTCAAAATGACGAAAATAGTCCTGAATTAACAGGGATATTATGAAGACTAATAATCCCTGTGATGTTATATGTTATGCACTTAGTACAACACGTGGCATATCGGAGATGCTCAATAAATGCTGGTTACTGTTAGTTATCACCATTACTCAGACTCTAGTTATTTTGCCCTGGACCTACCCTGCTCAGATACTCTGTAATACTGTGTCTATGTGAAGCAGAGGTGCTGCTGTGAAAAGAAGCCTAGGATGGCATCACTATATTAATGTCACATTATTCAGATGAGACAAGCCTTTAGTAGGATTCACAGAGGTTAAAAAAAAAGAAAGAAAAAGTACAACAGCTACTGTGGCATGGCAAAACAATGGAGACAAAGAAGTCTGTACCTCAATCTTGCCATTGGTCACAGACACAAGACAACCTTGCCACCTGTCTGGTCAGAGGTCCCATGAGATAGCAAACTGCAATGGGGAAGCCACCAAAACCCAGGAAAGGTGCTCCCTGAAGCATCCACCTGTACCTAGAGAAAGTCAATTTTTGAGACTACAATCGAGGCCCTGCCCAACATGAGTTCAAAAGGGGCCTAGATAATGAATTATTCCAATTTGAGGAGGAAAAAATGGGCTTAGCTCTCAGATATTTCTTCTTGCTCATAAAATGTTGGCTAATTGAACATAACAATAAAAATTTAATTAATTAATAATTTTTAAAAATCCAAGCACTGAGATATGACTACAGTAAAATGAATCCTTTCCTTGACAACTAGGTTGGATAGAAAGCTGATACCAGAGCATGGTCCTTAAGCTTTAGCATACATACAAATCACTGGGAGGTCCTCGAAATACTTGCTGAGCCCCACCCCCAGAGTTTTGATCTCATAGGTCTGGGATGTCAGATTGCTAACAAAAAATACATGAGCTCCCAGTTATATTTGAATTTCAGTTAAACAGTCCCAAATATTATAAATACTCAATCCCAAATATTGCTTTGAACATACTATACCAAAAAAAAAATTGTTTTTATCTGAACAAATCATTGTTATTTATCTGACATTCTCATTTAACTGGGCATCCTGTGTTATCTCGCAACCCTACTGGGATGGGGCCTGAACATTTTCATGTCTAAGTTCCAGGTGATACTGTTGTGGTGGTCTGGGAACCACACTTTGAGAATTGCAAGACTAATCTCAGACAGGCCTCCAGCAAATACCAATTCAACCCTGAGTGCTAATGGTTGGGGCTTCACCCTGGAGGCAAATATATAGATACCTTTCAGGTAGTGCCTGAAGGCGAGGTAAAAGAAAGTGCCGTAAACAGCTCTTGGTTGTTGGTAAATGAGGAGTGGATCTTACAATCTCACCATCTAACCCAAGTGTTTATAATTATTTCAAAAACAGAGCTAATCCTCTTGGGATAGTGGAAGTTTGATTTTTTCAGCTAAGTTTGTGAAGACTTCAGTGGAAATTGGCGCTGCTGGTTTGACAGGAGATATTGATTTAATAACACAGAGCTTTTCTTTCTGCACTTGGAAATCAATCCTCGCCTTCTTCCTATTGCAGCAAATTTCTGATTGCTACATGACTTCCCTGTTCTCCTTTGCTCAAGACTACAGGTGCAGAGATGCACGTGTGCCTTGGTAGGAAATTCTTTATTTCTTGGGCCAAGCGATTGTTTGCTCTTTATAATCAAGCCCAGGCCTGTGAGTTAGAGTTGCACCTTGCTATGGGGATAGTTCTTGTCATTTATCTTCCAGGTGAGCAACTTTTTTCCCATTGATTATATGTTTTAATGGCACAAACCATACAGAAAGAGTGAAACACTTAATAAAAAGAACCAGGGGCACCTGGAGTGGCTCAGCATTGAGCGCCTGCCTCTGGCCCAGGTCATGATCCCAGGGTCCTGGATCGAACATGTCAGGAATCCTGCTCAGGGGATCCTGCTTCTCCCTCTCCTGCTTCCCTGCTTGTGTTCTCTCTCTCGCTGTCTCTCTCCGTCAAATAAATAAATAAATAAAATCTTTAAAAAAAAGAACCAAAAAGATTAAATGCAAGAAAGCAACAACTATTCATTTAGTAACAGCTATGTATGTAGATAGTGTTGCCTCTTGTGACCGCCCTGTCTTCTCTTCTTGTATTTCTATCAGTGACAATCACTAGCTTTAAGACCACTGTCTCTGGGACCCCAACAAGAGACGCTAATTTAATTGGTCTGGGTCTGGCTTGACAAGGGACTTTTAAAATCTCCTCAGATGATATAATCACTTTAGCAAATTATTGAACAGTATTTATTAAAGTTGAACATACAGTCACTTCTCATTGTTTGTGGCAGTTATATCCTATAATGTCATGATGAATGCTGAGTTCAGAATACTGAACTGCTGTTCTTGGGGAAAATACAGGTTTAGGTTTCCATGAGCCTCTGCTCATAACATTTTCATCAGCCAATCAATACATAACCTTTTTTTAATGTGTGTTTCTGTTTAAAGACATCTTATCTTATATATATTGTTGATTCATTAGCATTGAACTCATGGCCAACGGCACTATCAGTCATGCCTGAACGAAACTTATCTAACACATGAATTTTCTCCATAAGGCACATCACAGTCTCTTGATCTTAGGAACATAGACAGTATTTCAACATTTGGCTTGGGGCCATTTTAACATTGAAGTTACCAACAAAAGTACAGAAATGAAAAAAAACCATGGCACTAAATATATAGTGAAAATGACAGTTGCTTTCAGAACGAGAGCTGAAACAAGAAGGCAGTTTCCTTGTTTGACCTCAGCTGGAAAGAGAACTCAAATTTTCGCCACTTTGCACATGGCCACAAAATGACTGCCAAAGTGCATGGGTATCAACTTTTGGGGCTACAAATGTATTTAGCAAATAGGCAAATTCGGCAATACAGAATCTACAAATAATGAAGATTAGCTGTACCTGTGCCCTCAGACCCAGCAAGCCACTTCACTCCTAGAGAAATGAGACCATATGTCCACCAGAACGTAGGGCATGGAAGGCTCAGAGCAGCTCTCCTCACAACAGTGCAAGACTGGAAATAGTCCAAACACCCATCAACGGGAAAATGGATAATGCATGATATATTCATGCAATGAAATACTAAGTGGCAACATAACTAAGCTAGCTACCAATGCACTCAACAACATTGCTGAATCTCAAAATCATTCAGATGAGCAAAAGAAACTAGACACAAAGGACTACTGACCTTTATATAAAAATTCAAGATCAGGAGAAATTAATCTGTGGAGAAGAAAACAATAGTGGTTATCCCTGGGGTATTAATGAAAAGGGATAGAAGGTCTCCTCTTCTGGGTTGCAAGAAATGTTCTGTCTTGATTAGGACAGTGGTTATTCACAGATATGTATGCATGTAAAAATTCATCAAGCTGCACACCTAAGATGTATGCACTTTACAATATGTATGATAGAACTCTACCTCAATTTTTTTAAAAAGCGGCCAAGATGCTTCTAATGTTCAACCAAACCTGGGAAATGCTGCTTTGAAGAAATTGCTGAGCATCATCAATGCACCGCCATCCCAAGTTATGCTGCCAGTTCCACCCCTTAGGATCATAACAGCTTGCAGGATGCTCTCCTCACAGTCCCGACCTTTAAAACCAGAGAACAAAGGATAGCTGGAAGGGAATTCAGAAACCATCCACTGCCAGAATGGCTAATTGGTTTCATCCTCAATGCTAACTCAGTTCATTTGTAATGGCTGCTTGGCAGTCTGGATTCAGAGGATTCCGAGCCTGCATCCAAACACGGTGGGCGAGAAGTTGTACAATCAATTAGCAGTGTCTGGCTTGTGCCTGGGTGAGAGAGATGCATATACTTGCCTTGATTTGCCACCAATCTAGTCCAGCTCTTCCCTTTTCACATGCAGATACTGAAACCCAGAGAAATGATTTGCCCAACCTCATGCTGGCAGTCAAGAGGCAGAAGCATGATTAAACCTAAGAGTTTTCTGAGCAGCCAGTTAGGATGTAGGTTTACACTCCATGAGATGCTACAGGATGGATGCTGGGAAGAATGGGCATTAAGAATGAAGAATCAGGCGCCTGGGTGGCTCAGCTATTAAGCGTCTGTCTTCAGCTCAGGTCATGACCCCGGGTTCTGGGATCGAGCCCACATCAGGATCCATGCTCTTCTGGGAGCCTGCTTCTTCCCTCTCCACTCCCTTGCTTGTGTTCCCTCTCTCTCTCACTGGCTGCCTCTCTCTGTGTGTCAAATAAATAAATAAAATCTTTAAAAAAAAAAAAAAAGAATGAAGAATCAAGGCATGAATTTAACTGGACTAGAGATGCAGGTCATCCACGGGCAAGGATCATGAAATTGCCCTCCTGAATATTCAGGGAGTTTGAAAAGATGCTGGTACAAACATCTAACTTCTGTTTCAAACTTTGTGACCATTCACTTATTCATAAATCCTCAGCAAGCATTTTAATAGAAAGAGGATGGATATGAATGTTCTTTGCAATCCATAAGATGCTTTACAAATGTTGGCCATTTTTTTATAAAAATGCTTTTTAACAGTTATAATAAATATCCACCATGTGCCCAGTCTTGTGCTAGAAGTTGTGGAAAATGTGACAGAAGTTGGAGATACAAGTAGTTGAGTAACAAACTGTAGTAGCAGGATCTGATTAGGACATGACACTATTCAGCAATTAATGCTGTTAAGTGGTTCACCGTCACCCAAGTCTGTTTTTCCAGTTGTTAACTGGGTTTTACATGAGTCCCCCCACCTCACAGGATCATGAGAGGGATTGAAAATGTGAAATCACTTTGTGCTGTTGAATCTTTAGCTTTTATAGATGGAAGATTCCCATTCAATCCATCAGCCAATTCATGTAGGGTCAAAACTAAAGGCTGATAAATGTTAGTTACTGTTTTTGCAATGTCCTTGCAAAAAAGTTTGCAAACTTACGGGATGTCTCCCACTTCTCTACCGTGCTAGTCCCTTGGTTAACCAGATGGTCCAACTGCAGCTGGACTTGGGAGGTCCAAGTCCATGTGGGCAGATTGTCTCTGAGTCCCCACTGCCTTAAAATTCTGGCTTGGAGAAAAATTTAGTCTAGAGTAGTAATCCTCCATCTGTCATCACTGAAATGGCTTTAGAAAGATTCTTGTCTGGGTCTACCCAATGTTTTTTTAGTTCCCCAGGTGATAGCCAAATGTGCATTCAAGGCTGAGAACAACTGATAAAATGATCTGTAAAACATTCTGAGAACAACTGATAAAATGATCTGTGAGGAAGCCTAACAGTATCATACACAGATGAAAGGAGGGGTCTGTTCACTCAGAGGGCAGAATGGCCAAACCAGTTTCAGAGGTAGGGATCTGCAGGGCCCAAGGCCCCACTGTGATCTAGCAGTCACCCATATAGTGAATGAGTTTACACAGGCACAATGCCACAGTAAGCAGCTAGCGAGCGAAATAAGTCCCAAGGGCCATTTTGGGGCCTAAACTTAGGGAGAGTCGGACTCAGGAGGGACAAGGCAGGATTTTCAGTGGTTTCACTGAGGGGCTTTAGAACCAACAATCATTTCCAGCCATTGCTATCACACAGCCCAGCCCCTCCTCATGGGTGTTGAGCCTAGACTGTAGAAGAGAGGATGCCAGGTCTACACATGTTACCTAGTTTTTCACTGGATAACTGGCTTTCACACACAGTGGCCCACTTCATTCTTCCAATAGCCCAGTGAGGTAGCTAGGAAAGGTATGATTATCCTCAGCTTACTAGATGAGGAAATCAAGGCTCTGAGGCTAGGAGTCATGTAAGGTCACAAAGTCAGGAAGAGGTTGAACTAGGATTCAACCCAGATTCCCTAACTCCCAGTGTGGGCTGTTTTTAGTTATCATCATTAGCAATAATAGATAGTATTTATTGGGCATTTACATGTTCCAGATGCATGCTGCATCTATATCAATTATATCATCTTAACTTCATTACTCTAGAAAGTATGTGTTAGGATTACCATACAGATTAAGAAAGTGAAATTCAAGAGTTTAAGTGACTTGTCCAAACTCACATGATATTCTGCTATGTGCATTAGAAAACCACAAATACAGATATATAGCAGGAATGCTCTCTGTACTCAAAGAAGCAAAACCTACATGGAGAGGCATATTTCCAATCAGATTTGTGAGCCTGATATGGCTAGACCAGAGCTGGGTGGAACAGAAAGTGCCTGAGGGACATAGCATTACTGTCTCTACCCCATCACCTCATTCCCACCTACTTCTGAATTCAAGAGGCTGGGAGGACAGCAGAATTCTTATCCTACACAATTCCTGAGGCCAGAGCTCAGGCCTAGTATGCAGGCATATCCATCACCTTCCATGTGCATAGACCTGCCCTCAAGGTACAAAAATCTGCATGCTATGCGTGAAAGAATGTCTGAAGGAAATCTGATTCCACCAGGCTATCGACATGAATCCTCACTCAAAAGAAAGAGAGGTCCTACTGACTTCCTCTTAAGTTCCTACTCTATAAAACAATCAGTTTTCAATAAAATATTATGGAACTAATGGACATCGCTTCTCTCTTGAGAGGATGCACTGGGAAGGACACACATCATTTCTTGGGTCCCATCAACTGAATCTAATCATGAGGAATATCAGACAAACCCAAATCGAGGGACATTCTACAAAAAACTGGCATAGGCTCTTAAAAAGTTCAGAAAGAAAAAAGAGATAGAGAAGAGGGAAAGAAGAAAAGAAAGAAAGAAAGAAAGAAAGAAAGAAAGAAAGAAAGAAAGAAAGGAAGGAAGGAAGGAAGGAAGGAAGGAAGGAGGGAGGAAGGAAGGAAGGAAGGAAAATGAAAGAAGCAAGAAAGGAGGGGGGAGAGAGGGAGGGAGGGAGGTGGGGAGGGAGGAGGGGAGGAAAGAAAGAAAGAAAGAAAGAAAGAAAGAAAGAAAGAAAGAGAAAAAGAAGAAAGAAAGAAGAAAGAAAGAAAGAAAGAAAGAAAGAAAGAAAGAAAGAAAAAAAGAAAGAGGGAGGAGGAAAAGATGGTGGAGGAGTAGGGGACCCTTTTTCAGCTGGTCCCCTGAGTCGAGCTGGATATCTACCAGACCATCCTGAAAACCCACCAAATCAGCCTGAGACGCAGGAAGATACATCGGATTTCTACAAATGAACATCTCCAGTGCTGAGTATTGAGGTAGAAGTGGGAAGCCGTGAATCCCGCACAGATATCAGAAGATAAACAGAAGGGGAGGGAGATGCCGAGCTCGGACACCGGGAAGCAGTAGCCACTTGCACTGGGGAGCGGGTTGGACTTGCGGACTGGCACCCTCGAAAGCACACTGACACTGTGAGTCCAGGAACGCGCGTGTGACCAGACTGAAAACGAGAGCCTCAGAGCAGACACTGGAACTGGACTAAAAGAGAGCTTGGGAGCGCGCGCATCCAAACTAAAAACTGGAGCTCCGGAGGCACCTCAAAGCAGACTGAAACCGGGAGCTCAGGAGCATGTGGAGCAACCAGACTGAAAACCGAGCACCGGAACGCGCGCGAACCACACTGAAATAGGGAGCTCGGGAGCGCGCAGGAACCAGGGGCTGCTGGCGGTGTTAGAAGCTAAGGACAGAGATGAGATGGCCCCGGAGTGAGGTGGGTGAGCGCCTGGGGGCACAACCCAGGACGCTGTGGGGCTTTGGCAGCACCAACAGAAACAGAGTTAAAGTGGCTGAGAGAGCTCAGGGGAGAGCGGATTACATCTCTCTGTTCTGAGACAGAGGCTAGGATATGGTCACTGCTGCTCTGACTCTCAGAAGAGTCACAGAAAACCGCCAGGAAAGCTGCCAGAGAACAAAAGCCCGGAAATACTTAGCTCACATTGTGCCATCCCCATCGCCCTGGCAGGGACAGGGAGACTTCACCTCAAACAGGGTTGCCTGAGTATTGGCGCGGCAGACCCCCTCCCAAGGCAGTCTGAAAATCAAGGAGCCCACATCCTTATCGGTCCCCATAAAACAAATTCACACTGACTGGATCCTGGTCAATAATTTGGGCTCTCTGCATCCCCGCAACCTCTCCTCATCAGAATGACAGGGGAGAAATCTTCAGCAAAGAAAGGAGACAGAGACTGTGGCCTCTGCCACAGAAATGATGGATATATATATAACCAAATTATGTCAGAAATGGAGATCAGAGTAACAATGGTCAAGATGATTCTAGGCTTGAATTTTTAACGAAATATTAAGGAGAATATAGAATATCTAAGGGCAGAAATGAGAGCAAGCTGGCAGAAATTAAAAATACTATGAATCAATTGCAGTCTAAACTAGACGCTCTGACAGCCAGGGTAAATGAGGCACAAGAACGAATTAGTGAATTAGATGAAAGAGAAAGTTAAAACAGAAACGTGGCTCAAAAAACAACCAGTGGAAAAAGACAGTCTCTTCAATAAATGGTGCTGGAAAATTGGACAGCTACATGCAAAAGAATGAAACTTGACCACTCTCTCACACCATATACAAAGATAAACTCCAAATGGATGAAAGACCCTCGATGTGAGACAGGAATCCATCAAAATCATAGAGGAGAACATAGGCAACACCCTCTCTCGACATTGCCAAAGCAACCTTTTTCATGACACATCTCCAAAGGCAAGAGAAACAAAAGAAAAATGAATGTGTGGGACTTCATCAAGATCAAAAGCTTCTGCACAGCCAGGGAAACAGTCAAAAAACTAAGAGGCAGCCCACGGAATGGGAGAAGATATTTGCAAATGACACTACAGAAAAAGACTGGTATCCAAGATCTACAAAGAAATTCTCAAACTCAATACACAAGAAACAAATAAACAAATCATAAAATGGCCAGAAGATATGAACACTTTCCAAAGAAGACATACAAATGGCTGACAGACACATGAAAAAAGGTTCAAAATCATTAGCCATCAGGGAAATTCATATAAAAACCACACTGAGATACCATCTTACGCCAGTTAGAAAGGCAAAAATTGACAAGGCAGGAAACAACAAATGTTGGAGAGGATGTAAGAAGGGGATCCTCTTACACTGTTGGTGGAATGCAGGTTGGTACAGCCACTCTGGAAAATAGTGTGGAGGTCCCTTAAAAAGTTAAAAATTGAGTTATCCTATGACCCAGCCATTGCACTACTGGGTATTTACCCCAAAGATACAGACGAGTGAAGAGAAGGGCCATATGCACCCCAATGTTCATAGCAGCATTGTCCACACAGCTAAATCGTGGAAGGAGCCGAGATTCCCTTCAACAGATGAATGGATTAAGAAGATGTGGTGCACATATACAATGGAATATTACTCAGCTATCAAAAAGAACGATTTCTCAACATTTGCTGCAACATGGACGGCACTGGAGGAGATAATGCTAAGTGAAATAAGTCAAGCAGAGAAAGACAATTATCATATGGTTTCTCTCATCTATGGAACATAAGAACTAGGAAGATCGGTAGGAGAAGAAAGGGATAAAGAAAGGGGGGTAATCAGAATGGGGAATGAAGCATGAGAGACTGTGGGCTCTGGGAAACAAACTGAGGGCTTCAGGGGGGGAATGGGATAGGCTGATGATGGGTGGTAGGGAGGCAGTCATTGCATGGTGCACTGGGTGTTTATGCAACTAATGAATCATGGAACTTTACGTCAAAAACCAGGGATGTACTGTATGGTGACTAACATAATATAATAAAAATATTTAAAAAAAGAAATACACTATGGTCTTGAATTGTACCATATTGCAGACATTAAAATATTATTCTCAAAATAAAAAAAAAAAATGGAATATTACTCAGCCATCAGAAAGAACGATTA
This sequence comes from Ursus maritimus, assembly GCF_017311325.1. Lineage (NCBI taxonomy): Eukaryota > Metazoa > Chordata > Mammalia > Carnivora > Ursidae > Ursus > Ursus maritimus. The sequence continues at coordinate 5,822,046 of NW_024424675.1, forward strand.
CACAACATTTGTAGCAACATGGATGGGACTGGAGGAGATTATGCTAAGTGAAATAAGTCAAGCAGAGAAAGACAATTATCATATGGTTTCACTCATTTATGGAACATAAGAAATAGGAAGAGTGGTAGGAGAAGGAAGGGAAGAAGGAAGGCACGGTAAACAGAAGGGGGAATGAAGCATGAGAGACTGTGGACTCTGGGAAACAAACTGAGGGCTTTAGAGGGGAGGGGGGGATTGGGATAGGCCAGTGATGGGTATTAAGGAGGGCACATACTGAGTGGTGCACTGGGTGTTATACGCAAATAATGAATCATGGAACATTGCATCAAAAACTGGGGAGGTACTGTATGGTGACTAATATAACAAAATAAAAATTATTAAAAAAATAAATCCAATCTCAAGAATGTAGAATACAGAGACATGACTCAATGAAACCTTCCAACGTCAGAATCATCGGCATCCCCAAGGGGTGGAGAAATATAGAGGTCTAGAAGAAATATTTGAACAAACTGTAGTTGAGAACTTCCCTAATCTAGGAAAAGAAAAAGCATTCATGTCCAAGAGGCATAGAGGACCCCTTCCAAAGTCATGAGAGCAGACCTACACCACGTCACTCATAGTGCAATTCGCAAATATTAGATCCAAGGATACAATATTGAAAGCGGCCAGGGGAAGAGAATCCATACGAACAGAGGTAAAAATATCAGAATAACATCAGACCTGTCTACAGAGACATGGCAGGCTAGGAAGGGTTGGCAACATATTTTCAAAGCTCTATCTGAGAAGAACATGCAGCCAAGGATCCTTTATCCAGCAAGCCTGTCATTCAGAATTGATGGAGAGATAAGGACCTTCCAGGATGGGCAGAAACTGACCAAATTGCAACCACCCAAACCAGCCCTACATGAGATACTAAGGGGGTTCTATAAAAGTAAAAGGGCCCAAGAGTGATACAGAACAGAAATTTACAATCTATAGAAACAAACTCTTCACAGGCAACATGACATCATTAAAATCATATCTCTCAATAATCACTCTCAATGTGAATGGCCTCATGCTCCCATAAATGCCACAGGGCTGCAGATTGGATAAAAAGACGTGACCATCCATTTGCTGTCTACAAGAGACTCATCCTGAACCTAAAGATACATCCAGACTGAAAGTGAAGGGATGGAAAACCATTTTTCATGCCAATGGACCTCAAAAGAAATCTGGGGTAGCAATTTTCATATCAGATAGATTAGATTTTAAACTAAAGACTGTAGTTAGAGATACAGAAGGACACTATATTACTGTTAAAGGATGTATCCAAAAAGTGTATATGACAATTATAAATATCTAGGCACCCAACACAGAGGAGCAGCAAGATACACAAGCCAATCCTTAACTCAGAATAAAGAAACATATAGATAATAATATGTTAATAGTAGGGGACCTCAACACTCCACTCTCAGCAATAAGCAGATCACCTAAGCAGAAAATCAACAAAGAAACAAGAGCTTTGAATGACATACTGGACCAGATGGACCTTATGGATATATACAGAACACTACACCCCAGAACCACAGAATACTCATTCTTTTCAAATGCACATGGAACTTTCTCCAGAATAGACCATATACTGGGTCACAAAACAGGTCTCAACAGATGCCAAAAGCCTGAGATTATTCCCTGCATATTCTTAGACCACAATGTTTTGAAACCGGAACGCAATAACAAGGAAAAATTTGGAAGAAACTCAAACACTTGGAAACTAAGAACCATCCTGCTCAAGAATGATTGGGTAGACCAGAAAATTAAAAATCAATTTAAACAATTTATGGAGACCAATGAGAATGAAAACACATCAGTCCAAAACCTATGGGACACTGCAAAGGCAGTCCTAAGGGGAAAATACATAGCCATCCAAGTGCCACTCAAAAGAATAAAAATCTAAAATGCAGTTTTTATATTCTCACCTAAGAAGCTGGAGCTGGAACAGAAGAACAGGCCTAACTCATGCACAAGAAGGCAACTGATCAAGATTAGAGCAGATATCAATGAATTAGAAACCAGGAGCACAGTAGAGAGACCAACAGAACTAGAAGCTGGTTCTTTGAAAGAATAAATAAGATCAATAAGCCACCGGCAAGACTTATTCAAAAGAATAGAGAAAGGACCCAAATTAATAAAATTATGAAAGGAAGGGAGAGGTCACAACCAACACCAATGAAATAGGAAGGATCATTAGAAACTTTTATCAATAGCTTTATGCCAATAAATTAAACAACCTGGAAGAAATGGATGCCTTCCTGGAAACCTATAAACTACCAAGACTGAAACAGGAAAAAATTGATTATTTAAACAGACCGATTAATTATGAAGAGATTGAAGCAGTGATCAAAACCTCCCCAAAAACAAGAGTCCAGGGCCTGACGGATTCCCTGGGGAATTCTACCAAACATTCAAAGAAGAAATATTACCTCAGAACAGAGAGATGGGTTAAGGAGGCACATATGGCATGGTGCACTGGGTGTGTATGCAAGTAATGAATCATGGAACTTTACATTAAAAACTAGGGATGTACTGATGGTGACTAACATAATAAAATAAAAAAAATTATTAAAAAAGAAATAACACCTATTCTCCTGAAGTTTCAAAAAATAAAACAGAAGGAAAACAACCAAACTCATTCTATGAGGCCAGCATTACCTGATCCCCAAACCAGGCCAAGACCCCATCAAAAGGAGAATTGCACACGGATATCCCTGATGAATATGGACACCAAAATTTCTCAACAAGATCCTAGCTAGGATCCAACAGTATATTAAAAGGATTATCACATCTTGACCAATGGGATTCATCCCTGGGATGCAAGGGTGGTTCAACATTCGCAAATTGATCAGTGTGAAGGATCAGATCAGCAAGAAAAGAGTCAAGAACCATATGATCCTCTCAACTGATGCAGAAAAAGCATTTGACAAAATACAGCATCTTTCCTGATTAAAACCTTTCAGAGTGTAGGGATAGAGGGTACATTCCTCAATTTCATAAAAACGATCTATGAAAAGCCTACAGCGAATATCATTCTCAACGGGAAAAGCTGCAAGTCTTTCCCTTAAGATCAGGAACACGACAAGGATGCCCACTTTCGCCATTATTATTCAACATAGTATGTAGAAGTTCTTGCAACAGCAATCAGACAACAAAAGGGATAAAAGGTATCCAAATCGGCAAAGAAGAAGTCAAACTGTCTCTCTTCGCAGATGACATGATACTCTATATGGAAAACCTAAAGACTCCAACCCCAAACTACTAGAACTTATAGAGAAATTCAGTAATGTGGCGGGATACAAAATCAATGCTCAGAAATCAGTTGCATTTCTATACACAAACAATGAGACTGAAGAAAGAGAAATTAGGGAATCCATTCCAGGTACAACAGCACGAAAAATCACACGTTATCTCGGAATTAACTTAACCAGAGACGAAGGATCCATATTCTAGAAACTACAAATCACTCTTTGAAGTACATTAAAGAAGACACAAAAGATGGAAAAATATTCCATGCTCATGAATCGGAAGAATTAACATAGTTAAAATGTCCATGCTACCTACAGCAATCTACACTTTCAATGCCATCCTGATCAAAATACCAATGACATTTTTCAAAGAACTGGAACAAACAGCCCTTAAATTTGTGTGGAACCAGAAAAGGCCCCGAATCACCAAGGAACTGTTGAAAAGGAAAAACAAAGCTGGGGGCATCACATTGCCGGATTTCAAGCTGTACTACAAAGCTGTGATCACAAAGACAGCATGGTACTGGCACAAAAACAGACACATAGACCAATGGAACAGAACAGAGAACCTAGAAATGGACCCTTGGCTTTTTGGGCAACTAATCTTTGACAAAGCAGGAAAAAACATCCAGCGGGAAAAAGACAGTCTCTTCAATAAATGGTGCTGGGAAAATTGGACAGCTACATGCAAAAGAATGAAACTTGACCACTCTCTCACACCATATACAAAGATAAACTCCAAATGGATGAAAGACCTCGATGTGAGACAGGAATCCATCAAAATCATAGAGGAGAACATAGGCAACACCCTCTACGACATTGCCAAAGCAACCTTTTTCATGACATCTCCAAAGGCAAGAGAAACAAAAGAAAAAATGAATGTGTGGGACTTCATCAAGATCAAAAGCTTCTGCACAGCCAAGGAAACAGTCAAAAAAACTAAGAGGCAGCCCACGGAATGGGAGAAGATATTTGCAAATGACACTACAGATAAAAGACTGGTATCCAAGATCTACAAAGAACTTCTCAACCTCAATACACATGAAACAAATAAACAAATCAAAAAATGGGCAGAAGATATGAACAGACATTTTTCCAAAGAAGACATACAAATGGCTAACAGACACATGAAAAACTGTTCAAAAGCATTAGCCATCAGGGAAATTCAATTCAAACCCACACTGAGATACCACCTTACGACAGTTAGAATGGCAAAAATTGACAAGGCAAGAAACAACAATTGCTGGAGAGGATGTGGAGAGAGGGGATCCCTCTTACACTGTTGGTGGGAATGCAGGCTGGTATAGCCACTCTGGAAAACAGTGTGGAGGTCCCTTAAAAAGTTAAAAATTGAGCTATCCTATGACCCAGCCATTGCACTACTGGGTATTTACCCCAAAGATACAGATGTAGTGAAGAGAAGGGCCATATGCACCCCAATGTTCATAGCAGCATTGTCCACAATAGCTAAATCGTGGAAGGAGCCGAGATGCCCTTCAACAGATGACTGGATTAAGAAGATGCGGTCCAGGGGCGCCTGGGTGGCACAGCAGTTAAGCGTCTGCCTTCGGCTCAGGGCGTGATCCCGGCGTTATGGGATCGAGCCCCACATTAGGCTCCTCTGCTATGAGCCTGCTTCTTCCTCTCCCACTCCCCCTGCTTGTGTTCCCTCTCTCGCTGGCTGTCTCTATCTCTGTTGAATAAATAAATTAAAAAAAAAAAAAGAAGATGTGGTCCATATATACAATCGAATATTACTCAGCCATCAGAAAGAACGATTACACAACATTTGCAGCAACACGGATGGGACTGGAGGAGATTATGCTAAGTGAAATAAGTCAAGCAGAGAAAGACAATTATCATATGGTTTCACTCATTTATGGAACATAAGAACTAGGAAGATGGGTAGGAGAAGGAAGGGAAGAATGAAGGGGGAACAGAAGGGGGAATGAAGCATGAGAGACTGTGGGCTCTGGGAAACAAACTGAGGGCTTCAGACGGGAGGGAGGTGGGGGATTGAGATAGGCTGGTGATGGGTATTAAGGAGGGCACATATTGCATGCTGCACTGGGTGTTATATGCAAGTAATGAATCGTGGAACATTGCATCAAAAACTGGGGATGTACTGTATGGTGACTAATATTACAAAATAAAAAATTATTATAAAAAAGAGAAAGAAAGAAAGGAAAAATGGGGAAGGAAGGAAAGGAGGGATGGAGGAAGAAAAGAAAGGAAAGAAAGAAAGAAAGAAAGAAAGAAAGAAAAAGAAAGAAAGAAAGAAAGAAAGAAAGAAAGAAAGAAAGAAAGAAAGAAAGAAAGAAAGAAAGAAAGAAAGAAAGAAGAAAGGAAGGAAGAAACGGAAGAAAAAAACATCAAGCTCATCTGTGAAAGCCAAAGAAAGATTGAAGAACTTTCAGATTAAAGGAGACTAAAGAGATACAGCAGTTACACACAATGCATTATCCTGGATGGAACCTAAATCAGAACATGTTTCTTTTTATATAAAGCATACTATTGAAAATTGAGAAATTTGAATAAGATCTGCAGATTATCTAACAGTATTATATCCACATTAATTGCCTGATTTGGAGAATTTTACTGTGGTTATGTAAAAGGATTTTCTTGTTTTTTAGGAAATGTGTACCGATGTANGGCAGAGGGAAAGAGAGAGGAACTCGGAAAGAGAGAATGATAAAGCAAATAAGACAAATGTTAACATTTGGGATAAAAGGATTTTTTTGTACTATTCGTGGGGCATTGGGCCTTTAAGAGTGAACATGGCAGGATCCTCAGTCCTGCTGGGGAACCTCCGAGAGTCTGTGAAGAACATGCCTCAAACTTGTTTCACTGACAGGGAAGAAGCAGGGGTATTAATCCACTAACATTTGCTCTTTGGTTGAGGGTTGCTTCTGGGCATTAACTCCCCAACACTTTCAGTCTGCCCTGTTCATGGACAGACTACACACCTACAGCCAGAAGCCCTAAGGCAGAGAGACACAAGAAGCCACAATATGTATAAGAACTGCCTGCAAGTGGCCTCTGGGATGGGCTGAGAAGATATGGACAAGGTACCTACAGTGTCCCATTACAGTAACCCAACATAACTCCCACCCAGCCTTTTATCACCTAAAGGGCTATTAGGCACAGAACCCAAAAAACACACATAAGCATGAGTTCGAGTTGAGAATATGATATCCATGTTCTACTGGAAAACAAAGAAGCAGGTGGTATGGAATGAAGAATCAAAGATCCCTGGATGAATGCAGAGGAAGCGTTTCCAGTGTGGGTTTTCCCAGGCATAGTTTGGGACTTTCCAGCCAGGGTAATTGGAACAAAAGTGTTCAGAGACCAATACCAGGTTCATGGCTTGAAGCCAGGAGCTGGGATGGGGCTTCCAAGCTGACTACCCTAAATAAAATAGTCTATTGCTGCCTGGGATTATGGCTTTTAGGGCTGAAGAAGTTAGAAAAATTTGAATCCACCTTGATTCCAGGAGTCAAATCAAGTCACTTGCTTTCTTAAAAGCAGACGGTTCACCAAAGAGCCTACACAGGTGAAAGAAAGCACACATTGAAAAGCACATGATGAAAAGATATTCAACATCATTAGCTATCACAGAAACATAAATCAAAACCACAATGAGATATCACTGCAAACCTAACAGAATGACTAAAATAAAAAAAGAGTGACAACATCAAATGTTGGCAATGACATGGAGAAACTGGATCACGTTGCTGTGGGAACGTGAAATGGCACATCCATTCCGGAAAGCAGTTTGATAGCTTCTTATAAAACTAAATATGCAATTACCGATACGATCCAGAAACTGTGCCCTTGGGCATTTATCCCAGAGAAATGAAAATTTATGTTCATAAAAAAATCTGCACATGAATGTTCACAGCAGCTTTATTCATAAGAGCCAAAAGCTGGAAATAGCCCAAATGTCCTTCAACATGAACAGTTAAACTGTGGTACAGCCATACCATGGAATGTACCCACAGTGAAGAAGAATGAACTATTGATACACACTTCAACTTGTTTAAGTCTCCAGGAAATTACACCAAGTGAAAAGAGTCTGTCCTAAAGGTTACATACTGTATAATCCCATTATAGAAACAGAGAACAGACTAGTGTTTGCCAGGAGGTAAAGATGGAGGGGTGGGGCCACAGAATGGAAGGAAAATGGGTATTGCTGTAAAAGACAACACGAAGAGTCTTCATGGGGATGGAAATGTTCCATATCATTACAGCAATGGTGAATACACAAACTTACACATGTAAGTAAGTAAGAACTAAATACGCACATACAAATAAGTACAAGTAAAACTGGGAAAATCTAAACAAGATGGATGAGTAGGTAGGTTGTATCAATATCAAAATCCTGATTGTAATATTGTACCATAATTTTGTAAGGCATTATCATTGCAGGGAACTGGATAAAGGGCCAGGTCTCCTGGGTGGCTCAGCTGTTAAGCGTCTGCCTTCAGCTCAAGTCATGATCCCAGGGTCCTGGGATTGAGCCCCGCATCGGGCTCCCTGCTTGGCGGGAAGCCTGCTTCTCCCCCTCACACTCCCCTTGCTTGTGTTCCCTCTCTCGCTGTCTCTCTCTGTCAAATAGATAAATAAAATCTTAAAAAAAAAAAAGGAAACTGGATAAAGGGTACACAAACTTTCTCCATATTATTTCTTACAATGGCATGTGAATCTATAATTATCTCAACATTTTAATTTTAATTTAAAAAAGATATGAAAAAAGAACAGATGCACATAAAAAGACTGATTCAAAATCTTGGAAATAAGAAAGATAAGCCCATGGGGAAAAGCATAAAGATGGGATAACCTCAACTGGACAGAGTCAAGGGAATAAGGGACTTTGAACCAGCAGGGACCATGAAGATGACCATGTCGAGGATGTGCAGACTCAGATGTCTGTGGGAGTAGGAAGTCTCATAAATGAGGGAAGTGGAATGACCAAGGGACTATAGAATGAGAGGGGACACAACCTTTCTAAAGAGGCATTCACTACTCTCCTCCAAGACATTTTTGCCAAACAAGGAGGCAAGCCCAGGGTCACCAGATTTTTCCATTTTTCTAGAAAAGGTAAAATCTGAATTTTAATAAGATCTACAAAGAACTTCTCAAACTCAATACATGAGAAACAAATAAACAAATCATAAAATGGGCAGAAGATATGAACAGACACTTTTCCAATGAAGACATACAAATGGCTAACAGACACATGAAAAAATGTTCAAAATCATTAGCCATCAGGGAAATTCAATTCAAAACCACACTGAGATACCACCTTACGACAGTTAGAATGGCAAAAATTGACAAGGCAAGAAACAACAATTGTTGGAGAGGATGTGGAGAAAGGGGATCCCTCCTACATTGTTGGTGGGAATGCAAGTTGGTACAGCCACTCTGGAAAACAGTGTGGAGGTCCCTTAAAAAGTTAAAAATTGAGCTACCCTATGATCCAGCCATTGCACTACTGGGTGTTTACCCCAAAGATACAGACGTAGTGAAGAGAAGGGCCATATGCACCCCAATGTTCATAGCAGCTCTGTCCACAATAGCTAAATCGTGGAAGGAGCCGAGATGCCCTTCAACAGATGACTGGATTAAGAAGTTGTGGTCCATATATACAATGGAATATTACTCAGCTATCAGAAAGAATGAGTTCTCAACATTTGCTGCAACATGGACGGCACTGGAGGAGATAATGCTAAGTGAAATAAGTCAAGCAGAGAAAGACAACTATCATATGATTTCTCTCATCTATGGAACATAAGAACTAGGAAGATCGGTAGGGGAAGAAAGGGATAAAGAAAGGGGAGGGTAATCAGAAGGGGGAATGAAGCATGAGAGGCTATGGACTCTGAGAAACAAACTGAGGGCTTCAGAGGGGAGGGGTGTGGGGGAATGGGATGGACTGGTGATGGGTAGTGAAGAGGGCACGTGTTGCATGGTGCACTGGGTGTTATACGCAACTAATGAAGCATCGAGCTTTACACTGGAAACCAGGGATGCACTGCATGGTGACTAACATAATATAATTAAAATAATAATAATAATAATAATAATAATAATAATAATAATAATAAATCTTCCCATTTTTTAAATGTTGGCAACAAATTTAAAAATTCCAAACTTCTGTGCAGGTCAAATAAAATATAACTGAACTGTATTCACACTTAAAGCAACCAGTTTTTTATCTTTAGTCCAGCTCCCCTTCCCTCCACTTCATCTAATTCTTCTCACTATCCAGGACTAAGTAAAGGCTGTATCTTTTCCTCCGACCTTCTTGAGTCCCACTTAGGGCTCACTGCCCCTCTGTATCTATGTAGCCCACCTCCACCTCCTCATCATTTTATTTCCCTCTATCAGAGAACTATCCCACTGTATGGACATGTCTGATGGCCCAAGAGCTCTGTACAGCTAGCTATGGCCACCAACAGGTAACCAATAGGTCAGCTAGGAATGTGCTGATCTGGGCTGAGGGGCTCTGCTGATCCTGGCTTGGCTTGCTTCTGTGTCTATGAATTAACTGACGGTCAGCTGATCAGGTTGGCCTCAGCTGGCATGGCTCTACTCCATGTGTCTCTCATCCTCCTCCTGGAACCAGTGGGCTAGCCTGGGCATGTACTTCTCATGGCAACAGCAGAGGCAAGAAGGAAACACGCCAAGGTCTCTTTAGGCCTAGGCTCAGAATTGGCACACTATTATTTCTACCACATTCTGTGATCTCAAGCAAGTCCCATGATCTAGCCGAAGTCAACAGTTGAGGAAATAGACTCCACCTCTTTAGTGGGAGGGGCTAAAAATCAAATATGAAGGGGATAGATTAGATACAGGGTGGGAAGAAGAATTAGGGCATTAATGCAATTTACCCAGGTTCCTGTGGTTAGGAGCCCTACCTTACTCATTTTGTATCCCCACAGCTTATCATGTGCCAGGTACATAGCATGTGCTTAACCATTGTCTTTTATATTTTATTTTATTTTTATTTTATTTTATTTTTATTATGTTATGTTAGTCATCATACAATACATCATTAGTTTTTGATGTAGTGTTCCATTGTCTTTTGAATTCAGGAGAGGAAGAAAGAATGAGTAAATAAATAACCCTTTCTTTTATAGAAGAGGAAACACTTCCAGTGAAGCAGAATGACTTGCCCAAAGTCACACAGTTAATGGCAGATTCACTACAAGAATTCACATCTTCTCTTTCCACTACCACAAGATGCCTGGTGATGAAACCATCATGGCATGGCACTGACCCCTCTGTACACTGGGTCTGCTGAGGGCTGGTGTTTGGGGTGGACACCCACAGGCCAGCTCAGAGCCCGTAAGCATCAGGGTCCTGTCGGTGCAGCTGCCATGATGTGAATCCATCCAAGGTGTGAGTCTGACTAGCTCCTGCTAACCTCTTGCATACAACGGGAAGAAGAGACACTTGCTCCAACAATAGATAGAACACAGAGCCAGATGTCTCCCATGTCACTGTCATCTCCTCCTTACACACTAATCTCCCCAGCAGGGGGTTGGAGGAGGCTGCTATTTCTGGGCAGTTTCCTGCAGTTTGATGCTTGTGTTTCTAATCACTATTCCCACTTGCTGGCATCCCCTTTGGTATATTAACAGTTTATTCCATGTGAATTTCATGTGACCTTGCATCCTGAAGCTGCTTAAAGGGAAAGGTGGTTTTATTTCTCGGAAAACTAAAGCACTTTTCTCCCTTCAGAGGAACTGGAGGCAATGGCTTCATCAGCTGGGGGAGCAGATCTAAAGCATAACAAAACTCTCTGTGGGAAAGAAAAGAGCATTCAGTGAAATCTCTCACTGCTTGTATTTGAGGAATAAGGAGGAGTGACCAGGGTACAGGGAGTGACCCAGCTCTGCAGAAGTTTATTTTTCTCTGCTGGTTAGAAAATTAGGTCTAGTAATTGGCTCTTTCATTAGATGGCTGTGTGACCTTAGAGAAGTTACCTGACCTCACTACAGGTGAAGTGTAATCTGTAAAACAAAGGAGGTGGCTAGTTGTATGCTTGTCAAGAACAGGTTTAAATCCCCAGAGTACACCTCAGAGCATCTGGCTGGGAATGTAGCTCCAATACTTTCACTTAAAAAAAAAAAATACAGATACACCCTGGAGTAGAACTCAAGTTTCCATGAACCTTTAGAATAAACCATGAGACTCACTGGTGCTTGGTGAGCTGGTGCAGGCCTTTCTCCATTTCCAAACTATGACTTTCTCCTCTTCTAACATTAGAGGGGCTTGATAGAAAAGTATGAGAAACAACAAGATCACCATTTGTTACGACATTGAATCAAGTCTATGAATCAAAAGACAATCAAATAGCCAAATTCTCACTCTGGGAAGGGTAAATAAATACAACCACTTTCAAATACTGTTCAGCAGTTTCTTATAAAGTCAACCATGCATTTGCCTATAACCCACCAATTCCTCTCCTTGTTACCCAAAGGAAATGAAAACATATGCCCACACAAACACTTGTACATGAATGTTTAAATAGCCAAAGCCTAGAAACAACCGAAATGTCCATCAGCAGGANAATGGATAGGCTACAGTATATCCCAACAATGAATATTCCTCAGCAATAAAAGCATGACACTAATAATGTATGCAACAACTTGAATGCTATGGACTGAATGTTGGTGTCCCCTAAAAGTTCTTATGTTGAAATCCTAGTACCCAATGTGATGGTACTTGGAAATGGGACATGTGAGAGATAACTAGGTCCCGAGGGTGAAGCCCTCACAATAGAATTAGTGCCCTTGCTGGGAGAGACATCAGAAAGAGCATTGCTTCCCCTCTCTCTGCCATATGAGGACACACAGCAAGAAGATGGCCAGCTACAAGGTAGGAAGAGGGCTCTCACCAGAACTCACCATGCTGGCACCTTGATCTCAGGCTTTCAGCTTCCAGAACTGTGAGAAATAAATGTCTGTTGTTTAGGCATCCAGTCTATGGTATTTTTGCATAGCAGCCCAAACTGACTGAGACAATGGGTGAATCTCGGAATCATTATGTTAAGTGAAAGAAACAAAATACAAAAGAGTATCTTTCCATTCATGTGAAATTGCAAAAGGGCCCATACAAAGCTATGGTGATAGAAATCAGAATGGGGTTGCCCGATGTGAAGTTATTGACTGGAAAAGGGGCACAAGTAAACTTTGGGGGGTAAAGGAGATGTTTTCTATCATGACGGGGGTATTGGTTACACAGGCACAAACATTTGTCAAAACTCATTAAACTATGCATTTAAAATCTGTATTTTACTATATATAATTTATACCTCAGTTTAAAAGAAAACAAACTCTTCCCTAGCTACAGAACAGATGTGTCACTGGGAACTGTGCACTGGCCCTCTCCCTGAAATCTTAAGAAGAGCAGTGTTCTAAACACTGAGGCTTCTTGAAATTTCCACTAAAAAAAGGCTGTTGAACAGAAAAGTCTGACCCTAGGACAAACCCAATTTGCAAGATGCAACTGAGGGCTTCCCTAGCAGAGAGTTGCTATTAACACAGATGTCACGGATAATGTCACTGTTAAGGGTTGGGTTTCCTTGAAAGCAGACTCCGGAATGAATATTATAGGGAGGGCTCTTGGGGTCAATATTTGTAGAAAGGAAGGGATGCAAGCAGGATGGGGCAGAGGGAAAAGCTGAGCTGTGATACAGTCTCAACACTCAGCCAATCTCATGGGGAGCTCTGGTGCTCAAGTGGCCTCCAGTGCTTACTCCTCAGGGACCAGAGGGCCAGGCCTTCATACCCCACATTGACCAATCACTGGATGCAGGCCGGCTCTGGCAGGAGGACTGACCTGGAACCAGCCAGTCCCCGCAATGGCTGACAGCTAAGGGCTATCTGCCAGCAGCACTCCCAGAAGCTGGGAGAATTAGGCTTTCAAAAGGTGAATCTGGACAGCTTATCAGAGATCTCACCACAGTATCCAAAATTCACTTATAACAATAATTCCCTCATTTCTTTAGCATGAACCCAGCCCCACTCTCCTTGACCTATATTCTTATATGAATAGTAATATTCACCCTGACATGAACGTTCAATGTATACACACACACTGAAAATAAAAAAAACCCAGGGCAATTACCATGGAAATGCAAATAAGAACCATAGCGAGATATTATCTCACACTTTTAGAATGGCTGCCATTAAAAAGACAAGGTAACAAATGTTAGTTAAGGATGTAAAAAAAAAAAGGGAACCCTTGTGCACCATTAGTAGGAATATAAATTGGTGCAGCCACTATGGAAAACAGTATGTAGGTTCCTCAAAAAATTAAAAATAGAACTACTCTATGGCCCCGCAATTCCACTTCTGGGACTATATCCAAAGGAAACAAAATCACTATCTTGAAGAGGTATCTGCGTCCTCATGTTCATTTGCAGCGTTTCTACAATAACCAAGACACAGAAATAACCTAAATGTCCATTGATGGATGAATGGATAAAGAAAATGCGGTACACACACACACACACACACACACACACACACACACACACTGGCGTATTATTTGGCTGTAAAAAAGAAGGAACTCCTGCTGTTTGTCGCAATACGGATGGACCTTGAGGGCATTATGCTAAGTGAAATCAGTCAGACAGAGAAGGACAAATACTGTATGATCTCACTTAAATGTACAATCTTAAAAAAAGGAATTCATAGAAACAAACAACAGATTAGTGTTTGCCAGAGGTGGGGGATGGACAAAATAGGTGAAGGTAGTCTAAAATTACCAACCTCTACTTATAAGGTAAATAAGTTCTGGGGATGTCATGTAGAGCATGCGACTATAGGTAACACTATGTATTATATATTGTAAAGCTATTAAGAAAGTGGATCTTAAAAGTTCACATCATGGGGCGGCTGGGTGGCTTAGTCAGTTAAGCAGGTCTTCGGCTCAGGTCATGATCCCAGGGTCTTGGGATCGAGTCCCGCATCGGGCTCCTTGCTCAGTGGGGGGCCTGCTTCTGCCTCTACCTGCCGCTCCCCGGCTTGTGTGCGCTCTCTCTCTGACAAATAAATAAATAAAATTTTTTAAAAAAGAGTCTAACACTTGATTTTGGCTCAGGTCACGATCTCAGGGTTATGGGACGGAATCCCACGTCAAGCTCTGAGCCAGGCGTGGAGCCTGCTTGGGACTCTCTCTCCCTCTCCCTCTGCCCCTCCCCCCTCTTAAAAAAAAGTTCTCATCACAAGAAACAAATTTGTAATCATGTGAGCTGAGGGATGTTAACTAGACATACAGTGCCATTCTGCAATATACACATATATCAAATCATTATGTGATACACCTAAAATTAATATAATGTTATATGTCAACTGTATTTCAATAAGCTTAAGGGAAAAATTAATCCAGGGTAGTCCTAAATGTAACAACTCTTTGGAAATACCCTCCTTCATTCTGCAAATTACTCAAGATCTTTACTGGAAAAGACCCATTTCGATTTCCATTCTTTAGAGAGAATGTTATTAGTCCATTACAAAGAGGGGATAGTCAATACTTGGCAATAAAGCTTCAATCCAAGGTTGTCCCAGGGTCTCAAGGATGACTAGCCATGAGAATGTGGGTCTCTGACTGAGAAGGCAGGTGAGATCCTCACGGTAGCCAAAACAAATGATGGCCTCATTTCTCCCAGCAATGGGTGTCTTCTATTTATTAATCAAAAGTTACTTCTCTTAGTTTCTTCCTCCACGTATTTGAGAAAACATCACTTATTCTGTGAATAACATCAGCTTCTTCCTTCTCTAGCTGTGTTCAGCCAGAGAAACCAATTCCTGAGGGAGTCCTGAATGAAGGCATATATTTTTAGAGCCAGAGACAAGGACTTGGGTGCAAGGAGTTTATCTGGGAGGTGATCTTAGGACACCAAGGTGAAGGAGTAGACAGAGTAGGACATGGAAGAAGGGAAAGCCCATAAAATGCATTTTATTGACTTGAATATTGCTATCGACAACTGCAGCCCAATCTTGCTGGGATCCCTCTGAGGAACCACCTAGAACATACCACAGAAATGTCCCTTCACAGATTGAGGGCTGCCTTTGTAGTGTAATGGGTGGCACCCAGGGACAGGCTGAGTTACCTCTCCTGAGTTTACAGAAAGTCCTGCTCTGCAGCAAAGTGGGGGTGCCCTGCTCTTCAAGGTAGGACATGCTATGCAGGTGCAAGCAGCATGGTCAGCTACAGCCAGAGCTGGCTTCATGGGTGTGTGACCCTTGTAGTTGCACAGGACCCCATAGTTAGAAGGGTTCCACCCTTGGCTTAATGCCATGCTGCCACCATCTTGACATTCTTAGTAGTTTTTTAACAGAGGGCCCCCATTTCATTTTATACTAGGCCCTGCAAATTATATCCCTGGTCCTACTAGCAGCCTCCTGCTTTAACCCCTCGAGGTCCACCTTGACTCTCCAGCCAAACTCACATTCTTCTTGGGAGAGTGCCCAGCCTGACTTAAGGCAGTGAAACAAGGAAGGGTCTAGACATTTTCATCCAATATAGGACTCCTCTGATGGGCAGTCTTGGTTGGTACAGACTGCCAGGTCTGCACTGGGGTCTAATGGCTCCCCTATTCAATCCTGTTTCCTTCCTTTTCCTTCCTCAGCTGTTACTCTGTAGTAAACCTTCCACATTCCTAACTTGGACCCAGTATCTGCTTCCCAGGAAAGGCAAACTGCCGCCCCAGCAGAAGACAAAGGTTGGCTTGGGGTTGTGATGTGAGGCCACAAGAACACTGCATGGGTCACTTCTGCTAATGTGCAGCCCCTGGGAAACTCCTGCCCCACCATCCATCAAGGAGGTGGGCAATTAGCTATGGAACTATGAGCCTGGAATGTGTCCTACTGGGGGAGCCATGCACATTTCAATGTCCACCAACCTTCTTCTAATCTTTACCACACGGCTCAGACCAGACAACTGGGTTTTGCCTCAGCTTCTCTTTTAGTGACTCAGTTCTAACTGAAATAATTACTTTGCCTTGTATACCAGTTCTCTGACCTGGCACCCTGCCTAATTCTTGTTAACCTCCCTCCCTGTGCTAGATAGGGAGAATCAATGAGAACCATTAAGGACACAGCACAGCAGATTTTGACGCTTGGAAAAGCCACAGTCCAACACCTTTCTACACCAACACCCCAAATAATACACAGATGACACCATTACCTATCATTTCTTGAAAGTATTTCTCTTGTCTAGCTAAGAATTTTCACCTTCTCTCCACCTGCATGACCAACGTTAGCTGATGACTTCTTCTTGAGCTATTTTTCACAAAAAAAAAAAAAAAAGAAAGAAGAAGAAAAAGAAAATTTATGTCTCTCCACACAAATGACAGCATGGGTGATGAAGCAAAATGATGTTATTACAAAACACGAGACTGGTAAATCCATGGAATGGGTACGTTCTATAAGGATTTCAATAAGCAAGGAACATAAGTATCCTTTCCACATCTAACTAGGCCCTTACCATGAATCTAATGAATATATGTATACACACACTATCTGCACCTCTATTTGCAAATATGTATAATGCCACTGAATTCTCAGTATGTGGGGCAGACTCTATTGCTGTCCCACCCCAGAGCCCCTTAGAAAACCTCTTGAGTTTACCTGCAGCCGTGGTGGAGAGTTCCTGTGTACACTTGCAGCATCCATCTGAAGCACCTGTATTTTGCAAATTCTGTACCTGGGAGCTGGAGAAAGCACCAAGGAACCTCGCTCAGGCCACTCAAAGAGCAAACCAGAGTGGTAAGGGACCCAGATCACCAAGCAACTTCAACCAGTAAGAGCAGAGAGTTGGTGGATGATCACTCCAGCTTCCCCACCCCTCAACCTCTCCATGGGACAGTTCTGTGGCATGTCCTCTCCTGGTGGTTCTCAAGCTTCAGTGTACATCAGAATCACCTGGAAGTCTTCATAACATGGATTGCTGAGTCCTACCACAGGGACTGATCAGTAGGTCTAGGGTGGGTACTTGAGAATTTGCATTTCTAACAAGCTCCCAGGGGATGCCCATGCTGCTGGTCCAGGGCTCACATTGTGAGAAGCAGTTCTTCAGGGGTCTCCAGTGGCATGGAGCCCCTGTCTGACACAGAGTCATCCCTACTGGTTAGCACACACTTTTGTGGCTTTTCTCTCCTTTCAGTCTTATTTTCCCCCACTCTCTTATTTGGACTTCCTTGGACTCACCTCCCATATAAACCCCCAGCACTCAAGTCCTTGTCTTGGAGTGTCTGCTTTTGGTGGGACACAAGCAGGACATGTGGTTTTATATGTCTTTCTATTGAAAAGTGCAGCTACGAGCATGGGATTCCCGAGGAGGTCCTGACACCCAAAAATATCAAAACACTTTGATTTAGATAAAACTTTCATTTCACAGATGGTCTATAAAGGTTTGGGGTCTTTTTTAAAAAAGATTTTATTTATTTGTCAGAGAAAGAGAGAGAGAGCACAAGCAGGGGGAGGGGGAGGCAGAGGCAGAGGGAGAAGCAGTCTCCCTGCTGAGCAAGGAGCCCAATGTAGGACTGGATCCCAAGGCCCTGGGATCATGACCTGAGCCAAAGGCAGACGCTTAACGACTGAGCCACCCAAGTGTCCCAAAGGTTTGGAGTCTTAATAAGGAGATTCAGACCAGAAACAGTGTCTCCTAGACCTTCACTCTCTCACACTGCCTACTTAGAAAGTAATATTTTCCTGATGCCACCTGTTGACTCATGGCCATGCGTTCACCTGCATAATCAAAAGGGTTGTGTGTGTGTGCATGTGTGTGATTTTGGTGGGTGCACGGAACAAGACAGAAGGAGATCACCCACTTGGTCAGTTCGCCCAGGATTTTCTTCTTTATGCCCCAAATGGAGGCTTGGGAGTTTCCCTTCCCACCCAAAGCATTTTTTTTAATTGAGATACAATTGACATTCAACATTTTATCAGTTTCAAGTTACAACATAATGATTTGATACATGTATATATTGCAAAATGATCACCACAATAAGTTTTGTTAACATCCATCACCACACAGTTACAAGTTTTTTTTTTCTTGTAATGAGAACTTTTAAGATAAGCTCTCTTAGCAACTTTCAAATACACAGTATGGTACTGTTAACTATAGTCACCATGCTACACATGCTATCCCCAGGCCTTACTTATTTTATAACTGGAAGTTTGTACCTTTGATCACTTTCATCCATTTTGCCCACCCTCCACCTCCCACCTCTGACAACCACTAATCTGTTCTCCATACCTATAAAGGTGTTTTTTTTTTTTAAAGATCCCACATCAAAGTGAGATCATACTATTTGTCTTTCTTTGTCTGACTGATTTCACTTAGCGTAATGTCCTTAAGGTCCATCCACATTGTCATAAATAGCAGGATGTCCTTCTTTTTTTATGGCTGGATAATATTCCATTGTATATATACCACATTTGCTTTATACATTCATCCATCAATGGACACTTAGGTTGTTTCCATGTGTTGACTACTGTGAACAATGCTGCAGTGAACACAGGAGTGCAGGTATCTCTTCAAGATAGTGATTTCATTTCCTTTGGATATATCCAGGGGTGGAATTGCATCATATGGTAGCTCTATTTTTCTTATTGATGTGTAGTTGATATACAATGTTACATTAGTTTCAGGGGTCCAACATAGTGATCCAAGTCTATGTGTTACTCTATGCTTACCACAAATGTAGTTACCATCTGTCACCATGCAACACTACTACAATATCATTGCCTGTATTCCCTATGCTAAAACTTTTATCCCCAAGATTTACTCATTCCATGACTGGAAGCCTGTACTTCCCACTCCCCTTCACCCATTGTGCCCATCCGCCACCTCCCTCCCTTCTCACAACCACCAGTTTGTTCTCCATATTTATGGGTCTGTTTCTGCAATAGCTCTATTTTTAATCTTTGAGGAACCTCCATACTGTTTTCCATAGTGGTTGCATTTTCTATTTTTAATCCATCTGGGTAGGCTCTGTGCTTTCTCTGCCCCACCCTGAAACAGCAGGTCCTCCAGGTCTTCCCCATGAAGGAAACAGATGTTCCTTGGTCATCTGCTAAGTCTGTTTCTATGCACGTGAAAGCACTGGTAGGATGGAAGGAGCCAGTTTTGCCATCCTTGTCCAGTCTGCTGGCTGTCGACTCAGCATAGACAGCTGTGAAATTCCTTCTGACGTGGCTGATACAAAACCTCCTGCATATTTACATACAGTGGAGCAAGTGGAGAAATACCAAAAAGAAAAACTAATATTCTAAAGCAGGGAGAGAAAACCAATCAGTCTGGACCTCTGAAAACCCCACCAGCTGTGTTCAGGGAGAAGCAGCAAGTCTCGCCCGGTAGCTCTGACAGCCCCCACCCAGCTGCTCACCTTGGGCTACTCACCATGACACTGTGCCCTGTTTTCCACTGTTCTCTCTGTGACCTGTGACTGATCTGACATTTGGGAACTTGTTTTTCCTTCTGCACATGCTACCCCATGGTGCCATCCATGTGCATGACCTCTACCTCCACCAATATGTCCACTGGCTTTTAAAATGCTCAGCCTTGAGACTATGGACTATGAGAAACAAACTGAGGGCCTCAGAGGGGAGGGGGTGGGGGAATGGGATAGGCCGGTGATGGGTAGTAAGGAGGGCACGTATTGCATGGTGCACTGGGTGTTATACACAACTAATGAATCATCGAGCCTTACATCGGAAACCGGGGATGTACTGTATGATGACTAACATAATATAATAAAAAATCATTATAAAAAAATAATAATAAAATAAAATAAAATGCTCAGCCTTTTAGGAGCTGCCAAGAGGCATTGTTTTGGGGCCTTGCTGACTCCAATTTCTCCCTCATAAATCAGGAAATGCATTGTCAAACTCAAAGACATCACCACTGTCCTGAGAGAAATGGTCTCCTGGGGACCATTGGCCTTAACAGAATGTAGATTCATTTTCCAAAAGGCTGATCGAGTGACCCTGTGGTCGGCTGAACAATTCCTCCCTAATGTGTCCACATCCTAATCCCTGGAATGCGTGAGTGTCACCTTCCATGACAAAGGGGATTTAGCAAATGTATGAAATGGGGAGACTATCCTAGACTGTCTGCATGGATCCAGATGTAATCACAATGGTCCTTATAAGAGGGAGGCAGGAGGGTCGGAGCCCAAGAAGGTGATATGATGACAAAAGCAGAGACTGGAGTGATTTGTTTTGAAG
The DNA here is from genome assembly GCF_017311325.1 of Ursus maritimus. Classification (NCBI taxonomy): domain Eukaryota; kingdom Metazoa; phylum Chordata; class Mammalia; order Carnivora; family Ursidae; genus Ursus; species Ursus maritimus. The sequence continues at coordinate 5,842,576 of NW_024424675.1, forward strand.
ATGGAAGAGGGAGCTGCAAGCCAAGGAAGACAGGCAGCCCCTAGAAGCTGAAAAGGCGAGGAGGCAGATTCACCCCTCAGTCTCCAGAAGGAACCTACTGACACCCTGACGTTAGCCTAGAGAGACTGATTTCAGACTTCTGACCTCCAGAAATATAACAGAATCACTTTGTGCTGTTTTCAGCCACTCTGGTTGTAATGATTTATCACAGCAGCCAGAGAAAACCAACAAGACTCTGTTCTTGGTGGAGCCATTACCTCTTTATATGGCGCTTACTTTCTAATTACACCCTTTGAAGCAATAAGTAAACCCTGAATAGTGTATCATAGGGCAGCAAAGTTAACTTCTATATCCACTTCCACTGCCTGGTCAACTGACTAAAGAACATTGTCCTACTTATTCTGACTCAATCAGAAAAGTATTTTTTAACTCCCCACAATGCAGTGATCGCCTCTCAAAACAGGAAATCCTGAACTCAATGGCTTCTCAGAGTTGTAGGGAAATTCCTTACAAGGCAGTTTCTCATGTGCTGATAGTAGTTTTGAGGTGAGGCTTGGATTCTTGGGGATCTCTGACCAGAGGTGATCATCGAGTTCAGGACTCCCCAAATACAGAAACTTGCCAAACAGAGAACTCCTCACTATCTGCCCCAATCCCACTTCTTTCTGTGCAACGATGGCTGCAGACTGCCTCATTCTACCCTCTCCCTTCCTCTCGGGGTTGAGTCTGCTCGTTTGCTACTTCACCAACCTCACAGACAGCACGGGCACACCAACCTTGCATCCATACTAATGACACTTGTGGACACAGATGGTGGATTTCAAGAGCAGTCAAGTCCTCTGCAGGAAGAAGTGGGGGCCAGTGGGCAATCAGACCTGGTTTGCACAATCCTTTCACTGAGGATCGTGGACCTGGGCTGCCTAGAGCCCAAGGGGACTGATGCCCCTGCAAGCTTACCCAGTCCCGTAGCTGAGAGTCTGGTGCAAGGAAGCCAGTAGCAAGTATTTGATAAACAAAATCAGCTTGGAAGCCTGGAGAACAGGAATCTGTGGGGGATGGGCCAGCAAGACTGGGCTTTGGGCACCACCAGGGGGTTCTCATTTCCCTCCATTCATTGCCTGCCATTGTTCCTGATTACAGTTTTTGCTCCCGTCCCTCTCATATCCTTAGCGTTAATCCTCCCAATTTAAGCCAATTTTATCATATTGTGTTTGCTAATTTCCCATTTAGAGCACTATGGAGGCAGGTTCCCACTACTTCCTGGATGGCTCAGAAGCCAGCTGAACAGTCAAGACATGGAAAGTCTTTGCTTCTAGAGTCTGCCTTTTGTACACTAGCTCAGCGCTAGCTTTGAAAGGCAGACATACCACAAGCATGGGAGCAGCTGCTTCCATAGAAAAAGCAACAGAGCAGTCAGGACAGAGGAAGCAGGTGGAATATTCTGCAGCCCCAGAAAAGAAGTGGTGCTAATGCTAGACAGCCAAGGAGAAGAGCCTCTACACAAGTCCCTTGGGCAGCTAGCTACATGTCTGCTGTGTGCAGTAGGCCAGTCCCACCTGCTCCCTCCACCTCAACTTTGAGGTCTCACATGGACAGTGGAGCCTGGGATAATGGCTCCTTGGTCAAGCCCATCTGCAGACACCCACTTCCTTACCGTCTGTAAGTCACTCAGGTGCACTGGTGGGAGTGGGGCTGCAGGCACACCAAGAGGGAGGTGTGGTCCTTCAAAGGAAACACAAATGGTCTCTTGATAGGAAAGCTAAGGAAATGAAAGTAATTATGCAACACTCTGCTAGGGTGACACTGCCCATAGAAAACCAGAACACGTTCATCTTTTGCCCGATGTGGATATTCAGGAAGCTGCTGCTTCTGTCGACCAAATCCTGGCATGACAACTCGCCTCCTGCTGCCTGCCAACTGTGTTCAGTGCTCATTACAACTTCCCCAATGTGAGCCATGTGTCCCCTGTCTCATCCTGACACACAGCACCAGCAATGAGGGCTGACTTTGAGGGATGGGGAGGACTAATTTAGAATCTGCATTTCACCCCCTGTAGTCTGACCTGGAATAAATGGTTTTCAGCATTTGCCTAACCAGGATGCCCTATGAATCTGACCCTGACCTACTGCTCCACTGCAAATATAATAGCTGGTAAGTACTGAGTGCTAACTATGTGCCCAAGACCTGCTTAAGTTTTTACCTGTCTAACCACATTTAGCTTTCACACCGACTCTGTGTAATGAATACTACCATTATTTTCCTTTTACAGGTAATAAATGGAGGCTCAAAGGGGCTAAGGACTTATCCAAGGTCATACAGCTGGGATTCAAACCCAGGCAGAGCACAAGCTCCTGACTAATAGACTCTACTTCCCATGCAAATGGTAGTCCCAACAGTGTCCTGGGGTATTGCAGGATTCTGAAGTGGTTTATATGTCACTTCATTTGCTTCAATTACATTTACCTGGTGCTAGTCTATTTTGAAAAGTGATCATTTCTATGTGGTAGTATGGAAAACTTAGCCAGAATTTTTTCCGGAGGAAAATACTTACTGTTTATCAGAGGAATATTTGTTATTTATTAACTGGATCACTATCTGTGTAGAATTTAAACATCCACTACATTAATTAAGCATTTATCTCCCTAGCCCTCCACCCCCCACCTGAGGTGCTGAGGTAAGAACCTTAGAGTTGTCACCTCGATGAATCCTCATAACACAAGCATAAGGATGATGTTGATGACAATGATGATGATATCCTGAGGATGATATCCAGGCTGAAATAGCCTAATCTAAATCCCAAGGTTATGGTCCCTGCTAGGAGCACCCCAAAGTCTCTTTGGTGGTGATAAAGAACAAGGAACACTTCTTCCTGTTACCTTTCAGGAAAATGCCCATCTGACAATTTGATGAATTCAGACATAGGGATGCTAAGAAGTTCTGATACTTTTTCTAAGCTACAGATAGAATCAGAAATCAGGTTCAAATTAATCTTTAATCATCTAAGCTGATCAAGGTAAAAAATCAACATGTACAACAGATAAGTTGCCCTCCTAGCAAGGAGCTGTGGCTGGAAGTGATATTCAAAGGACTATGCTAGACCACGTCTAACATGCACATTCGTTAAACATTTCATCACCCCTGAAATCAAGGCCACCATCTGGGGCATCTTCAACAATTGCTACTGGCTAGATGGCAACAATGATGTAGTTGCCATTGCCTGGGCCTGTATGATCTTGGTCGTGGCTCCCATTGTCATCACTTCAATTGTGCATTGTGGGTTTGATGCCAGCTGGGTATAATTTTCATTTATTTTTTTATTGTTTAGATTTTATTTTTAGGTAATGTCTACACCCTACATGGAGCTTAAACTTACAACCCCAAGATCAAAAGTTGCATGCTCTACTGACTGAGCCAGCCAGGCGCCCCTGGTATAATTTTCATTTAAAATGAACACTAAGGGGCACACAGAAGAGCAACTTAGCCTTATCCTACCTTCATTGGGATCTTTCTCAACTAATCTGCTTTACAGAGCAGGGCCTGTGATGTGTGGTTCAGGAATCTTCTTTTTTTTATATAATAATTTTTTATTATGTTATGTTAGTCACTATCCAGTACATCCTTAGTTTTTGATGTAGTGTTCCATGATTCATTATTTGCATATAACACCCAGTGCTCCACGCAATACGTGCCCTCCTTAATACCCAGCACTGGCCTATCCCAATCCCTTAATCATGAAACACCTACAGGTAACTTCCTTGGACTGTGGCAATGACCGTTTCCGAAGATGAGACCATATTTTGATTTTGTGTGTCTTTACAGATATGTTAAAGGGAAGGCAAAGGGGGATCATCAGAAAGGGCTATTCCAAGGTCATGCTACACTGGGAAGCTCCCATTCTGCAAATTGATGCTATTAAAGTTTATGTTCCTTGTAAGTCTACTGGGCCCTGAGGTTTCAGAGTGAATAAATCAGTCTTAACCTAGAGCCTTTCTAATGATGACAAGGACACCTCCGATATGACCTCCCTCCCTACACTGGATCAACCTTCAGGTCAGTCCTTAAACAAGCCTGGAAAATTGTTTTTAACATTTTGTTCAGAAAAAGTACTAGTAAACTTCTTGGCAATAACCAGTAAAGCAGAAGATAAAGATACTCTAGGACACAACAATTCCAACTCTGGGTACATACCCAACAGAAATACATACTTATGTTTACCAAAAGACATGTACTAGAATGTTTGGCTTTTATTAATAGTCCCAAAACTAGAAATAACTCATGCTGGCAACAGCACAATGAATATGTACATTGTATTGTATTCATATAATATTACATACTATAAAGCAATAGTAATGAACAATCTACAACTACATACAACAACATGGAAGAATCTCATGTTGAATGTAAGTAAAGTATTCATACTAGATGATGCCATCTGCATAAATCGTGTTGTAGTTACGCCTTGCTGTGTAACAAATGATACCATAGTTAGTGGCTTTAAACATTTGTTTGCTCATGAATCTGAATTTGGGCTGGGCTCCATAAGGCAGCTCATCTCTGCTCCACTCTGAGGCAGAAGGGAACACTGGAAGCTGAAACCTACATCATCTGAGGGCTCCTTGCTTCTGTGTGTGGTAGTTGATGCTGTCTATCAGCAGGAACCCAACTAGGGCTGTGGTTGGAACATATACACATAGCCTTGTGAGTGGCTGGGTTCCCAGGGTGAGAATCCCAAAAGAATCAGGGAGTAGTCATATTGCCTTTTATAATTTAGCCCCAGAAGCCACATGGTGTCACTTCCACCATAGTTACAAGTCCACACATACTCAAAGGGAGGGAATAGAGACTCTACCTCTCAATAGAGGAAGGTCAGCATCACATTTTCAGAAGAGGTAAGATGGGATACATTAGTACAAACATCTTTGAAAAATACATCTGCCATAAAGTATAAAACAGGCAAAAACTAATCTGTGGTTTTAGAAGGAAAAGTAGCTGTTACCCTTAGGAAGAGGGTAGTGACTAGAAAGGAACATGAAGGGGGTTATGGGGTGCTCATAACGTTCTATTTCTTGATCCAGTGCTGGTTCACTTTGTGAAAATTCATTAAGCTACACTGATTCGTGCACTTTGTGGATGTATATTATAATTCAGTAAGACATATTTTTAAGAATGTTAGGAATGATGTTTTGACAAAGCTTCATGAATTTAGTGGGTCCAATCCAAAATTTCCTCAACAATAGCCCCAATCACTTCCATTGGGATATACGATCACAAGGTGAATAAAAGCACTGTGGTTGGATGCTGGCCCTGTTATTGCTAACTTTCAACTTGTTGGCATGGCACCAATAGGTTTATTTTCCTCAGGGCCAGAGAAAGATGAAAGCCCACTGTGATGGTTAATTTTCTGTATCATCTTGGCTGGGCCACAGTGCCCAGACATGCGATCAAATATTACTTTGGTTGCTTCTGTGAGAGTGTTGTTGGATAAGATTAACATTTAATCAACCCAACATTTAAAGTGGTGCACTTTGAGTAAAGCAGATTCGTCTCTATGGGTGGACCTCATCCAATCAGTTGAAGGCCTGAAGAGAACAAAAGACTGACATCCCCCAAACAAGAGGGAACATCACGAACAGAAGGCCTTTGGACATGAACTACAGCATTAGCTCTTCCATGAGTCTCCAGCCTGCTGGCCCACCCTGCAGTTTTGGAACTCACTGGCCTCCATAATCATGTGAGCCAATTCCTTAATACTCTCTCTCTCTCTCTCTCTCTCTCTGTGTGTGTGTGTGTGTGTCACCATATACATGTCTTGTTCATTTTGTTTGTCAGAAGAACCCTAACTAATACACCCATATTTTTGGTCCTTAGCTTGTGTTCTTTCTTATTCAAACTGGATGTCAGCTGGGTGGTCTATGCCTCTCAGGGAGCTGGTAAAACTTTGCTCAACCCCAATTTCCATGCCCATGTGAGGTTCCAAAGCTCTCCCTGGGGCCTCTCTTCATCTAGAGCTTTCTCCAAAATGTTTCTTTCTCCCTCAATATTGTCATGCAATTCATACATAAGCCCAACCCCCCACTGGTTTCCATTTAAAAAAATAATTTGTCTCAAGTGTGTCATGAGTTTATTGACTTTATTGAAGTTTTGAGAGGACAAAAAACAGATTTCTGTGTTAGTCAGCTATTGACACAACATGCTGTGTAACAAACAATCCCAAAACACAGTGGCATACAACAATAAGAATTTATTCCCTGATCACATATCAGTGGATTGGCTGAGGTATGGCTGATTTAGTGTAGACTTTGGGTGGGCATGACACACATTGTGGATTGGGTCCAGGTCTGTTCCACATGTTCCTCATTGCCCTTGGTCTTGCAGATATCTGAGGCATGTTTTTACCATGGTCAACAGGAAAAATGCAACAGAGCAAAATTCTCTTAAAAAGAGCATTTTAAGGCTCCATTCATGTCATATCTGCTAACATCTCATCAACCAAATAAAGTTAAGTGGGCAAAACTAAAGTCAAGGGGTAGGGCAAATACTCAGCACCACCCCCACCACCACCACCCCACCCTCCCGCCAATCCATGAGGCAACAGCAAGGGTGTGGCAAGGGTGTGGATACATAATACTAGAGAGGAGAAGAGAACTGAGATCAGTTATTCACACTCCCGCTGTGGGGTCTCCTGCCATCCCCCAGCCTTGCACCACCTCCTTTTCCTTTCCTCTCTTTTCTTCACATCTCTGCAGGGATCCAGGAAAAGCCTTCTCTTCATCTCTGCAGGATGATTTCCCTTTCATTCAGACCAGAAGCATTGTTTTCCTCTCTAAAGCTCAGCATATCTCCTCAATGAAAGTGGACCTCTCCCACACATTTCCAGGAAGCTTGCTAAGAAACTAAATTTACCTAAAATGTACACATAGCATAGGCAGAGCCCTCAATCTGTGGCTATGATGCTGCCGAGCCATCAACTACGAAACTCTACAAAGAAAAATAAGCCATCACCTTTCCACCCTCCAACCTCTTTCTCTGGCAAGCTCTGAAGTCAGGGAGATGAATATGAAATTTCCAGGCTCCCAAGCCATTCAAAATAAAGAGTCAAGTTCCCCTGGGGAACTGCCTCAGTCTGTTCCTGAATGAACCTCCGTCCAAAAAAACAAACAGCACGAACTGTTTTCATAGGAGTCTCATGGGCAACGCTTTAATGGAGCAGCACTGAAGAACAGAACATCCATCTGCCAGTCCTAAAGCATATCACCAGGCAAACTGGGAAAATCAAGCAGAAAATTCAGACTGTGTTCCGGCTCCTCTCCCAGGCTCAGTCCCTCATCAGTGCACACTGCGGCTCACCCTACAAGGAGGGTCAGGGTGTTGAAGACTAGGAGTGGGAAGCAGGAGCAGCACCACCCCTGACCCTCCAGGGGCTGCTCTGATGCTGACTTGTTTCACAACTAGATAATTTACACACCCACAGCCCCCCTGGGTCTGAAGGCTGGCAGTGCCTTTCCATTTTGCTCCAGAAAAATCACCGAGCGGTGTTACTAGGCTTACTTTTGGAAGAGTGTAGGGAGTGGAGTGACATAATCTTTCTACAGACAATATTTTCAGAAGATGGAGAAAAGTCAAGTGTGCAGACACAGGCTGTGATGGTGACGACGTAGCACACTTGTAGGAGGTCTCAGATTTGGGGGCCTGGGAGCCAGCCTGCAGGCAGCCGTGCGGCTATAGCGAAGCACTGATTCTAAGACAGACTTGTTTTCCCAACCTAACAGCTCTGAGGTTGGGATAGATTGAGATTCATCTCCAAAGTTTCCTGGAAACCACTTCCTCTAGGAAGTTCATATAGTAACTGTGGTCTGCACATGCTTGAATATCAAAAGCACCAACATCAAAACTGGCAGAGTGGTGGCAGCTGAGAGCAGAGCACTGATTGGGGTGGAGATGGGAAGAAGGTGAAATATGAGTTTAGCAGCCCCTGCAAAGCAGGAACTGAAAGCAGGTTAGCCTTGCATAATGGCAAAACCAGCTTATAAGTCCAAAGCAAAGGGCTTTCAGTTCTTGTATGGATTTTACACCTGGTACGACTACACCAACCTAGCTCTTGAGGACCCTGAGGACATTACTGCTAGGCAGTGAGAGGGAACTACGGGAATCAACTTGTAGTCAAAAGCAAATCAGAATAATCGGACTCTAAATGTTGAGAAATCTAGAATATGTTAACCAATTTGTTTTGCTTGTATTTTTTTTATGTTCACCCAAGAGGAATAGATGATAAAATCTTGATGTAATTAAATCTGAAAGAACTCTTTCAGTAAGTTAAAGATAAATTCCGAATGATAAGAAAGCAGGATGACACAGTTTTAATTGCAGTGCTTTTTCCTCCTTGGTGAGACAGCAATAAAAGTACACTTTAAGACCAGGTGGGACTAAAGACAGTTTTTGTACTGGGCTTTACCAGATCCCAGATCTAATCTCTCACTTCAATCACAGTGCCCAAAAGTGGGCCAGACACAGGCAGAATCACGAGCCACACTGAGTTTGTAGTCCACAACCTCACCCTCACTTTATGGTACTTTCCCTCTCCCTTCCTTCTTAAATGAAAGACCTCTTCCTTCAGATATCAAGTGCCACTGGATCCCCCATCTGGGTCAACTCTCAGGAAAAGCTCTGTTTCTTTCTTCTCCCCAGGGGACAGATGACACAGAAGGCTCAAGAGAACATGCCTTCTCTATAGCATACTTGCATTTTTGCAGTGGGAAAGGAAAGAGCCTCTAAGAATGGGATTCAGGCACTGGCAGGCAGAAGGGAGGGTTGGGGGGAGTGAAGGAATGAATTCTTACACACCACTCCTTGATATCTGGCCAAGTGAGTGAGCCAATGAAGACACATGGGCAGCGTGGGCAACAGGACAGGATGGATTTGAATTTACAAAAGAACCTTCCTTCTTACCCTCAGGTTCCAAGTAAATGTTGTAGGTTTGGGAAACGTTAAATAATCTGCATGCTGGGGAGATAGGTACATGGGAAGCAAATCTGGAAACTACCCACTAACAGTAGACTGGATAAACAGATTGTAGTATTATTCATAAAATGAAATATGGTGCCATAAACAGGACGGGGGAGCCAAAGGATGTACAAGAAACTCATGAACTGCGCAGAGCTCATTGAGCCGAAGAATCCAGATACAAAAGCATAAAGAGTACATGATTCTATCTATAAAGAAATTCTCAAACCCAAAAAACAAATAATCAAGTAAAAAATGGGCAGAAGACATGAACAGACACTTCTCCAATGAAGACATACAAATGGCTAACGGACACATGAAAAAGTGTTCAATATCATTAGCCATCAGGGAAATTCAAATCAAAACTACATTGAGATACCACCTTACACCAGTTAGAATGGCAAAAATTGACAAGGCAAGAAACAACAAATGTTGGAGAGGATGTGGAGAAAGGGGAATCCTTTTACACTGTTGATGGGAATGCAAGCTGGTACAGCCACTTTGGAAAACAGTATGGAGTTTCCTCAAAAAGTTAAAAATGAAGCTACCCTATGACCCAGCAATTGCACTACTGGGTATTTACCCCAAAGATACAGATGGAGTGAAAAGAAGGGGCACATGCACCCCAATGTTCATAGAAGCAATGTCCACAATCGCCAAACTGTGGAAGGAGCCAAGATGCCCTTCAACAGATGAATGGATAAAGAAGATGTGGTTCATATATACAATGGAATATTACTCAGCCAACAGAAAGGATGAATACCCACCATTTGCATCGACATGGATGGAACTGGAGGAGATTATGCTAAGTGAAATAAGTCAAACAGAGAAAGACAACTATCATATGGTTTCACTTATATGTAGAACATAAGGAATAGCATGGAGGACATTAGGAGAAGGAAGGGAAAAATGAAGGGGGGAAATCAGAGGGGGAGACAAATCATGAAAGACTATGGGCTCTGGTAAACAGGGTTTCAGAGGGGAGGGGGATGAGGGGATGGTCTAGCTTGGTGAAAGGTATTAAGGAGGGCATGTTTTGCAAGGAGCACAGGGTGTTATACACAAGTAATGAATCATGGAACTTTACATCAAAAGCTAATGAAGTACTGTATGGTGACTAACATAATTTTTTTTAAAAGAGTGCATGATTCTGTTTATATAAAAAGCAAAAACTAGAGAGAACAAACAATGTTATTTTAAGTTGATATTTTGGTTTCTCTTGGTGGGGAATCAGGTAGGGACTGGGAGGGGGCATAAGCAGGACATGCAGGATGCTGCCTGTAGTCTGTTTCTTGACCTGGATGGATGTGTTCAGTTTATGAAAATTCATTGAGCTATACATTTTGGATGTACGCACCTTCTGCATGCATGTATGTTTAAAGGTGGATGTTTTACCTTACGCCAGTTAGAATGGCAAAAATAGACAAGGCAAGAAACAACAATTGTTGGAGAGGATGTGGAGAAAGGGGATCCCTCCTACATTGTTGGTGGGAATGCAAGTTGGTACAGCCACTCTGGAAAACAGTGTGGAGGTCCCTTAAAAAGTTAAAAATCGAGCTACCCTATGACCCAGCCATTGCACTACTGGGTATTTACCCCAAAGATACAGACGTAGTGAAGAGAAGGGCCATATGCACCCCAATGTTCATAGCAGCAATGTCCACAATAGCTAAATTGTGGAAGGAGCCGAGATGCCCTTCAACAGATGACTGGATTAAGAAGTTGTGGTCCATATATACGATGGAATATTACTCAGCTATCAGAAAGAACGAGTTCTCAACATTTGCTACAACATGGACAGCACTGGAGGAGATAATGCTAAGTGAAATAAGTCAAGCAGAGAAAGACAACTATCATATGATTTCTCTCATCTATGGAACATAAGAACTAGGATGATCGGTAGGGGAAGAGAGGGATAAAGAAAGGGGGGGTAATCAGAAGGGGGAATGAAACATGAGAGACTATGGACTATGAGAAACAAACTGAGGACTTCAGAGGGGAGGGGGGTGGGGGAATGGGATAGACCGGTGATGGTAGTAAGGAGGGCACGTATTGCATGGTGCACTGGGTGTTATACACAACTAATGAATCATCGAGCCTTACATCGGAAACCGGGGATGTACTGTATGGTGACTAACATAATATAATAAAGAAATCATTAAAAAAAAAAAAGGTGGGGTTTTTTTTTAAGTTTTAAATAAAAAAGGTTTTTAAAGGGGAAGATTCCTTTGGTTGCTGAGACCAGAGAGAAACCCAGTCAGGCTGGCTATAGGATCTGGAGAAAGGAGACAACCTTGACTCATTGGCTTCCACTTTCATCAGCCTGCCTGAAACTAAAGCTTCACCCCAAACAAATTATATACTGTATGCCACTACACCTTAATGAAAACAAGCCTTGGCAAAAAAAAAAAAAAAAAAACACTCCCTTGACAGCCCGGGGGAAACACATTTCACATGTATCAATCAAGGCTTTGAAAAGCACCAGCTTCCTTACCCCCATCCCAGTTGTATTGAGCTGTAATTGATATATAACATTGTATTAGTTTCAGGTGTTCAACATGACAATTTGATGTCCGTATATTTTGCAAAACGATTACCACAATAGGTTCAGTTAACATCCATCACCAAAAAGCATGGTTACAAAGTTTTTTCTTGTGGTGAGAACTTTTAAGATCTACTCTTTTATTAGCTTCCTTTTTAAAGGAAGACTTGGAAGCATATGCACACACACATGTGTATACACATAATGCACTCAAAATCTCTGATAGCCACAATTTGCAGCCTAGCCTAAAGCATAGCTCTGTTACAGTCATTCTATTTGTCCATTTTGTGGTCCCCAGTCTCATTCCAGCCAGGTTTTACTGCCCCTCCCTTCCTCCAACACTCTATGAGCCAGATTTAACAGCAAGTGATTATTCGATCAACTTAACTGACACCTGCTATGACAGAGGCCAGTACTAGGTGTTTGATGTAATCTGACAGCAAGCATATGAGGCTGGAAACATGACCATTTTACAGATGGAGAAACTGAGGGCTCATAGGGCTTATCCAAGCATAGACTGGGTGGCAAGTGGTGGAGTTGTGACTCCCCCAGGGTCCCAGTCCTTGTTGGAAATGATAACCATTGGTTATCTAATACTGCATAATGAGCCACCACAAAACACCAGCTAAAACAGGAACAATCACTTGTTTTGCTCAGAGTCTGGAGGCTAACTGGCTTGGCCAGACAGTCTTCACTCCTGGTCTCGCATGAGCTTACAGACAGATGCAGTGTGACTGCATTCATCTTCCAGGACTCCTCGCTGGGGGCCTAGGGTCCTCAGGCAGGTCTCCTGGTCTCCCCACATAGTATCTCCATTCAGCAACCTACATGGAACGACAGAACCTCTCACACAGGCTGAGTGTGTGTCCACAAGACACTGGCAAAAGCCTAGGAAGTCATGCAGCATCACTTCTGCTACTTTCTATCCACTGAGGCTGTCACAGGGGCCCTCCCCCAGCCCAGGTTCAAGGGCAGGGACCTAGATTCCACCTCCTAGATGGGAAGAATGTTGAAGAATTTGTAAGCGTGTTTTAAAACCACAATCTGTACATTATAACAGTGGATATTGATGACAATTATTGTCCCAATATTTCACTCTCTTCCCCCACTTATAATATGGGAATGCACTTCCCTACCTTCTGATTCTGGGCACGGCCATGCAAATTGCTCTGGCCTGTGCGATGTTAACGCAGTGATGTGCACATGAAATTGGAACAGGCTTGGACAAGCAGGCTTGCTCTCCTTGCCAACACCATGGGAGAGACACACCTGGTGGGACCAGCTCCCAGTCAGAGGACGGAGTAGGGATAAGGACCAAAGGAGCAGAGTCAAGTCACCCCAGCCACACCCAGCCTACATTAGAGGACCCACAGCCAACCTGCAGATTCAGCAAAATAACTCAGCATCTGTCAAGCGACAGAATGTTGAGATATCTTGTAACACAGTTTTTTTGTGGCTATAAGTAAATGGTGCACCACCACGCAAAAACAACACTGGACCCATTTCAGAAAGAATATTTAGGAGATGTGAGAAAGCCTTATGATGAATTGTATATGATAGCACTGCTCAAGATGAAGAAAACATAAATAGAAGATAAATTAATATGTCGGCCAAGCTGGTCAGTGACATTTTAGAATGTTTTCCAAGGTCTTGTGCCCATGAATCCATGGGATGGATTTGTCCAGAGATTCCCATCAAAGCCACTGCCTGAGTCCTGCTCAGAACTGGCTGCCTTGAACCAGCTCACTGATGCCCGCTAATCCGTGATGCCTGAGTCTCACAGGGTGTGGGACACATAGTATGTGCAAGTGCATTTTGGGTTCTGCATGCTGAGTATGAAAATGGGACAGCATCTTTGGGTGATTCTTTGTAATGAGGAACAATTAAAACTCATCAGTCACTAGTCCATTGTCTTGAGCTCTGACACTGGCAATTTCTTTAAATAAAAGGATAAAAAGAAAGAAATTTTATTTGATCTTTCCTAAATAAATTTCCCTTAAAAAATGATCACCTCTGCATTACTGATTCACCTACACCACCCCATCACTTATGGGGCCTGCCCCTTCCCACCACCTCAATTTCCTTCCCAAGAGACACAGGAAGGAGCTCAATGAGAAGCAGCTGGAATCAGAGTTAAAGAACACTGAAGTTGGCAGGGAAGTGGGAGACCACCTAATCCAGCTCATCTGATTGCCTGAGAAAGGCAAGACTAGAGCCCAGAGAGGGCAAATTTCCTCCCAATGGTCACACAGTGAGGCTGGGAATCAGCCTTAAATAGAGCTCAGGTCCCCCTTCAGTAGGTTCCCTGGAAGACTGGTAAAGCCCCTAGAATTACAACAACCATGGCCCTGCATCCTTCAGTTCTCTGGATTTCAGTTTATTCCATTCTGAAAGGTAAGCTACCTAGACTAAGTGAACTTCAAAGTGCTATCAAGCTCTTTGATTTTTGTTTTTTAAACAAGTCTATTTTTTTAAGATTTTATTTATTTATTTGAGAGAGAGAGAGCAAGCATATGTGAGCATGGGGAGGAGCAGAGGGGGAGGAATAGAGGGAGAGGGAGGAGGGGGAAAGAATCTCAAGCAGACTCCTTAAGGATGCAGGGCTCAATCTCATGACCCTAAGATCATGACCTGAGTGGAAACCAAGAATCAGAGACTTAACCAACTGAGCCACCCAGGTGCCCCTATATTTTAAACAATTCTATGGGAGGAGGTCAAGAACACTATAAACCTCTCTTGACAAGGCATTTGGAATCAAAGAGCCTTGTTTTCACATCCTGGCCCCATCCTGATCTTGCACCCTTGTACATGCCTCTCGGTTTCTCTTCCCCTAGATGACCCAGTAGGCAGCGTGAGTTCCTAGCATGGCCACATGCAATTCAAAGGCACTCGGGGGTTCTTTTTTTCCCAAAAAATAATTTGCTACATGGCATTTGTATTTATTAGAAAGATGCTTTCTGAAGATCTTGTGTAAATCCCAGCTCACATAAGGCAAGACCCTCACAAAGGACCCATCCTTTGGTGGGTTTTCCCTTTACCAGCTCCAACAGCCCCCTGCCATGGGCAGTATCTTAAACACAGTTCACAAACCATCCTATCTTGACAGATTTCAAATTTTGCAATTCCCAACCAACTTTAATTTTTTACATTTTTTTTTTTAATTCAATGAGCAGGGGCGCCTGGGTGGCGCAGTCGTTAAGTGTCTGCCTTCGGCTCAGGGCGTGATCCTGGCGTTATGGGATTGAGCCCCACATCAGGCTCCTCCACTGGGAGCCTGCTTCTTCCTCTCCCACTCCCCCTGCTTGTGTTCCCTCTCTCTCTGGCTGTCTATCTCTGTCAAATAAATAAATAAAATCTTTAAAAAATAAATAAATAAATTCAATTAGCCAATTATACTACATCATTAGTTTTTGATATAATGTTCAATGATTCATTAGTTGCATGTAACACCCAGTGCTCATCATATCATGTGCCCTTTTTAATGCCCATCACCCAGTTACCCCATCCCCCCACCCACCACCCTTTCTGCAACCCTCAGTTTGTTTCCCAGAGTCAAGAGTCTGATGTAGTCTGTCTCCCTCTCTGACTTCTTCCCATTCAGTTTTCACTCCCTTCCCCCATTGTCCTCTGCACGATTCCTTATGTTCCACATATGAATGAAACCATATGATAATTGTCTTTCTCTGTTTGACTTATGTCACTTAACATAATCCCCCCAAGTTCCATCCATGTCGATGCAAATGGTGGGTATTCCTCTTTTCTGATGGCTGAATAATATTCCATTGTATATATTAATCAACTTCAGAATCACATCACTCAAGCTCACATAAAAAAATTAATTAGGGGTGCCTGGGTGGCTCAGTCAGTTAAGTGGCCAACTCTTGATTTCAGCTCAGGTCATGATCTCAGGGTTGTGGGACTGAGCCCCACATGAGGCTCCACACTCAGTGGGGGTCTGCTTGAGGATTCTCTCTCTCCCTCTGCCCTTCACCCTGCTCATGTGCACACTCTCCCTCTTTCCCTCTAAAATAAATACATCAAAAACTAGTGATGTACTGTATGGTGACTAACATAACATAATAAAAAAATTTTAAATAAATAAAATTAAAAAATAAAATAAAAATAAAAATGTTATTGTAAAAAGAAAATAAATAAAATATTTCTTTAAAAATATAACTAAAATTATATATAATAACATTTCAAAAGACATCAAACTAGTCATGGAGAAAAACCCAGAACGTGGTCAGTCTATCTTGCACTTGATTTATGGTTTAGCACATTTTTTATTTTTAGTCATATGTGTTGGAAGTCGAAGGGAAGCACCATCATGTCTCTGAGGCCTAGACCTTGTCAGGTCTTCACCCTCTGAGTAGAAATGGGAATAATTTCAGGACCTCTCCCAGTGGAGGTGACAAGGAGCTAAGGTGGTACACGTTGAGCACTTAATGCAGTTCCTGGCACCGAGACAAATGTGCCCAAGACGCCACCTCACTCTTATCACTGAGCCGACCTCCCCTTTCCCAGTTAACTTTCAAATGTTGACTCTTTTTTTTTTTTAAGAACAATAAATATCCAAGGCAAATGGGGATCTGTTGGATTTGTCTCTCCAACTTGAAAAGAAGCCCACTGGAGAAGAAAGGGTGACATCACACATCTGGTTAGCCATAGAACCGGGAATCTTCAGCATTCTCCGAGCCTCCAACATCTTCCCACTGCCCCACATCCACAGCCTGCCCACTGCACACAATTGCCTGGCCACATATTCATATTCCTTTAGACTTAGGAGAAAAGATGGTGCCCTGGGAATACAAGTGGGTGGTCTTCCTTCTTCCCTAGGCTGTTTCTCCTCTTGAATCTATTTACTGACTCATTAGGCTGTAGCCTGGACAGACACTGATACAAAACCCTCCATTTCGTGAGCAGAGTCTTATATTTATGTCTTTGGTTACTTCCCTTCAGTAATGTCACAGAACCACCTCCATCATGAGGGTCACCAACAGAGCCTGGAAGAGTCTGGGGTCACAGATCTTAAGACAGGAGGAGAAACTAAATCCTCCGAAAATCCCAGCTTTATGAGTCTTTGGACTTGATTTGGAGAGTGTCCTTCCCCACCTAAACATACTCTTCCATTAGATAGGGCCAACCAACATGGGTAGGCATTTCTCAGACTCAGATTATGTGAGGAGGACAAGAAAAGTCCTGTCCCCAGACTAGAAGGCCATGCTATGGCTAGCTCCTGTGCCTGACCAGCCTTCTCACAATATCCATCACTGACCACCATGCTCTGGCCCCACGGCCCTGGTCTTCTGTTCCTGGAACTTATCCTGCTCTGCAAGCCACAGGGCATTTGCACATGTTGTTTCCTCTGCCTGGAATGGTCTCATCTCTGTCCCATCTCAAGTTGCCTCCTACTCACTCCTTTGATCTCATTTCTCAGGAATCCTGTCCTGACCCCCATTCAGTCCACAAAAACACCTCAGCTTTTCCTTATGAGCCCTCATCACCATGTGTAGCCAGGGGCTGCACTGAAAGTTCCCTGAGGACAGGAGTTGTCCATGCAGTGCTCACAACTGCATCCTTTACAGTCAGTACAAGACCAAGCAGACACATTACATAGTAGATGCTCAGTAATGACCACTGAATGAATGAATGGATGAATGCTTAGGCGCTGGTAATATCAGCAATATCCCTTTTCCTCTTGCAAAGAGCAGGATTCCAAAGGAGGAAGGTGGTCAAAGGGAGACGTGCAATCACTGAACTGTCTTCCTAACTCCAGACTTCTCCTCAAATTCCCCTAAAGGCCCTTCTGAATCCCATGCCCCAAACCAGGTTGTACTTTGAAGGCACTTCTGAAGATACCCACGTTTGAATGGAGTCTCAAGGCTTCAGAGGAGTTTTGAGATTGCTTGCCCATAACAGGTTCCAATTCTGCTTTACAAGCCACCAGGTTCTCAAACAAACTTGAAAAGCTGGGAGTTTCCTTTGTCTGAAAACTTTCTTCAGCCATGTTCTTTCCTTTATCAGTGAGAGGAGAAAGAGAACACACACAGCTCCACCCCCTTATTGGCTAAAATTCTGATTAATATATGTAGTTTCCTGGAAAAAGCATGAACATCTCCAGAAAAACCTACTAGTGCCCCACTTAATCTGCTCAAGCTACAAAACAACAACAAAAAAGGTACTTTGGGGGGGTGCCTGGGTGGCACAGCGGTTGAGCGTCTGCCTTCGGCTCAGGGCATGATCCCGGCGTTGTGGGATCAAGCCCCACATCAGGCTCTTCCGCTATGAGCCTGCTTCTTCCTCTCCCACTCCCCCTGCTTGTGTTCCCGCTCTCACTGGCTGTCTCTATCTCTGTTGAACATGTTCCAGAGGCTGCCAGATGGAGACATGGAAATAACCATTATTCAACTGCCCCAGTGAGCCAAGCAGCTCATACCTCCATCGTGGTATTTTCTGTGACTCTTCACCCTGCCCCCATCTCCGGGGCCACTCCAGATTCCTCCCGCACCAAAGCTATGGGAGCATCCCCAGGGGCCTCCTTCCCAGCCAGTTTCACGGGCCACCTGCAAATCTCGTCCTGGGCTTCAGGAGCTCCCAGCTGTTTTCAAGAGTTGACTAGACATCAACTTAATGATACTACTGGGCTATATAAATATTGTGCTCCACAAAATGGTACAAAGCAGATATTTTTAGGAGGTCACAGATGTTTCTTGTGATTAGCCAAGTCACAGGTCTGGAAGAATTTTTTTTCCCCAAAAAAAGTAAGAAAGAAGATCTTCAACAGCTGTTTGTGGGTACTTCATGAGATGGGCCAGCATGGACACTGGGCAGAATTCCTTCCAGCCGTTAAGAGTTTCCCTCTGAAATGCAGCAAGTAGGGCCAAAGTCCATGACCATGGAGCTGGTCAGACACAAAGTGAATCACACACCCAACCCCAGAATGGCTGTTTTTGTACCTCTGGACTTGTCCTGCCTCCTGATTCATGCCCCAAACATTCAGGAAGCACCTACTGGGTGCAAGATGCTATGCCATGGTTGTCACTGCAAGCTCAGATACCAAGGGACAGAAATGAACTTCAGGTTACACAGACCTACAAGAAGGCTCAGAGCAGCACTGTTGGAAGTAGCCCCCAAATGGAAAATACCTGAATACAATGAAACATCACTCAATGGTAAAATGAAACCATAACTTCACAGGACAGTATGCATGAGTCTCAGACACAGAACGCTGGGTGGAAGAAGCCATTTATATAAGCACGAAAATAGGCAACACTAAAATTTATGATGTTAGAAGTCAGATGGTAGGTACCCTCAAGGAGGGAGGAGGTGGCATGACAGGGGGTTCCTGGTGCTGGTCATGTCTTATTTCCCAAGCCAGGTGCTGATTACCTATAATCAGTGTTCCATTTGGGAACATTTGTTGAGCTGCACACCTAGGGTTTGTAGGCTTTCCTCCATAAAAAGTGTATTTTAAAAAATAAATGAATAAAAGCAACATGCCCGAGTTCCCACAGTTAGGAAGTGGCTGGGACAAGACCCAGCCTCAGGCAGTCTGGTCCCAGAGTCTGGCCTCTTACCCCCAACAAATCAGAGCCCCCTGGGTGGCCAGACTCAGCTATCACTGTCTACTCCAGCTGACTTCCAACTGCCTGAGAGCTTTCTTGGGTGCCTGGAACTCACTCTGCCTGGGAGCCAACAGCCCCTAGTCCAGGAGCAGCTCTCCACCAAAGGCTGATGGGAGTTGGTTTAAAAATTCCATAGCCTATCTTTGGTGGGATGACTCTAAGGTGTGTTCTACTGCATCTCTCTGAACATCCCCATGGGTTCATTTACAAAGAGGAATCTCCGGCCTTCCTATCTGGTCTCACATCCCCACTCCCTGATAGGTGTTTTCTGGGACTAACTCCCAGGTAAACTGCTGCCACTTGAATCTTTGCCCATGGTCTGCTTCCAAATTATCAAATTCATGCAGCCCCTTCTCAGAGAGAACTTCTCTGGCCACCCAGCTACCCTTGGCCACATTACCCACTTTTCTCCCTTTTGGTTGTATAGTCAACCTTTCAACAACATGGGGGTTGGGGGCACTGACTCCTCCCTCACACAGTCAAAAATCTACATATAACTTTTCACTTTCTCCAAAACTTAACTACCACTAGCCTGCTACTGACCAGAAGCCTTCCCCATAACATAAAGAGTTAATGAACACATATTTTGTAGATTACATATAATATCCTTATTCTTAATGAAATAAGCTAGAGAAAAGAAAATGTTATTAAGAAAATTATAAGTAAAGAAAATACATTCACAGTACTGTGCTGCATTTGTTGAAAAAAATCCATGCATTAGTGGTCCTGTGCAGTTCAAACCTGTATTGATCAAGGGTCAACTGTACTCACTTTCTGAAATCATTTTGCTTGGTTATTTGTTTACTGTTTATTGTTTGTCTCCCCACCACCCACATATGTCCCCCATCTGAAAAATGAAAGCCTGGGAGAAGAGAAACCTCAGCTTGTCACTGTTCCCCCACAGCACCTAGAAGCAGCAGTGATTTTCAGAATGTTTAGTAACAAGCGTGGTAAAGAAGAAACCCATCAGGGCACTTACATGGCGCAGTTGGTTAGGCATCTGACTCTTGGTTTTGGCTCAGGGTCATGAGATAGAGCCCCCCCAGGTGGAACCCCATATTGGGCTCTGTGCTTGGCACAGAATCTGCTTGGGATTCTCTCTCCCTCTCCCTCTGCCCCTCCTGTTCATGCTCTCTCTCTCTCTCTCTCAAATAAATAAATCTTAAAGAAGGAGGAGGCAGAGGAAGAGAAACCCATTGACCAATGGGAATGAATCCTGGTCTCATAAATAACTGGTGTATTACTAGCTTAATATCATTAGTGTCTAAATGCTCAAACAAATATTTATGAGATTAATGAATTAGTCAGTCTATGAACAATGAAATCTGGCAGCTCATTGCTAAAAATCTAAAATCTGCCCTAACTTAAACTCTCCAGAACAGAAACCTCGCCCTCATTGCTGGTGCTCTCCTGGATCTCATGCCTAAACACAGGCAAACAGACCTATCTTTGGGAGCTGAGACTGCCATTTGCCCTCTGGGGAGTAAGGAAATCAGCTGCAAAACAATGGGGGCCCTAACAGTTGCTCCAGGTTCCAGAATCAGTCTGGTCTACACCCCAGCATGGGTAATCAGAGAAACCTCCACAGGGGTCATAAGCCATTTGCCCCATCCCTTCTAGACCTGGTACACCGCCAAGCTTTTTCCAAGCTGAAGAGGTGGCTTCCCCAGGGAACCTCTTTTTTTTCTTTTATGATATGTTAGTCACCATACAGTACATCATTAGCTTTTGATGTAGTGCTACCCTATGACCCAGTAACTGCACTACTGGGTATTTACCCCAAAGATACAGATGTAGTGAAAAGAAGGGCCATATGCACGCCAATGTTCATAGCAGCATTGTCCACAATAGCTAAATTGTGGAAGGAGCCGAGATGCCCTTCAACAGACTAATGGATAAAGAAGATGTGGTTCATATATACAATGGAATATTACTCAGCCTTCAGAAAGGAAGAATACCGGGGAAGCTCTTTTAGCCCAAGCCCTGAACTAACTCCTTACACAAGCCTAGCCTCGGCATATTTTTAGCTTCTCTGAGCCCCAGGTTCCTCCCCTGAGGATTGTTTTCCAATGCGGTGTTGTCTGCTTGGGTCAAGAGGAAGTGCTTCATCCACCATTGTGTCTCAATGCTGAGCATAAAGGCCCCTCATAGCAGACGCACCATAAATGTGTGCTGAATGAATGAGCTGCTCAATCAATGAAATGATAGCATTTCAATACAAGATTATCTTAAGTCACAGCTCACAGGCCTTGCACTCAACACTTCCCCTGTACTACCTGTTGACTCAGAGAGATGCAAATCCCCTGAAGAGTATAAAGCAGGCTATGCCCAGCAGATGAAGAGTCATTTTCTGAGGATGCCCAGTATATGAGCTGACACCCACACCACTGAGCTGTCCCCTGGAAGGAGTTCCTCATTTCAGCTCTAGGTGTCCCATTGTCGTCATTTGGGCCTGGTTTCCCTCCTCCCACCCCTAGGCAGGAAAACAGAAAAACTGGCCAAGTGTGGGGTTTCATTAACACCCACATAAAACTGGGGGTAGAGTTGGGGAGGAGGGGAGAGGCAGTCTCCCAGGAGAGACATTCCTGTGTCTCTAACAGAAATGTGATAAAAGTTCTTCATCAGAATAGGTTCTGTCTCCTTTTGAACTTCAGGCAAATGAATGGAATAGTTCCAGCTACGGGGAAACTCAGGATTCCCATTTGTGGACCTAGGACCGCCTGAGTGCCTCACTCTCTCCTACCCCAATCTCTACCTATTGCAGAAGTACCGGATTCTGTAGCTCTATCTATTGATTCCTACTTTAAAGCTAGGGCTCCCTCTCACAGATCAGACAACCCTTTGGGTCCTAGAAGGAAAAGGTCCAGCAGGGTCTTCAGCATCCCCTATCAGGAGCCCATCACACCTGGCACTCTCTGTGTGCCCTTGAGCAGACAGGAGGCCAGAAGGATGGGAGGATCAGGAGAAGCCATTGGCAAGGGCAGCCTCCAGCCCCACCCACGGATCCTGGGGCACTGAGGAATGGCAGGACTTCTTCAACAATGAGGGTAAATAAATCCACTTCCAATGGACAGGGGTCCATTTTGCAACCTTCACCAGTAAAGCTGCCCATTGTGAGCTTTTTCCTCAAGAACACAGGGAAATGTGTGAAGAGTTTCAGTGGGGTAAGTGAAGTCAAACCTTTAACCCTGCAGGAGGGCACTCTCTGAAAAGGAGATTTATGTGTAACCTTTTAAAATGCAAGGTGGAGAATGGCATTTGTAGTCAGCAACCATTGCTATAAAAACAAAAAAGTGGAAGGTGGAACACGTACATTACAGGGATGTGTACATATATGGGAGATTATCCTGGATTATGGGGGTGGGCCCAAAACAATCCCTCAAGTCCTTTAAAAGGAGGCGGAAGATGAAGGCAGAAGAGTTCAGAGAGGCTTGATGCCTAAAACGGACCGCACGCAACACTGCTGGCTTTGCAGACGGAGGAGCCACGTGAGCAGGAATGTGGGTGACCTTTGGGAGCTGAGAGAGCGTCAACCAACAAGGTTACACGGGCCTCAGTCCTACAACCACACAGGACTGAATAAGGCCACCATCAAATGAACTTGGAGCCAATTCTTCCCCCAAGTCCCCAGGTGAGAGTCCAGCCTGGCCAACACTGTGATTTCAGCCCTTGTGAGATTAAGACCGGAGCAGAGCACCCAGCTGAGCCCACCCAGACCTCCGACCTGCAGAAGCTATGAGATCATAAATGGGTGTTGTTTTAAGCTGCTCAACTGTGGTGATCTCTCACACAGCAACAGAAAACAAACACAGGGTACTTCCGTCAGAGAGAAGAATAAGACCATGTATGGGGGGGGTGGGGTGCAGTCATGAAAGCTAACACCTGCAGGGGCTCCAGCCACGCAGGCACAGCTGGAGAAACAACAGGGCAGGCTCAAGGAGACAGAGCCACCAAGTTCAGCTTGGGAGTCAAGGAGGCAGCATGGAGGGGGGGGACCCAGACCCATCCGTAGAGTCCACCCCCTTCTCTGTTTCCTGAGCTGTTGCCTAGCAAGAGTACAGGCTTAGTGTGACCAAACCATCCAATTTTTCAAGAGAATCCAGAAATCCAATTTTTATATAAAATAACTTCACTCAAACTCTATAAACACTGTACTGGCCTAACTTGTGCAGACCGAGCAACATGCAGATGTGTGTTTTGAGCCAGATGTGACCTTCTAGGGCATCAACTGAGTGTAAGTGAAAAGGCAGAAAGAAGGTCCCCAGAGCACAGCACAAAAGCCCTAAGTGTGGACTTTCTTGGGAGGCAGTGGGGAGCCAGGGAAAGTCGCCCCCTTCCCCCTCATCCAGAAAAGAAAAGGAACTCACTCATATGTATGTAAAACCCACCTGGGCCAGTGACTACACTGGGCATGACCTACTAGGAGCTACCCAACAACCTGATGTCATAAGGGCCACTGGCTTTATTTCCGGGTGAAGCAGCTGAGAGGCAGAGTTGTTCAGTAATTCCCTGTGCTTATAACCTGGGGCTCAAAACTACATTTCTGATTCCAAAATCTGCGTCCTTCCATCTGTTCCACATGGCATCCCAGCACTGAGCAATTTTGTTCCTTTTGAAAAGGGGTTTGCTGTTGTGTTTCCTAAGGTCTGGAGTCTTCTCTCAGATGTGAACCAGATCCCTCTCCTTTTCGAGGCTTTGGCTCTTCCAACTCCACCTCCTACCAGGGCGTCTGCCCACCCCCCACAGCACCTCCCTCACCCACGCCCCACACGCCACATCCCAGCCTTTCAGGCGGATTCCATTCCCACTGCTCACTTGTAGCTCAGTCTCTCTACCTCCCAGTTCTAAATTCCTGAGAAAGGGTTCTCATTGGCATGGGTTCTGTTTTTGTTCCAAGTCATAACGGGTCATAAGTCACTGGCCAACCTATAGGATGGGCCTCCCTTTGGTCAGATGGCAGCCAGGACGTGACCCTCTGCAACCCCTCCCTGCTTCACAGCCCTCTCTACCTCCAACCCATCTCTGAGCAACCCCCAACTCAAGGCCGGTCCTCAGAGGTAGGGCCAACTCAGGGAATGAGCTTGGGCAAGCCATTTCCCTAAACACAGCATCTCAAACACCTGCCTGGTTATGCCTGACACTTGTAAATATGGCTCTAATGGAGGTGCCTGGATCATTTGGTAGGCAAGGTAAGTGATCACAACAGTACTCAAACTCAGTCTGAAGCCTCTGAGATGCCCACCGCTCCACTGGGCAGGGGCATTGGCAGGAGCACCACACATCACCTACCTAATGACTGGGAAAGGAAAGAAACCAGGGAGTGCTCCATGTCCCCGCTCATAAATCCTCAGTAAGGGGCCCTTGGTCCCTGCCCTCGGACTTGAACATGGACTAAACAAAAGGCCTCTTTGTTTCCCACTGAGAGAAGGAGATTTTGTTAGCAACAAGCCCTCACTCTGTCTTTTTCTGACAGGGGAAACTCAGGAAGGCCTCTGCAGAGCCATCTAAATCAGTAACAGCTGGGGCAGGTAGGCACATGATAAGGTCAGAGGACTTGTGCTGAGAGACAGGTAGAGCTTTAAATCCTCTTTATAAAGCCTGCACTTCGGATGAGGGCGGCAGGTTTTCCAGTGTTACTGAGTTTATACTGACACAGAATAAGCTGCCCATGGGCATACAAAGTATACAATGGGATGTTTTTCCTATATATACACCTGTGAAATCATCACCACAATCAAGATAATGAATCTGTCCATCACCCCCAAGCTTCCTCGTAGCCATTAATAATCCCCCTTCCCCACCCTCCCCACCCTTCATCCCTATCTCTTGGCAACCACTGATCTTCTTTCTATCCCCACAGTGTGCATTTCCTAGTATGTTACATAAATAGAACCCCATAGTCTGTACTTGGTTTTCTCTGGTTTCTGCCACTCAGCATAATCTGACATTCGTCCATGCCATTGTATGTACATCAATAATTCATTCCTTTTTATTGACGAGGAGTATTCCAGGGTACGACAGAGCACCATTGGTTATCCACTCACCTATTGATGAACATTTGGCTTATTTATAGTCTGGAACTATCACAAGTACAACTGCTGTGAACACTCACACACACATTTCTGTACTTGTACATATGCTTTCTTCCCTCCTGGGACAATACCCAGAATGGAATAGCTGGATCATTTGGTAGGCATGTGTTTTGAGCATGGCTATTTTAAGGAACCTTCCATGTGCGTTTCAGAGTATAAAGGTATACAAGGTAAAGGTATACACAGATCACATGGGAACAGGTGTCACACACACTCACCCATAGAAGTCACATCGGGCTGCAGCTGGCTTCACTCCCGGTCCTCCCAATGTAGGGACAGGGCTCCCAGAAAGGAAAATCTCCCAGGATGACCTTTGGTTTTGTAAAATGCCCAGTGCACAAGCTCCTGACACTTCAGAAATGGCCCATGGGATGGGGGAATTCCACGAGATCCTTTAAGTAATGGTAACATCTCATTTAAATAATGGCAACATTTCATTGGTCTAGAACAGAATAGTTTTGACCAATATTGAAAGCTGCAGCATGAACTAGGGCGGGGGTTCTCCAGGGGTGGTCCCATCAGCATCACCTGGGCACTTGTTAGAAATGCACATTCTCCCCAGCCCAGACCTATGGCATTGAAATTCCGATGTAGGGCCCAGCGATCTGAGCTTTTACCAGTCTTACAGGTGGTGTGATGCATGCTGTAGTTTAAGATCCAGGGTCCTAGAAGATCTTCCAAGCCCCTGGATTCTCTTGGAATTAAATCCATCCAAAGTCATAATACACCAAGAGCTCATTCCCTCTATGCCTTGTTCCACCCACAGAGCTGTGGAGCCCACCATTTTAAAGCTCTGCAAACTTAAAATCTCAAAGAACCAAGTTACCATCTAGAATGCAATCTGACACAGTGATGGTTGGCACTTCTTTCCCCAAACCACAAACAAACAAACAAAATTCTCAGGAACTCAATCATGAAAGCATTTAAATCCAAATATCAAAACCACCCATTTCTCTATGTGTGGCTTTCAACCTAAGCATATTATAGCATACATGAATCTAAAAAAAGAAAAAGACAAAGATTTTAGGTGATACACTCCAACACTCTTTACTGCTCTAGGAGCAGGAAAATTAATCAAACTTGAACAGGAAGAATTTGAGTAAAAATATTGGATATTTTTTGTTTTAATCTTCAGTTTAAGCATGATTTCCGCTCAACATTATAACCGGAGAGAAGTTCTGATCATTTCCTTGGTATTTTACATGCTTAAAATTTAGCCCAGTCTTTGAAAACCCTCTCCAGCTTCTGGCCAAGCAGAACTTTGCCGCTCACTTTGAACTTGCCGGCAAGGAAAGCCTTCTGAGGGTTCAATTTGCCCAAAACCAACTCCATAAAGACAGGTTCTGGGATAGTGAAGACGGTGTCTGCTGGGAGCCTAGCAGATCCTGGATACATGTCCCCAGAACCATTCTTCAGATCAATGGTCCACTGCAGAATGGTCTTCCCATCTTTGGTGATGTCCAGCTGAAAGATGGCATTGACTTTCTTTACCAGTTGGGCCCCCACCTCTTTAATGTGATGGCTAATGTCCTCAAACACAGGGAAGCTCTGGAATTCTGACAGCTCTAGAGGGTGTGGCATGGCAGGTTCCCGAGCTGCACCCAGTTCCTTGAACTGGCCTGCCTGAGGTCCATCCACTGCTTTGATCTTGGGTTGATGGTCGATTCTCTTCCACATCTTACTGTGCTGGTCCTCTTGACCTTGTCGTCTGGTTTGTGAGCAACTGTGGCCAGATTAATATCCACAAGCCAGATTGTGACATCAAAGGTAAGGCCCAAGCAGGGAATGAGGCTGGTGCGTGTGCTGCAGTCTTATTGGCCAAACAGATACTAAAAGGTGACATGGGGTGAGGCCTCAGATAGGTAATTGTGAGGCAGAGCCACACCACCACCATCCCAAACCAATCAGGGCTGTTGCTCTCACAGGCCCAGAAAGTTCTGGACCCCATGTTGGGAATAAGAGAAAGTGGCCC
This sequence comes from Ursus maritimus, assembly GCF_017311325.1. Classification (NCBI taxonomy): domain Eukaryota; kingdom Metazoa; phylum Chordata; class Mammalia; order Carnivora; family Ursidae; genus Ursus; species Ursus maritimus. Next base: position 5,869,807 of record NW_024424675.1, read on the forward strand.
CAGAAGGTTCTTTGGTGATATAAGCTCTGTCTTTCCAATGCAGTCCTCTCCCAGTAACAATCCTAATTCAGAGCAGTTATTCTGTTTCCTTTGAAGGCATTTAATCCTTAACGCACAGATCCTGATGCTAGATTTGGCATTACCTACCTGCTGGTGGAAGGGGAAATGCTTTTAGAGAAAAATGGCTGGTTGGAGAAAGAATCAGTACCAGGACTTGCATCAGAAAGCTTCAGAGGCACAGTGGGGGTGGGGGGAGGAATATCCCTAAGATCAATAGAAGATGCTGCTGGCCTCACATGGTCAGTGCATATAATGACGTAGCCCTCACTCTGAGCCAAGGCACTGTTGTAGGTATTGCACATGTATTAACACTTTTAATCTTCATTACAACCCTCTGAGATAGGTACTCTTTTATTCCCATTTTACAGATGGGGAAACTGAGGCAAGGAGAAACAAAGTGATTTAGCCAAAGTCACACAGCTAGTAAGTAGGGTAGCCAGGTTTAAACAGAGGTAGAATGACTCTAGAACATATATATGTATAATTCCTTTTATTTTTAAATGTCAGATTTACAAAAAGGTTGTAAAAACAGTAGAGTTCCTATATCACCTGCCCCCTACTTCCCCAAATGTTAATATTTTACGTGGCACAGTACAGTGATCTACACCAGGAAAGAAATATGGGTACAATACTATTAACTAATCTACAGACCACACTCAAATTTTGCCAATTGTCCCACTAATGTCCCTTTTCTGGTCCAGAATCCCCCTTCTCGCCCAGAGTCCTGCACTGAATTTAGTTTTTATGTCTCCCTAGTGCCCTCCAGTCTGGGAGTTCTTCAGTTTTTGTCTATCATGACCTTGACACTTGAAGACTGGCTAGTTCCTCTGTAAAATGCCCCTCATTGGGGTGAGTTTGATGATTTTCATGATTAGGCTGAGGTTATGCATTTTGGGCCAAAATACCACAAAGATGATCTTATGCCCTTCTCAGTGCATCATATCAGGGGCTACATGGTATCGATGTGTCCCATTACTGGCAATGTTGACCTTAATCACTTGGTCAAAGTGGTGTCCACCAGCTTTCTCCACTGCAGTTACTATTTCTCCCTCTGTAATTAGTAACTTATAAGGAGATACTGAGACTTTGTCAATATTCTGTTTTATATCATACTTCAGCCCTCCCTTTGCATCCATCAGAGGTCCATCAGTGTGATGCATGCCAAATGGCCATTTTCCATCCGCATCACTCCCTTTAGGTTTAACTATTGGAATTTGTTGCAAGAAGAGCTGCTCCTTCTCCCCCATTTCTTTATTTGTTCAATTATGTCTTTATCCCAGTAGGGACTTACGGATATTTATTTTATTCTGTGGGTCATAATCTATTACTATCATTAGGTATTTTCTTGCTCAAACTGTCCCAGGTTTGGCCACTGGGGGCTCCATCAAGCGAGTGCCTATGGCCTTTCCTAACCACGCTGCTCTTATACGCAAGCGAAGCTACATTAAATGGAGTTGCTGGTAGCTTTGTTCTCTCAAGGAGGAATGCAGAAAATAAAAAATAAAAGATTTGGCATATTTTCTTTGGTACGTGATGGATAAGCTGGTATGATCAACATGGAGCAGTTAAACAAAACCCAGTGGCTTCCAAACCAAGACTTTACCCTGGGCCACCTGGTACAGACATTTTTCTCCATAGAGAATTTTAAATGAAGAAGTGAACAATCCGCAGTAAGATTGTTGTGAGCCACCAACAGTGAACTGAGCCCCATCACCACCCATCACCCATATCTGCTTTTCCTCAGGGCAGGGTTGATCCTTCTGAATTATTCAGACAGGTCCCCAACTAGGCTGCCACTCCTGCCTCAGCAAGTCAGAGGGGAACACAATTCCAAGCCTATATTTGTCCCTTTCATGAGTTCCTATCTTTTATAAGTATTTCTACCATTAAAGGAATTCCAGTATGCAGAGCCAATATGCACCTGGAAAGGTGCTCAACATCATAAGTCCCCAAGGACATGTAAATTAAAACTATAATGAGATACTTCTTCCCACCCACTAAAATCACTAATATTGGAAAGACTGACATTGGCAAGTGTTGGCAAGGCTGTGGAGCACCTGTGCAGGGTTGGTGGGAGTACAAAATGCATGCAAAATGGTGCTGTGGAAGACTGCTTGGAAGTGTGGTAAAAGTCAAACATACACTGAGCACACAACCCATAGGTTCTCCTCTTGGGTATTTATGCAAGAGAAATGAAAACATGTCTACAGAAGGACATATAATGAGTGTTCCCAGAAGCACTGTCCATTAAAGCAAAACACAGGAGACAATCCAAATCTTTTCTTGTCTTTCATCTTCTGTTCATCAAGAGAAGATCAGATAAGCAAAATGGCATAATTCTATAATGGAATACTACTTGGCAACAAAAAGGAACAATCCCTTGGCTCACTCCACAACACAGATGAACCTCAGATGCATTATGCTGACAGAAAGAAGTCAGATTCAAAGGATGACATATTATATGATTCTATTCATACAGCATTCTAAAAATGGCAAAACTGCAAAAAGAAAAAAAAACGGCCAGTGGATTAGGGGAAGAAAGTAAGTTTGTCTAGAAAGGGACACAAAGAATTTCCTTTTGATGAGGGTGGGGGACAGTGATGAACTTTTCTTGATTGTGGTGGTGGTTACACAATTGTATATATTTGTCAAAATCCAGACCTGTATATTAAAAGGGGTGAATTTAAGTATATGTAAATTATACCTCAATAAACCTGACTTTAAAAACAAAAAGAGGTATGGGCAGATCCGCATTGCCACTGGTATGAGCTTTGTCTAAAGCAGAGGGCACAAGCCAAACCTGGAATACTGGATCCTTATTATTATTATTATTATTATTATTATTATTATTATTTCCTATACCTACCAGTTGCTATTATTGCACTATGATGCATAATTTTAACTTTTTAATTAATTATTATATCAGTTAACTCTTACTATATTATGTGGCAAAACAAACAACCTCAAAATTTTAGCAGCATTACACGGTTATTTTTCACATGTCTTTTGGGTGGCTGGGGTCTACTGCCCTGGGCTCAGATAGGCTAGGCTGCTCTTCTAGACACATGTGTCTCTCACCTTCTGTCTGCAACCAATAGTCCAGCTACACATGTCCCTCCTATGATAACGGCAGAAGTCCAACGGCAGTGAGTAGAAAGGCCCAGGCTCAGCCCTGGCTCAATGCCCATGGACCAGAAGCAACTCTCAGAGCCAGGAGCAAAGTTGAAGGCCCATGAAGGGGCCATGACAGAGCAAGAGGCAGGGAGAAGAGAAAAACTAGGACCGACAATGCAGTCTGCCACAGCTACTGACATGCAAAAGGAGAGATTTCACATTTTAAGATCCAGATTTGTGGCTTTTCTTATTCATGGAAGGATCCATAACCTTGGACCCACATCTTTACCTGGCAACAATTAGCCAGCATTGAAGAAGGAGAGGCAGCTCACTTCAGGCAGGAAGGGCTCCCCACAACTCACCATCATCATTGTCATCAGGATGACCCCTTTCTAAAAGTCAGGTGTTCTGAGGAAATTTTCCAGAATTTCTGAGATCTTTTCCTCACTAATTTCATCAAAAGTTCTACAAGAATTTAGAGAATGTGAGTATTCAAGGATCCTCAAGTTTGCCATCATATCTATCCCCTCAACATATTTTATGAGCATTGACTGTGGAAAGCCCTGGGCTGGCACTGTTAAGAATACACACAGATGGAAAACGGATGCTGGCAAGGATGTGGAGAGATCTGAATCCTTGTGCACTGCTGGCAGGAATGGAGAATGGCGCAGCACTATGGGAAACAGTATGGCGGCTCCTCAGAAAATTAACCACAGAATTACTATATGATCCAACAGTTCCACTTCTGGGTACATACCCAAAATAAGTGAAAGCAGGCACTTGTACAGATATTAGTTCATGTTCATAGCAACATTCTTCACGAGAGTCAAGAGGTGGAAACAACTCAAGTGACCATCGATGTATAAATGGATAAACAAAATATGGTATAAAATGAGCAAAAGAAAAGAGACAGAGACAAATCAAGAAACAGACATTTAACCATACAGAACAAACTGATGGTTACCAGAGGGGAGGTGGTTGGGGAGATGGTGGAAATAGGCGATGGGGACTAAGGAGTGCTCTTGTCATTGTGAGTACTGGGTGATGCACAGACTTGCTGAATTACTATATTGTACACCTGAAACTAATATAACACTGTATGTTAACTATCCTGGAATTAAATTCCTTAAAATAAGAAAAAATAATAAAAAACACATATCTCTTCAAAAATGTGATAGACACTCAATGGAATATTATTTAGTCTTAGAAAGGAATGAAATTCCTACACATGCTCCAACTTGGAAGAAGCTTGAAGACACTAGGCTAAGTGAAATCAGCTAGACAGAAAAGACAAATAGTGTGTGATTCCACTTTAATATTAAGTACCTAGAATAGTCAAATCCGAGAAACAGAAAAAAAGAACAGTGGTTGCCAGGGGCTGAAAGGAGGAAAGAAATGGAGAATTCCTGTTTAATGTGCATATAGTTTCAGTATAGGAAGATAAAAAACTTCTCTCTCTCTTTTTTTAAAGATTTATTTATTTATTTATTTATTTATTTATTTATTTATTTATTTTAGAAAGAGGGAGTGTGCAAGAGGGGCAGGGGCAGAGGAAGAGAATCTTCAAGCAGACTCCCCGTTGAGCGCAGAGCCCAATGCAGGGTTTGATCCCATGACACATGAGATCACAATCCATGAGATCACAACCTGAGCCAAAACCAAGAGTCGGACGCTTAACTGACTGAGCCACCCACGCACCCCAGAAGATAAAAAGTTCTAAAGATAAATGGTGGTGGTGGTTGCAGAACAATGTGAATGTACTTAATGCCACCTAACTGCACACTTAAAGATGGCTAAAATGGTGAATTTTATGTCATGTATTTTTTACCACAATAAAAAAGAATACACAAAGAAAAATAAATATGTCCAAAAAGCATTTTAGCTTAGGAGAGAAAAACATAAACGTAAATATGTAATATATAATGCAAACTATTACAAGTGCCACAAGAAAGAAACATGTGGTGGTCTTACAACATGTTCACATGGTCTAATGGTGTTGTGGCTTCCTATCTGCTCTCCCTGGAACTGCTCACTCTAGGTGAAATCACCTGCCATGTTGTGAGGACACCCTAGTAGCCCTATGGACAGGTCTGCATGCTGAGGAAAATTCCTACACATGCTACAATTTGGAGGCCTCCAGCCCACAGCCACATAAGTGAGCCCTGTAAGCAGGTCCTCCAGACCCACTCAAACCTTCAGATGACTGAACCTTGACCAACATCTCAATTGCAATCTGAAAACAGACTCCAAGATGGAATGGAAGGAGGAGGAATGGTTGAAACCGGCTGAAGCTTCAGAACAGCTGCAAAAGTGGGAATAGAGACAAAAGCCATTAATGAGTGTCACACCTTCCAGGAGCAAAGTGGCAGTGATGATGGCGAAGCAATTTGGCCTTAAGCAGACCCCTCAAAAGGTCTGGCTGGAAAGGCAGGGAGAGAGACAGGAGGGAAGGCTGAGGAGACAGGACAATGGAGAGAAGAGTTTCTTAGGAGAATAGAGATATAAACACATTTATATGCAGAAGGGAAGTAGAAAATAAGCAGAAAATACAAGGGAAATGGGAGGGAGCTATAGGGCAGTTAGGAGCTTCACTCCATTCTGGGTTTTGATCCCGGCAGCAGGACCCTGGGCAAGCTGCCCATCTACGTGGTGTTCCCATTTCTCCACCACAAAGTGAGGATAACAGCATACACAAGTGCAAAAGCTTTTGCTGTAAGGATGAAATGAGATAATCTTCAGAAAGTGTCTGGCACAGATAAATGCTCTGTAAAGTTAGCTCTTCTCATAAGATGGGATACAAAAGGAGGTGGTGGGGAAGAGGAGGGTGGGTCTCAAAGGCGCAGGGAGGATCCCTGTTCCTGTCCAACACAGAGCAAGCAAAGGAAGATGAGCAAAGATGCTGGTGACTTTGAGGTGAAGAGAACTACCACTAGTCGATGATCCCTGTCTATCTCTCCAGACTATCTCTCATCATGTATCTACAGGAGCCCTGCAGACCAGATGGTTTTACACTTCCCTCCTGAACATTGCTTGAACTTCCTGCCTCTAGGTTTGTGTATCCTGCCCTCTGTTTCCATCCAAACTCGTCCTTCCTTCACACTTCAGTTTAAACCACATTGGCCTCTATCAAGCCCCACCCCCTCATGCAGTAAAATCTGCACAAACAACTAGCTGGATATACTTCAGGCTTTGGGGGTCAGACACATGCTAAACTGGAGGCAGGTGCACAGGTGTAGCCCAAATCAAGCATGGGCAGAACACACTTTACCAAGACTATGGGTTAGTGGGAACATCCAATAAACAGCATTACTCTTCCCCACCTATTCTAAAGAAATTGAGAACTAAGATAAGGAATGGCAGATGGAAACCAAAATTTTACCTTTAAGTGATAACTGAGGGAGCGGGGCACCTGGTTGGCTCAGTTGAAAGAGCATCTGATTCGATCTTGGGGTTATGAGTTCGAGCCCAATGTTGGGTGTAGAGATTACTTAAATAAATAAAACTTAAGTGATAACTGAGGGAAGCATAGTTAAAGGAAAGTACTTAATATGAGGCCCTAGTGGACTTGCCAACTACATCCCATAATGCAAAGCAGAGCTATCCAACTACCTATCGGCCCCCATCCTGGGACACCTCTGCCTGTGAAGCTAGTAGTAAGGGGTCCACCAAGGGAAAGTTCTGTACATGGAGGAGCTCAGTTTATACTTCCCAGATCAACCACCCAAAAAAGTCATCACAAACATCATACAAAGTAGGTTAAGAGGGAACATACTTCAGGGGTGCCTGGGTGGCTCAGTCGTTAAGCGTCTGCCTTCGGCTCAGGGCGTGATCCTGGCATTCTGGGATTGAGCCCCACATCAGGCTCCTCCGCTGGGAGCCTGCTTCTTCCTGTCTCCCACTCCCCCTGCTTGTATTCCCTCTCTCGCTGGCTGTCTCTCTCTGTCAAATAAATAAACAAAATCTTAAAAAAAAAAAAAAGAGGGAACATACTTCAATAATAAAGGCCTTACATGAAAAACCCACAGTGAACATCTACTCAATGGGAAAAAACTGAAAGCTTTCTCCCTTTGTTTAAGGTCAGGAACAAGACAAGGATGCCGACTCTCACTATTTCTATTTAACATAGTACTAGAAGTCCTAGCCATAGTAGTCAGACAACAAAAAGAAATAAAAGGCAGACAAATCGCTAAGGGAAGAGTAAAACTTTCATTATTTGCAGATGACATGATACTATACAGAGAAAAACCTTAAAGACTCCACCAAAAGCTGCTAGAACTGATCAATGAATTCAGTAGTTGCAGGATACAAAATCAATGTACAGAAATCTATTGCATTTCTATACATTAATACTGAAGCAGCAGAAAGAGAAATTAAGAAAACAATCCCATTTACAATTGCACCAAAAATAATAAAATACCTAGGAATAAAATTAATCAAAGAGATGAAAGACTTGTACTCTGAAAACTATAAAACATCAATGAAATAAATTGAAGATGATACAAAGAAATGGAAAGACATTTCATGCCCATGAATTGGAAGAACAAGTATTGTTAAAATATCTATACTACCCAAAGCAACTACACATTTAATGCAATCGCTGTCAAAAATACCAACAGCATTTTTCACAGAACTAGAACAAACAATCCTAAAATCTGTATGGAGCCACAAAGACCTCAAATATCCAAAGCAGTCTTTGAAAAGTATTGTGGAGGTATCACAATTCCAAACTTCAAGTTACATTACAAAGATGTAGTAATCAAAACAGTATGGTACCAGCAAAAACAAAGACACATAAATCAATAGAAAAGAATAGAAAACCCAGAAATAAACCCACAATTATATGGTCAATTAATCTTCAATAAAACAGGTAAGAATACTGAATGGGAAAAAGACAGTCTCTTCAACAAATGGTGTTGGGAAAACTGGACAACTACATGCAAAAGAATAAAAACTGGACCACTTTCTTACACCAAACACAAAAATAAACTCAAAATGGTTTAAAGACCTAAATGTGAGACCTGAAACCACAAAAATCCTAGAAGAGAGCATAGGCAGTAATTTCTCTAACATTGGCTGTAATATCATCTTTCTAGATATGTCTCCTAAGGCAAGGGAAATAAAAGCAAAAATAAACTATTTGGACTTTTATCAAAACAAGAAGCTTCTGCATAGCAAAGGAAACAATCAATAAACTAAAAGGCAACCTACTCAATGGGAGAAGATATTTGCAAATGACATATCTGATAAAGGGTTAGTATCTAAAATATATAAAGAATTGATACAACACCCCAAAAATGAATAATCCAATTAAAAAATGGGCAGAAGACATGAACAGACATTTTTCCACAGAATATATCCAGATGGCCAATAGACACATGAAAAGATGCTCCATATCACTCATCGTCAAGGAAATGCAAATCAAAACCACAATGAGACACCACCTCACACCTGTCAAAATGGCTAAATTCAAAAACACAAGAAACAATGAGATTGGTGAGGATGTGGAAAAAAAGGAACCCTCATGCACTGCTGGTGGGAATGCAAACTGGTGCAGCCACTGTGGAAAAAAATATGGAAGTTCCTCAAACAGTTAAAAATAAAACTACCCTAGGGGTGCCTGGGTGGCACAGCGGTTAAGCATCTGCCTTCGGCTCAGGGCGTGATCCTGGCGTTATGGGACCGAGCCCCACATCAGGCTGCTCCACTATGAGCCTGCTTCTTCCTCTCCCACTCCCCCTGCTTGTGTTCCCTCTCTCGCTGGCTGTCTCTATCTCTGTCAAATAAATAAATAAAATCTTTTTAAATAAATAAATAAATAAATAAATAAATAAATAAATAAAACTACCCTATGATCCAGTAATCCCTCTACTTGGCATTTAGTCAAAAAATACAAAAACACTAATTCAAAGGGATTCATGCACCACTATGTTTACAGCAGCATTATTTAAAATAACCAAATTATGGAAGCAGCTCAAATGTCCATCGATTGATGAATGGATAAAGAAGTTGCGGTATACATATACAATGGAATGTTATTCACCCATAAAAAATGAAATCTTGCCATTTTGCAACAACCTGGATGGAGCTAGAGAATATAATGCTAAGTGAAATAAATCAGTCAGAGAAAGACAAATACCATATGGTTTCATCCTTTGTTAAGGAACAAAACAGATGAGCAAAGGAAAGGTAGACAGAGAGACAAACCAAGAAACAGACACTTAACTATAGAGAAAAACAGATGGTTACCATTGGGGATGGGGGGGTAGATGGGTGAAATAAGTGAAGGAGATGAAGAGAACACTTATCATAATGAGCACCAGGTGATGTATGGAAGTGTTGAATCACTATACTGTACAACTAAAACTAATATAACACTGTATGATAGCTACACTGGAATTACAATTTTAAAAAATCTTTTAAAATTATTCAGGAAATTAGAGTACTTGCAAATTTTCTGTAATTGAGATTGTTTCAAAATAAACATAAAATCAAAACAAGTAAAACAAACAAACAAACAAACAGTCATCCCACCCATGTGAGTAAAGGGATGAGGAAAGGCCAGGAGTGATCTGGGAAGAAGCTGCTCTGGGGGAAAATCTCTCCTTGAGAAAAGCAGAGAATGGAGACAAGCTGTGAGCTCTGTCCTCTAGTAAATGCTAGCTCAGCTGGGGTGGGTGAGGAGAGGACAAGTTCATAGGCTGCTAATCAGTGGAGCACAATTTTGCCCAATAGTTTTTCTTTGTGGTTCATTTTCTTCTCTGTCCCCCTCAAGTTTTGTTGGACAACTCACGTTTACAACTCAAACTGGGGGATTCTCTCAGCTGCCCTCACTCCTCCCCAAGCTTCCCTGCTCTGGCTGCATGGATACTCCCTCTGTCAGTTAGCTTTGTGACCTGTAAACGACGAGAACATTGAATGTTGTAAATGTCAAAACACGCTAGCTTGAGTTTTATTAAATAATCTAGAAAACAATAATTCATTTTTCCCAAAGGTACAGATTGAGGGGCTGTCAGAATCAACTGGTCGGCAGAAACTAGAGGTTTAGACAGAAAAGAAGTTGTAAATAAGAAATGTGAACATAAGCACTGAGTCCAGCACTGCCCAATAAAATTTTCTGAGATAATGAAAATGTTGTGTGTCTGTGCTGTCCAAAGCAGTAGCCGCTAGCGACCTGTGGCCGTGGAACTATTGACTTATGGCCAGCAGGAGTGAAGAACTGGATTGATTTTATTTAGTTACAATGAATTTAGATATTTTTAAAGGTATTACTTATTCATTTATGAGAAAGAGAGAGAGAGAGAGAGAAGGGGCAGAAGGAGAGGGAGAGAGAATCTCAAGCTGACTCCATGCTGATCACATGGAGCCCACTAGAGGCTCGATCTCACCACCCTGAGCCAAAACCAAGAGTCAGATGCTTAACTGACTGGGCCACCCAGGTGCCCCTACAATGAATTTAAATTTAGATAATCACATATGATTTCGCATCAGCATCCTGGAAAACCACTTCAATATTGTCCTAACCACCATAAGGAAGTTACAAGGGCATCTAGTGGTTGCTGTCCCTGAATTTAATTGCTGAATTACACCAGACTCATATAAAAACCCCCAATAACTCACTCGAGGCTATCATACATGTGGAAAAGAGACTAGCTCCTATTGGTGGGATCTGGTCCATGTGAAGGCACCCCATCTTTGGACAAAACTAAAGGCCTAAAGACACACATATATACTTAAAATGGTACTGCTATATTTACCTTTGAATAGGACATAAGCATGCCCAAGTGAGTGATTATAGGGCAACTTCTGAGTTAAATTCTATCAGGTATGACTGTCTACAAAGCCAACATATTTAGCTCCTTCTTACAGCCCGTCTAAACTGTCCCTGATGGATAACAGATGTCTTAGTTATCCATTGCTGCCATAATGCTGTGTAAAAAACCACCCCCAAATTCCCTGACATAAAGCACTAAGCATTTATTTAGCTCGTGAGTTAATGCACCAGCAATTTGGGCTGGGTTCAGTTGAGTGATTCTTCTGTCTCCTCTGGGCTCCCTCACATCTGGCAGTTTGTCTAGCAACTGGTGTGCTTGTGCCATGTGACACTCACTCTCCAATGGGCTGACCTAGGCACATAGTCATAGGGGAGGCAGAGCATGAACAATCCCAAATATGTGACTACTTTTCCAGCCTCTGCTTGCACCTATTGGCCAAAGAACAACACATGGGCAAACCCAGAGTCATAGTGGGAGGGCACATGCTACCTGGCAAAGGGTGTTGTGATGGACTCAATGTTTGTGTACCCCCAGAATTCATATGGTGAAACTTTACACCCATAATGTGATAGTATTAAGAAGTGGTGGGCGATAATGAGGATTAGATGAGGTCATGAAGGTGGAGCCCTCATAAATGGGATTAGTGCCCTTATAATTAGAGTCACAAGACAGCTTGCTTCCCCTCTCTGCTCTCCACTGTATGAGGCTAAAATGAGAAGCTGGCAGTCTGCAACCCAGAAGAGGGCTCTTACCAGAGCCGGCACCATGCTGCCATCCTGGCCTTGGGACCTCTGGCTTCCAGAACAGTGAAAAATAATTCTTTTATTTGTTAAGTATAAGCCATCCAGGCTGGTATTTTTGTTACAGCAGCCCAAGCTAGGACAGGTGTAGACACAGGAAAGGGTAAAGACCAGTAACACAATTCATCTACCACACCGATAAGAGGATAGTGTCAAGCCCTGGAAGCCTTTCTTTCTGGGGGAAAAAAATCAACTAAATGACACCAAACTTATCTACAAATATATTTGTAGAGTCCCAGGAACTTATTTAAGACTTTTAAACATAAAGAACAGAGATCACCCCCTCCTCCATCCCCCTCCCTCCACAGCCATCACTTTAAGGTACTCCTATTTTAAGAGGAAGCTAAATAAAGGCCCAAGGATATGCAAAGACCTAAAATAGAATATTTATCTTTTAATATATAATATGCATGCCCAAGTGGTAACTTTTTTTTTAATTAGGTAAAATGTATTAAGTTATACCTGCCCATAGATTAGTGAAACTGATTTCAAACAAACAAAATTGACACACAGTTTCTGAGATAAGTGACACACTTTTCCAATGATGTTGGCATTACACAGAATATTTGTTAGAGTACCTCTTTTACAACTGCTGTCAGAAACAAGAGGCACATTCTTGTATTGCCTGGGACCATTCAGAATCCTTTCAGCTACACGCACCCAAAACAGTCACAACTCACAGGGCTTAAAAAGTAAAGGGAATTATCATCTCACATTAAAGTCCTGAGGCAGGGCAAGAGGGACCACCCATTGGGCATGCTCAGGACTGAGGGTCTTCCCAGGACACTGGACCTTCAGTGCTTAAAACTCAGAAAGTCCCAGGCAACGAGGGATATGCTGGCTATTCCAGGGCTAGTTCTTTAAGCAGCTCAATGAGCCTTAACGGGCCAAGGTCCCTCCTTCCATCTTCCTGCAACATGCGGAAGCATTAGTCTTGGGCAACATCTAGTAGAACAACAAAAAGCCATTTCCTCCCATATTTATCTCTTTATTCAAAGGGCCTATTCTTTAGAAGTCCTTCAGTGACTTCTCCATCTCACGGCCCAGGACTGGGTCCATTACCCTTAGCAGTGCTGACTTAGGTTCATCAAGTCACCCCTGGGTACGGGCTTAGCCAGCTCTCCCTCAATCTCCTAGCTGCGGGGAGGACTGTGAATCTTGGAACCAAACCCGGGTGTTAGGGGGCAAAAGAGAGAAGAACCAGCAGTGAATGCTGCACATCCTCTCTGTGGTGGGAAACCCACTCAGGATTCAGTCGGAGAACCAGGAGTGTCAAGAATCACATGGAATATGGGATGTGTGATACAACCGTGGGAGGGAGCTGGTTGCACAGCTGTTGCTTCTGTGTCTGGTGTCCAGAGGGTGGGCAGCGCGGCTTGCAGCCTGGCCCAGAAATCAGGGAAGCCAACGGCCGTCCGAGGGAGCTGACGTTGCTGCAGGCCCACTGCCTTGCCCAGCCGTCAGAAGGGCTACAGCCTGCTGCCCCCTGTTCACCGGTGAGCCAAGTGTCGGCGCCAGTCCCAAGACCTGAGATAGCACGTAGGCCCCCAGATTGGCCTTTCAAGGGTGGAAGGACTACAGTGTTGCGTCACTTCCGTCTTCCCAGGCGTGCGAGGTCAGCGGTCCGCGCTAACCCCGGAAGTCTTCAGGGAAGGGAATTCTGGGAAGTGTAGCTCCAGCTTAGCTAAATTGGCACGGAACAAAGCCAGGAGCCAGCCACACTAAGTGTGGCTTTAATTCTTAGTTAAATTAGTGAAATCCTCAAGCTAAAACTAAGGGATAAAGTGGTGGAATAGACTGAGCACTGGCTTTTAGCTACTGTGGAGGAAAATTGTCACTTTATTCTCATTTTCTTTCATTATTTTTCCCATTCACTTCTCTGGAACCAGAGTAGAGCAAAGTAAGAAAGACAACTCTCCAAGTCTTTCAATCATTCCCACTAACCCACAGTTTGGACATACTGTTGTGAGTCCTGCGAAGGATAAACTGCTGACGACCCCTTGGGAAAAAGTCAGATGCCAATTAATCCTAAGAGCTCAGTCAGCCCCTACATTTTCCTCAACTCAGTAAATCAAAAGCACTGTGCCCATGGGACAAATCTCAATAAATTCCCTCAGCAGTTTTGAAAGATTTATCAACTTTAAAGAGAGGGGGAGGGGGAGGGAGTGAATACCAAAGGACCAGATCTCTGACAGACAGCAGGAGAGATGCCTGTTTCAGAAGGATGTTTGGTTCAAGTGTATTACTTAACAGTGGTTACTATAACTGTATACATGTCACAGAAGCCCCAGACCTTAAGGTAAAGAGAGTCTGCAAATATCTTGTCTAAGTATTCATTTTAAAATGAGGACCCTTATTGATACAACAACATGTGTGAATATCAAAAATATTTTGCCAAATAGAAGCTGGACACAGAAGATTACACGTGCATAATTCCATTTATATACTGACCCAAACAAAACTAATCTATAGTAGGAAAAGAAACAAAATAGTCTTTATCCTGCGGCGTGAGGGTGGGATTAACTGGGAAGGAACATGAAGAAACTTTCGTGTGTGATGGGTACATGCCTTTGTCAAAATTCAGCATCAGGGTGATGTGTACTGATGTCTGCAACTAATTTCAAAATTCATCCAAAAAATAAGATGGACTGATGGATGCAAAGAAGGAGGAATAGACAGACACGCAATAAAAAAATACAGCAAAATGTTAATTATAGAATCCAGGCAGTGGTTATATGGGTATTCATGGTTCAGCCCAGGATTGAGTCATAAAGAGATGTCAACATACTGACTAGGGAAGAGATGGGAATGAAGCCAGTAGAAAAGGATTCATAAAAGTTACAATTAGGGATTGGGATAGGCCAGTGATGGGTATTAAGGAGGGCCCATATTGCATGGTGCACTGGGTGTTATACGCAAATAATGAATCATGGCACATTACATCAAAAACTAAGGATATACTGTATGGTGACTAACATAACATAATAAAAAATTATTATAAAAAAAAAGTTACAGTTAGGAGGCAGATATCAACAGGCAGGCCAGACATTCAGAACGCATAGTGTGGTTCATTCTATTCCTTTTCAGATAAATGAAATATAATCACTCCACTGAATTCAGCTCCTCTCACAGTTACAAGATGCTTGCTATATGACGACCCCAAGCTGAGCACTTTTGCAAATTTTGTCACTGAGAATCTCTCTCTACCTTTCAATGGGCCTGCATCAGTCAGCTATAACATAATGTGCTACATAACAAACCACCACAAAATTCCATGGCTCACAACAATAAGCAATGGTGTCTTGCTTACATGTTTCCTGAAAGGCTAGAGATTGGGTGGTCTAGCCTGGGCTCAGTTGGGCTAGGCTCCAGCTTCTCATCCATGTGTCTCATCCTCCTTGACCAGCAGGCTCCCTGAAGCGTGTTTTCTCATGATGATGACTGAAATACAAGAACGCAAGACCTCCTGCACGAGTACATTTTAAGACTTTGCTCACATGATCTCTGTTAAAATTCCATTAAGCTAAGGCAAGTAACAATTAATCTAAATAATCATAGGCCCCCATACACCCAGATCTGGAAATAAAGGTTCACCTCTATCTCTTTACTTATCACTGCAAGAGATTCCAGGGCTTCTTTGATACCACGGTCTAGTGACATGAGCTAGAACCCTCTTCCTGAAACCTCTCTCTGCTTGGATACCACCACGCAGTAAAAACAAATCTTGAGTGTGTAACCATACTAATTCCCGTGAACTGTTCTATTTTGCCTCTTCAGCTTCCCTCAAGGTAGAATCCCAGGGGAACAATTACAAACATCTGGCCAAGAGAAGGAATACAGGGCGCTTGTTTTTCTGTTTTAAGAGAAGTCAATTAGAGTTTCAATTTCCACTGTTAAATGTCACCTTTTTACAACATCCTGGAGGGAGAGTTGGCAGCCCTGTCATTAGGGGAATAAAAACTCTTTCAAGGAAAGGCTTATTGTCTAAAAAGACACGGAAGGGTCCAGAGATTAAAGGACCCTCTCAGGCTGTCTGAATTTCCCAGAGCTCTCAGTTTCTATTTTGAGCTGAACATTTGGCTTCCCTTGTAGCCTCGAGTGAGCCTTTTTAGCCTCTCTGCACCACTTTTCTACAGTTTGCAAAAAGGGATAATAAGACTTGCCGCTGGGTAATGCATATAAAGTGCGCTGAGGAGCTCAGAGGGAAGGTAGGCTTCTTGAGGGGGAAGCTGTCAGCCTGTTTTCTCCTGATCTCTGGATATTTTCAGTGTCTGGTACCCCTCATTAGAGCATCTGGTCCTTTCTAAGAGAAGTTAGACGAAAGCCAGAATAAGTGGAGCAGAGAGGATTCCTTCTCTTGCCTCTGCTGCAAAGGAGATATGTCAAGTTGAGTGATGAACGATTACTATTCTTCACTTGCTAACACTTTGTACCCTATTTTCAAATTAAGGAGCACATTGTTGGCACGCCTGAAAGGTTAAACACTCCCACTTCGTTGCTGCAGTCACTAATTGGTGTTTTATCACAATTTCTGTGGAAGGAACATTTTGTCTTCAAACCCTTCCTCCACAGAGCTGGGTGAGACTTTGAGAGCATCTCCACTTTCTAAAGTTAGATTGTAAATCACTCTCCTGCTTGTAGGGTAGTGCTTTGTGCCTAAAAAGACCCCGTCTGTTAATTGTCTGCAACTTGGTTTGAAATGCATCAAAAAATAAGGTGGATTGACACATTTTTTAAAATTCTTTTTAAAAAATTCTTTGTAAAATTCGTCCCTTTTCATTCTTCTTTTATAGAGGAATTCATTTTCTCCCTCTCCTGGTATTTCACCCTCATCTATAGAACAGGAACTTGTGTGCCTTCCAAAGCATTAAGAGGCAAGGAAGTAGGCAACTGGAACTCTCATAATGCTGCCAGCAGGGTGCCAAACAGTTCCTTTTTGGAAAACAGTTTTAGTATCAAAATCGCTAGGCATTTTTGTTGGATATAACTCTAGAAGTGGAATTACTGGGCCCCAGGGGATATTTCTAGGGATATATCAATCAGAAATAACTGCATATTTTCACAAAAGGCATATATTAGAATGTTTCAAATCAGCCAAATCTGGCAACTACACATATGCCCATCATGGGCATACAATGGAAGTAAATTACACGATATTCACAGAGTAGGATATTACAGCAATGAAAATTAACAATATAAATCTATACACAACACGGTGAACCTTACAGTCATTATTGTGAGCAAAAGAAGCCAGACCAAAAAAGATTCCACGGAGCTTCTAGGGAGCTGGATTTTCTAATTCTTGATCCAGATGCTGATTACATGAATGTTTTCAATTTGTGAAAATGTATTGAGCCACACACTTAAATGATGTGCGCTCTTTCTATATGTACATTATGCTTCAAAATGAAGTTTAAGAAATATATACATAAAGGAAAATTGTAAAAAAGTCAGAATGGAAAGTATTGGGGAAAGCTTCCACCTAATCTTCTGTCCACTCCCTCCTCACTCCTCACTGACTGCTGGTGGGGAGGGAGGAGTCATAGCCACCCTCAGCCTGGGTGGCCCTTCATCCCCTGTTCCCAAGCCCTGCTCTGATCCCTCTGTCTTGACTGCCATGACCTGAAAGTAAGAGGCAACAATTCTCCTTTTGTCTGGCCAGGCCAGTCGACCACTCTGCAGACCCATGGGCAACCCAGGTCTGTCCTGAAGGGAAGAAGCATGAAGCCCTGCCTGGCCATATTCCAAACCACGTTCTGTGGTCTAGGGATGCCAGTGAAGAGGTGCTCTTTTGACCTCCAATTCCCATGCTTGCATCTATTTCTCAACTGATTCCAAAGATGGAAGGGGAAGAGGCATGATTAATTATCAGCCCTTAAACCTCAACAACCTCTTTCCCAGAAGTTAAGAAATGAAGCCAGGAATAAATGTGTTGCTTTTCTTGTATGGGACACTAAGACCAGAGGCTGTGAGTTCCTGATGCTGGGGTCTGAGGAAACGATAACTGCCCCTTTGGAATAATACCAACTGGGTAATTAGAAAAGAAGAATGAGAGTACCTAATCTCTTTTCCATAATGTTTCCCTGCATAACTGAAGAAACTGCTTTTCTGAGTGCCACCTGGGGTGGGGATTTAGAGTGGTTTAAAGAAATGATTCCTTTGCTGAGTTAGACATCACAGTCACCAACTGCTATGGATGGGAAAATGTGGTCATGATAAGTTTCCTCCTCCCAGCTCCTCCCAGCAAGAAGTGGGGGTCATTTCTCCATCCCTACAATCTGGGACTGGCCATGTGACCTGCTTTAGACAATGGGATGTACCAAACATAAGAAAGCAGAGGCTTCAAAAGTGCTTCACAATTGGACATGCCCTCTCTTGCTATTAGAACCCTTCCACCACCATGTGAGGAAGGCTGGACTAGCCTGCTGGAGGATGAGAGACCACATGGAGTGAGGTCTCCCACATTTCCAGCCAAGGCCCCAGAAATAAAAGTAAGAACACCCTATTCAGCCCCAGCAGCCCCAGCTGAGTTGCCCATGTGAGAAGAGCCACCTAGACAACCCACAGAATCTCAAGAAATTAAAAACATGTGTCACCACCACACACCTAATACAATGACCAAAATCCCAAATACTGACAATACCAAATGCTGGCAACGATGTGGAGCAACAGGAACTCTCATTCATTAAAGGTGGAAATGCAAAATAGTATAGCTGCTTTGGATGACAGTTTGGCAGTTTCTTTCAAAACTAAAATATTCTTACCACATGATCCAGCAATCGTGCTCCTTGGTATTTACCCAAATGAGCTGAAAACTTACGTCCACACAAAAACCTACATATGGATGTTTATAGCAGCTTTATTCATAATTGTCATAACTTGGAAGCAACCAAGATGTCCTTCAGTGGGTGAGTGGACAAGTGAACTGTGGTGCTAGGCAGTAAAATACTACTCAGGGATAAAAAGAAATGAGCTATCAAGCCATGAAAAGAAATGGAGGAAACTTAAATAAATATTACTAAGTGAAAGAAGCCAAACTGAAAAGGTGAAATACTGTACAATCCCAACTATATGCATTCTGGGAATGGTAAAACTATGGATACAGTGAAAAGAACAGTGGTTGTCAGGGGTTGGGGGTGGGAGGGAGGGATAAATAACTGGAACATGGAATGTTAGGGCAGTGAAACTACTCTGCATGATACTGTAATGGCAGACACATGTCATTATACATTTTCCCAAACTCTCAGAATGTACAACACCAAGAGTGAACCCTAAGGTAAACTATGACTTTGGAGGGTAATGATGTCTCAATGTAGGTTTATTAATTGCAACAAATGTACCACTTTGGGGGAGGATATTGACAGTGGGGGAGGTTGTGCATGAGGTAGGGGTACATGGGAAGTCCTTGTACCTTCCATGTAATTTTTCTGTGAACCTAAAACTGCTCTGAAAAATAAAGTCTATTAAAAATAATATGTGTTATTCGATGCCACTAAGTTTTGGGGGTGGTTCGCTATACAGCAAAAGCTAACTGATACACTGGGTCAAATCTTGGGTGGGGAGGGGAATCAAAGGGAAATCAAATCAGTCACCTCAGAATCACATACAAAAATGAAACAATAAACAATAATATGCAGTCATAGAATTCAGGAGTAAGTTATAGAGTTATACCTATAGTTACACCTTATAGTTCGGCACATTAGTTAAAACCAGACAACAGGCTGGGTCTGATATTTCACAACAACAATATACTTATAGGCCCCACTGTGTGCTGTTTACGTTTTTTCCTTATTGTTAAGGGAAGGGATTCCCTGCACTGAGGCCTGATAGCAAAATTCCTATTTCTGGAAGGCTCAAAAGTGGAGCACAAGATAATGAACGCAATTCCTGTATCTACTTATCTTCCCCCCCAACACACACACCAATAAACACAACACAACATTGGGCCCTCGTCTCTCTATAAAGAGATGCTGATAACCAAGGATTTCTGTGGATGTCAGGGATCATGTGTCATGAACATTGCCTTAAAAGGTGAAATAAGAAAATTTCCTGCAGGCGCAAAACTGAAGTTGGGGTCCTGAGGTCAGATTCTGACCTCAGCAAGACTTAGGTCGTGGCTGGCATGCAAGTGGAAATCTTCACCCAGCTCTGCTACAGACTTTAGGAATCAGGGAGGATGCTTGGAGAAGAGGTCGGGGGAACAGAGCACAGCTTATGAACAGAGGAAGCCGGCAATGGTTTCAACTTAGCACAGCTCCTGAATTGATAAGAATTCCATCAAGCCCATTAATTACCTGCTAACTATAGGCCCCTTGTCTTTGAATGTACCTCCTCATTCAACATAAAGATAACAACCAAATTACAGACGACTGGTCCTGAGACTGAACTTTGGTACGTGAGCCATTTTATTCATAGTCTCCTCCCCTATTCAAAGGACAATTCAGGGTGTGAAGACAACTGTCCTGGGTTGATGAGGAAACAGCTCTGTCCCCAGTCCATTCACCTACCCGGGGAGAAGACAGGAACAATTAGGGAAGCTATGTTTATAAATCTGGAGAGGTGTTTCTAGTTTAAATCAAAAAATACCTTGAAGACTTGCCTTAATTTTTCATCTGCGACAACGTAAGTCAATAAAAGAAAGAAGCCATACTCTAAAGACCTAGCCTGTGTTAATAAGAAACATGCATTTTTTTTTACTGCAAGGTAAGGGGGGGTCTCTGTGTGTGCCTCTGTGTGTGTGTTATCTTACCTCCTATTGAGAGACATATTATGATATTGGAACGTTTTTTAAAATTATATTGTTTCTTTTACTAACATCAATCAAGTGCTGACAAAAGCAGGTGCTGGCAAGAAGAAAGAGCAGCTGAGACTCACACTGCTGGTGGGAGTGCAAAATGGTTCAGCACTTTTTTTTTAAGGATTTTATTTATTTATTTATTTATTTATTTATTTACTTACTTACTTACTTACTTACTTTAGAGAGAGAATACAAGCAAGGGGAGGGGCAGAGGGAGAGGCAAAGAATTTCAAGCAGACTCTGTACAGAGCCCAACGTGCCAAGGCTTGGTCTCACAACAGTGAGACATGACCTGAGCCACAACCAAGAGTTGGACACTCAACCGATTGAGCCACCAGGCTCCCCAGTTCAGGGCTTCCCCCCCCCCCCCAAAGAGCCTGTTGTTCAATATCTATACTACAGCACTGGTGGAGATAGGGAGTGTTTATATCAGGCAGGGTTCTTAGTTGCAGTCAACAGAATCCACTTTAACAAGCAGGAAAAGGTTTATTCCATTAGGTATTGCACAAAATGTCCAATTCCAAGAACCACACTTGGGTGCTACATGGCCAGGAGCAATGTAGCCAGAAGATATGTACAAACTTCCCCAGAGGAATATTCCAGCAGAAACCCTACTGCTGCCACCACCCACAGCCTGTGACTCTAGAGGACTGGACTGAAGCCGTTCCCATGCTGCCCTTGAAGAACCACATGCCTCTGACACAAGATACGGCACCCACATGGCCATCCATGTGGCTTTCACAGAGCCCCATCACTCACATCACCCACTTCTGCCTCCCACGGCTCATGAGGACAGGCCTGCTTGGTGCAAGTTAATCAATTGGGGCTCCCCAGCGGCACAGGAGTTTGAGAAATGTCATTGTTATCTTTCCAGACTCTACAGTACAGGGGAGACATGCATAAGGGGATTGAAGCAGATGCTGAGCAAGCCATGATGTGGTACCTGCCATAGCATATTTTGGGAGGAAGAGCAGGCTAAGGCCAGTGGATTTGGGTGGAGGATTCCCACAGGAAATTTAAAATGGGCAATAGTGAAGGCTTAGATCAAGGAGTCACCTGCAGGGAGATGGGAACTAAAATGGTTCAGAGAGGATGCTGAGAACAAAGGAGAGTGAATGGTAGAACCTTGGGGAACACTTGCATTTAAGAAGTTAGGTCCAGTGGGACAAAAATTCATCTAAGATTACATTTTGCATGAAGGAGGAAAAAAGGTTTTTTTAACTACTGTTTTCCTTCTTGGGGGCAGGATGGGGAGGGAGGAGCAGAGGCACCGGCATAGAATGATGTCATTCATACAGAAGTCACTGTCAGGCCCAACAGATCCAAATAAGCACCCACAGGGAATGGTCAGGAATCAGCAGATGGCTGACACTTCCGCCTGCCTAGGTCGTCTCGCCCTTTTCACATAGTTCCTCCAAATGACACAAAGACCAGGGGAAAAAAATCAGCTGGAATTAAGTTATTCCAGTGGTGGTCCCCGACAAAGGCTGTCCATCAATTCCTGCTTCAGAGGCCCTCCCCCCACCCCACAGAGGTGCTCTCTTCCTATTACTTTTGAGGTCTCATTGTAAAATTCTTCCATTGAGTCGGTGAGGTTACTGATGCCCTCCTACCATATGACTGTTCTGTTTAAGTTAACTAGACCTGTTTCTGTTTGCTACCAACGAATACTAGTTGCTGATATGCAAATACTGTAGTAGAAAGAAGCTTGCTTTTTTCCTATTGGGACATGTTTTGGTTAATTCTCATTCAGCAGATCATGGAGTGTGGTAGATCATTATAATAATGGCCCCAAATTAGTCCGTGCCCCTTTGCAATGGGACACTGCTACCCCTCCATCCCTGGAGTCTATTTCTCTATCTCTCTTGAATTGAGGCTGGTTTTATGACTTATTTTGACCAAGAGAATATGGTGGATGTGAAGTTGTGTGGTTTCATGAGTCTAAGCCTTACAGGGCCTTGCAGCTTCCACCTTCAACTTCTTGGAACCCTGACACCAGCATGCTGTGAGGAAGCCCAGACTAGCCTACTGAAGGATTACAGGCCACTTGGAGGAAAACCAAGGAGTCTTGCCAACATCCAGAGAATGAAGGCATCTTGGGCTTTTCAGGCCTAGCTTAGTCATCAGATGATCTCTGCCACATACATGAGCCCAAGTGAGACCAGCAGAAAAACTGCCTGGACTAATGACCCATAGAAATATGAGACATAATAAATGGTACTGTTTTAGTCAGAAAAACTAAGAGGCAGCCCACGGAATGGGAGAATATATTTGCAAATGACACTACAGATAAAGGACTGGTATCCAAGATCTATAAAGAACTTCTCAAACTCAATACACGAGAAACAAATAAACAAATCAAAAAATGGGCAGAAGATATGAACAGACACTTTTCCAATGAAGACATACAAATGGCTAACAGACACATGAAAAAATGTTCAAAATCATTAGCCATCAAGGAAATTCAAATCAAAACCACACTGAGATACCACCTTACGCCAGTTAGAATGGCAAAAATAGACAAGGCAAGAAACAACAATTGTTGGAGAGGATGTGGAGAAAGGGGATCCCTCCTACATTGTTGGTGGGAATGCAAGTTGGTACAGCCACTCTGGAAAACAGTGTGGAGGTCCCTTAAAAAGTTAAAAATTGAGCTACCCTATGATCCAGCCATTGCACTACTGGGTATTTACCCCAAAGATACAGACGTAGTGAAGAGAAGGGCCATATGCACCCCAATGTTCATAGCAGCAATGTCCACAATAGCTAAATTGTGGAAGGAGCCGAGATGCCCTTCAACAGATGACTGGATTAAGAAGTTGTGGTCCATATATACAATGGAATATTACTCAGCTATCAGAAAGAACGAATTCTCAACATTTGCTGCAACATGGGCGGCACTGGAGGAGATAATGCTAAGTGAAATAAGTCAAGCAGAGAAAGACAACTATCGTATGATTTCTCTCATCTATGGCACATAAGAACTAGGAAGATCAGTAGGGGAAGAAAGGGATAAAGAAAGGGGGGTAATCAGAAGGGGGAATGAAACATGAGAGACTATGGACTATGAGAAACAAACTGAGGACTTCAGAGGGGAGGGGGGTGGGGGAATGGGATAGACCGGTGATGGGTAGTAAGGAGGGCACGTATTGAATAGTGCACTGGGTGTTATACGCAACTAATGAATCATCGAGCCTTACATCGGAAACTGGGGATGTACTGTATGGTGACTAACATAATATAATAAAAAATCATTAAAAAAAAAAAAGAATATCTTCTATTTAACAGTTAAAAAAATAAATAAATAAATAAATAAATGGTACTGTTTTAAGCCACTAGGGTTTGGAGTCGCTTATAACACAGCAGAGATAACTGTTCAATGGGGAAGGAAAAGGAGCACAGGACTCTGCAGCCTTTGAAACACTCTGACACCTGTAAAAGCAACATCATGTGCAGGGCTCAAAGTGGGTGTATATGCATATAGGGAAGGAAGACTGAAGTTGAGATGGACTCCAGCTACAAGAGGCAGCCAAACATTACTGCTCACATCTGCCTCTGGAAGAGGCCAGCTGACAGTACAACTGAACTCCTGGCCCAGTGTGGGAGGTGGCATGGCAGAGGCCAGAGGCCCTGGCAATACCAGGAGGCATGATACTTGGATTCTAGTTCTGGCCCTGCTGCTGCCTGGCTTGGAGAAGCCACTTAACCTTCCGGTTTCTTCATCCCCCAAATGGGCATGATATTACTTTCCCTGCCTACGCCACAAGCTTATAAGTGTAAATGAAATAATGAATGTAAAAGCCCTAAATAAACTTAAGAGCCAACTTGCTATAGCCAACTAGTCGTGCAATATCCAGAAATCACTGGATCCTAATTTATTCTCAGAATATCAGCGGACATGCAAACAATCACGAACCACATCATTAGCAGGGCTTCTGCCAGTAGGCAGGAGGCCAATTCTATCTCTTGGGGATGCTCCATGACAAAAGTATGACCTCGTTGATATATATTTATAACCAGCTTCCTCCCTTAGAGTACCTGGAAAATGTCTAATGTCCATGCTGGTCACATGGTCAGCCTTGAAATTTCTTCTATTTTGCTTCCCCAAAACCAAGAGCAACACTCTAGCCCCATTGTTCATGGGGATATACTGAGGATCTCTAAATTTCTTCCTCATTTAACTGTTAGCCATGGCCTCCATTAAATTAATTCCTTTCCCTTCCTGCCCCCAAAACCATAGTTTCCCTTTATGACCTCTTGTTAGCTATTGATAGATCTGATTTTCTCTTTCAATCCATTCTAAGTTCTCTTCAGTCTCCTTTGAACGTTGTCTTTTCCTGCTCCTGGCTTCATGGTTTGCTCAGACTGATGGCAGCCCCATCTCCTTTAGGAACCAGCAAATGACCACACCTTATTCAGAACCTTATCCTTAAAAAAAAAGAGAGAGAGAGAGAACCTTATCCTTCTTCCTCAGCTCTTCCATCTACCCTACCCCAATAGGATGCCATTATATGATCTCCTAAGTTTCTCCTGTCAGGGTTGCATAGACATTTTAACAATATTTGTTCTTCCAATCCATGGTTTTTCCGTTTCTTTGTGTCTTCCTCAATTGCTTTCATAAGCTTTCTTCAGTTTGCAGAGTATAGATATTTACCTCTTTGGTTAGGTTTATTCCTAGGTATCTTATGGTTTTTGGTGCAGTTGTGAATGGGATCAATTATTTGATTTCTCTTTCTGCTGCTTCATTGTTGATGTATGGAAATGCAACAGACTTCTGGGCATCGATTTTCTATCGAGCACCTTTGCTGAATTTCCGTATCAGTTCTAGCAATTTTGTTGGTTGAGTCTTTTGGGTTTTCTACATAGAGTATCATGTCATCTGCAAAGAGTGAAAGTTTGACTTCTTCTTTGTTAATTTGGATGCCTTTTATTTTTTGTTGTTGTTGTCTGATTGCTGAGGCTAGGATTTCCTCTACTATGTTGAACAACAGCGGTAAGAGTGGACATCCCTGTCATGTTCTTGACCTTAGGGAAAAACCTCTCAGTTTTTCCCCATTGAGGATATTAGATGTGGGTCTTTTGTATGTGGTCTTTATGATGTTGAGGTATGTTCCCTCTGCTTTGTTGAGGGTTTTTATCAAGAAAGGATGCTATGTTTTGTCAAATGCTTTTCTACATCTATTGAAAGGATCATATGGTTCTTATCCTTTCTTTTATTAATGCAACCTACAGTTCTTTAATAACACTCCACCACACCACCACCATCACTGCCATGCATCCATTATTGGGAGTTTAAAGTTCTGGCCTCTGCAGTCCAGTTAAAAATTTCATTCAGCCTGGCCTGTGCATGTATCTGGGTGGGGTTCCCCCAACCTCCAGATGAGATAATGCTACATTTAACTTTATGTCACTTTCTACCAGGCAAATGAAACTGCTCTTCCGTTTGCAAGTGTGGTGGTTTTAAAACATGGCTCTAAAATTCTTTGATACTCCCTTCATGGAGAGTGGGTGGGAGAGTATTTCTTCTTTCTTTGAATCTAAGTGGGCTCGTGACTGCTTAGAGCAATTAAAAAAAAACAAAACAGAAATGATGCTGTGTGACTTCCAAGACTGGATCGCAAAAAGGCCATGCAGCTTCTACCCTGTTCACTGGAACACGAGCAGTTGGAGCCTGAGCTGCCATGTAAGAAGCTCAACCATGGCAAGCTGCCATGTTGTAAGGAAGCCCAGCCACATGGAGAAGCTGTGGGGAAGGCGCTAATCCTGGACTTCAAGTTCTTCCTCTCAGGCAGTAGACATGAGAGCAACAGAGCCTTTGGATGATTCCAACCCCCAAATGTTGAGTCACCACCAGCACTGAAATCTTCCCAGGTAAGACCTTAGAAATCCCAGAGCAGAGAGAAGTCATCCCTGGCATGCTCTGCCTGAATACTTGACCAACTGAATCCATTAAGTATAATAAAATGGCTGTTTTAAGCAGCTAAGTTTGTGGGTTATTTGTTAAACAGCAATCATAACTGGCATGGCAAGTTACAGTACAAACAAGCATGTATACAGCAGAGTGGTATTTTGAAGTTCCTCTTGTTTTTTTTGTTTTGTTTTGTTTTGTTTTTATAAAATTTTTTTATTATGTTATGTTAGTCACCATACAGTACATCCCAAGTTTTTGATGTAAAGCTCCATGATTCATTACTTGCATATAACACCCAGTCCACCATGCAATACGTGCCCACCTTAATACCCATCACCAGCCTATCCCTATCCCCCACCCCCCTCCCCTCTAAAGCCCTCAGTTTGTTTCCCAGAGTCCACAGTCTCTCATGGTTCATTCCCCCTTCTTTTTACCCCCCTCCTTCCCTTTCTTCTCCTACTGATCTTCCTACTTCTTATGTCCCATAAATGAGTGAAACCATATGATAATTGTCTTTCTCTGCTTGACTTATTTCACTTAGCATTATCTCTTCCAGTCCTGTCCATGTTGTTACAAATGTTGTGAAATCGTTCCTTTTGATGGCTGAGTAATATTCCATTGTATATATGGACCACATCTTCTTAATCCAGTCATCTGTTGAAGGGCATCTCAGCTCCTTCCACAATTTGGCTATTGTGGACAATGCTGCTATGAACATTGGGGTGCATATGGCCCTTCTGTTCACTATGTCTGTATCTTTGGGGTAAATACCCAGTAGTGCAATGGCTGGGTCATAGGGTATCTCAATTTTTAACTTTTTAAGGGACCTCCACACTGTTTTCCAAACTGGCTGTACCAACTTGCATTCCCACCAACAGTGTAAGAGGGATCCTCTTTCTCCACATCCTCTCCAAAATTTGTTGCTTCCTGCCTTGTCAATTTTTGCCATTCTAACTGGCGTAAGGTGGTATCTCAATGTGGTTTTGATTAGAATTTCCCTGATGGCTAATGATTTTGAACATTTTTTCATGTGTCTGTCAGCCATTTGTATGTCTTCATTGGAAAAGTGTCTGTTCATATCTTCTGCCCATTTTTTGATTTGATTATTTGTTTCATGTGTATTGAGTTTGAGAAGTTCTTTGTTGATCTTGGATACTAATCTTTTATCTGCAGTGTCATTTGCGAATATCTTCTCCCATTCCATGGGCTGCCTCCTAGTTTTTTTGACGGTTTCCTTGGCTTTGCAGAAGCTTCTTATCTTGATGAAGTCCCACAAGTTCACATCACGTTGCCAGATTTCAAGCTATACTACAAAGCTGCGATCACAAAGACAGCATGGTACTGGCACAAAAACAGACACATAGACCAATGGAACTGAATAGAGAACCCAGAAATGGACCCTCGGCTCTTTGGGAAACTAATCTTTGACAAAGCAGGAAAAGACATCCAGTGGGAAAAAAGACAGTCTTTTCAATAAATGGTGCTGGAAAAATTGGACAGCTACATGCAAAAGAATGAAACTTGACCACTCTCTCACACCATACACAAAGATAAACTCCAAATGGATGAAAGACCTCGATGTGAGACAGGAATCCATCAAAATCATAAAGGAGAACATAGGCTGCAACCTCTTTGACATCAGCCACAGCAACTTTTTTCATGACACATCTCCAAAGGCTAGAGAAACAAAAGAAAAAATGAATTTCCTTTTGTAATGCAGGCAGAGTCCTTGGGGGCACCTTAGGGGAAGGAATCTATGGTCCCTCTTCTGAAACATCTGAACTGTGGTGGGGGTTGGGCTTGTGATTTAGCACCTAAAAAGGAAGATGGCTGTCCTACTCTAGCATGTACTGCCCGGTAAGACCATTTATACATCCAAAAAAGAATCAGCATGGCAATGTTTTCAAATCACGAGATGAGATCACTTTGAGGGTTTGGCTCTGACCCACTTGGGAAGGCAATGGGAGAAGACCCTGTCTGGTTCTGTTTTTCAAGGCCTCTTTTATTCTGACCCATCAAACAAAATTCAAAAATCTCTAGAGAAGAGACTATTTTGTACTTTGGAGAGAATCTGAACATTCTGAGCCTCTCTTGAGGTGAAAAATGCCACAAGAACTCACAGATTCCCCTTTAATTATAGATAATATTCATGGCTAAAAAAAAATCTGGTAAAAAATGACAACTTTAAAAAATGACAAAATATGGTTTGGGCATTTGTGGTAAGACAGAAAAATCAGCTTATCAATGAAAGTCAAGTAAAGAACAATAATTGTACAGACTAATGAGGACACAAGATACTCTGCACAATTACTCAGATGGTAGACTTACAGTAAAGAGGGATCCCAGAGGCTGCCTCTTCTGGGTAATTGTTCCAGCACCCAATTTCGTTTTGACATAGCTGGCTCAAACTGGCTCTGAATTCTTAAGAGTAGTTTGAACCATAATCATTACTTAATTCTAACGTATCAATGGGATTCAAGGGTACCCAAGGGGCTCTGATAAAACCATTTCCTCCCTCTTCCCCTAGAGGTCTGCAGGAGGCAATGGCTTCCCACTGTCGATGGGTTCTGGGTACCCTGATGTCCTGTGTTTCTCCCTTGACCCTCCCTCACCTCTGTAATAAATCCTTTCATTAAAGTTTAAATCAGTTAAGATGGATTCCAATTCCTGACTGATACTATTGAACTAAACCCTTGGTCAATGTAGAGCTTAGAAAGCCAGATAGTCTTTCTGACAAGATTCTCCAGGAGCTCCCACATCATTAAAGTCACCTAGTTATTCAAGAACAAATGTCCTGTGGACTGGACATGATATAGGTATTATGTTCAGCTGCTGGTAGGCTTAAAGGGCCAAAAAATAGTAAATATTTCAGGCTATGGGACACACAGTCTCTGTCACAACTACTCATCTCTGTCACTGTAATGTGAAAGCAGCCATAGACAATACATTTAAAAAAAGTACGCGGCTATGTTCCAATAAAACTTTATTTACAGAATCAGGCAACCAGCCCATGGGGTGTAGTTTGCCAACCCTTGGCTTAGACAAATTAGTGGTTTATTTATTTTTTTCATGTAATAAGAAGGCCTGAGCTGTGTGGTTCTGGTGCAGCACGTTACTAGCTGATGCTGCAGTCATCTGAAAGCACAACTGGGAGTGGAAGGATTTATGTCCAAGGTGGTTCATTCACATGCCTGGCAAATTAGTGCTATAATCAGTTCCTATCTTTGTGGGAATCTCCATGGGCTGCTTGAGTATCCGCATAACACGGTGTGGTGTCTTGTTTCCCCTTAAAGCAAGCAATCTAAGAAAATGAGGTTGGAGCTGCAAGGTCTTTTCTGACCTACTCCTGCAGCCCCACATCATTAATTTTTTAATGGTTTTTTTAAAAGATTTTATTTATTTATTTGGCAGAGGGATAGCGAGAGCAAGCACAAGCAGGAGGAGTGGCAGGCAGAGGGGGAAGCAGACTCCACATTGAGCAAAGAGCCCGATATGGAACTCGATCCCAGGACCCGAGGATCATGACCTGAGCCAAAGGCAGATGCTTAACTGACTAAGCCACCCAGGCATCCCCCACATCATTAATTTTGCTGTGTTCTACTGCTCACATAGGTCAACCCTGATTCAATGAAAGAGGGGACTATGTAAGAGGCTGAATACCAGGAGGTGATGATACTGGAGAGCCATCACTGAAGCTCATGACCACACCACTTGAAAAGGCTGCATTGCTACAGTGCATGCCTCACACCTGGACAGCAAACGAAAGGAAAGACAGACAGGGCTCCAAGGGGAGGACCTCCTGTGTGCCAGGCTCCCCTTGAGATACTTTCTAATCACACTTGTGCCCCAAGCCTACAGTCTCTTGACATCTATGATGAAAGCTGGGAAAACCCAGAACTAAGGAAGGGCCCTCTGGTTTGTGGAGTTGACTAAGGTTAAGAGTGCTTTGAAAGCCCAACACTGAAGTGAAGTAACAGCTCTGTGTGGCCTCCAGCCTCTGCCATGAACCAGGCTGACCCTGAAAGGCTTGGCTCCTCATATTTCCCCGACTTTGATGTGCAGATCCACCTTGACTTCTTTTCTGGAACAACTATTAGGCAACTAACAACTATTAGACCTGTGAAACCAGTAGTTCTCAAACCCACTGCCATTCCAAACACCTCGAGAAATTTTAAACATTCTCAGTACAGACCTATCGAGTCAACATCTCTGGGAGTAGAGCCCAAGCATCTGAAATTTTTAGATGATTCTGATATGTGGTCCAGCTTAAGAGACTCCAGCACAAACACCGCATCCCTTTCAGTGCAGCTAGAGACAGAACCAGATGTTTGGGCAGCTACATCACACTTCCAACTCATTTGTAGCTTGTGGTTTGCTAAACCCCAGATTCATTTTCACAGAAACTCCTTTTCACCTAGGTCCTGCCTAGTCCATATTCTGCAAGTTTTGCTTTACCGAAATATCATTTAATTGTATTGAATTCAAAGTGGACTCTAGATGCTGGTATCACTGCATCACTTAAGTCTCTCTCCTTTCAACTCTGGAATCTGCCACTTGATGAGCTTGACTTCACCCAAGACATTGATAAATGTGCTGTTTGGAGCACAGCCCTGTGGCATTCCCCAGACAAATTCCTGTGGAGAATTTATCTGCCACAAACCTCGCAGCAGCATTCCTATCCTCTGTGAGTTCTCAAACATTAATAAGTTTTCCTAGGGTCATAACTGCATCTGTATTTCTTGCCCCATGATAGCATCTTAGGTCTCCCTTTCTAAACTTTACATATTCCCAGTCTACATAAATTGTTCTAGAAGACTAGTCCTTGTTCTTATGGAGAAGATAGACACAGAACAGGAACTGGGTGGTTCTGCCTCTTCTGGAGCCAGGTTGCCTCATTCAAATCCTGCCTCCTCCCCTCAATACCTGTGCGTCCTTGGGCAAGTTACCTACTGGCTCTGTGGCTCAGAGTCTCATCTGTGAAATGGGGATTCTAATAGTACTTTCCTCTAGGGTTACCATAAGTAATAAATGTGTGAGTACGTGAGAACTGCTTAGAAGAGCAGCTGGTACATAAAGGGCACTGTGCCCTATTACCCATCATCAATTGTTGATGTCATTATTACTATTAATAATTATATTGTATATATTACTATTAATAATTATAACAATTATTCTAAGCAGTGGAGCTACCTCTATCTAATATCTTTTCATGTGGGGAGATGGGATACTAAATATATTTTTAATTTCTTTTCTACTACTTGCCTTAGGTTTTAATTAGTCTTCCTTCTTTACTTTCCTAAGATGGAAGCTTATGTCATTAATTTTAGCTCTTTTATCTGTTCTATTTTATGCATTTAATGCTACAAATTTCCCTCTAAGCACTGCTTTTGCTTCATCCCACAAATATTAATAAGCTGTATATTCATTTTCATTTAATTAAAAATATTTTAAGATTTCTGTTAAGACTCTTTTTGACCAATGAATTCTTTAGAAGTGTGTCGTTTAATCTCCAGATATTTAGGGATTTCCTAAATATTTTTCTGTTACTTCATTCTAGTTTAATGCCATTGTGGTCTGACAAATGATTGTGTATGATTGCTAAACCTTTAAAATTGTAGCGTGTGTTCCATGACCCAGATGTAATGTATCTTGGTGTGTTCGTATAAGCTTGAGAAAAACATGTCCTCTGCTGCTGGTAGATGGAGTGTTCTGTAAATGTCAATTAGATCAAGTTGATTGATAGTGCTGCTCAAGTCAACTCTACCTTTATTGATTTTCTGCCTGCTTGATCTATCAATTACTGACAGGGGGATAGTGAAGTCCCCAACTACAATAGTGGGTTTGTCTAGTTCTCTTTTTAGCTCTATCAATTTTTGCCTGACATATTTTGACAATCTGTTGTTAGGCACATACATTGTTTTGTCTTCCAGGAAAACTGACCCATTTATTATGATGTAGTGCCCCTCTTTATCCTTGTTAGTAATCTTCCTTGTTCTGATGTCTTCTCTGTCTGAAATTAATACAGCTGCCCCAGCTTTCTCTTGATTACTCTTAGAATGGTACATCCTTCTCTATCTCTTTACTTCTAACCTATCAATCTTTATTTTTAAAATAGGTTTCTTATGGCTGAGTAATATTCCATTGTGTATATGGACCACATCGACTTTATCCATTCATCTGTTGAAAGGCATCTTGGCTCCTTCCACAGTTTGGCTATTGTGGACATTGCTGCTATGGACATTGGGGTGCATGTGCCCCTTCTTTTCACATCAAAAACTAATGATGTACTGTATAGTGACTAACATAACATAATAAAAAATAATAATAAAATAAAATAAGGGTCGCCTGGCTGGCTCAGTCTTTAAGCATCTGCCTTTGGCTCAGGGTGTGATCCCAGGGTCCTGGGATTGAGCCCTGCATCGGGCTCCCTGCTCTGCTGGGAGCCTGCTTCTTCCTCTCCCACTCCCCCTGCTTGTGTTCCCTCTCTCACTGGCTGTCTCTCTCTCTCTGTCAAATAAATAAATAAAATCTTTTAAAAAAAATAAAAAGTAAGGTTTCTTGTAGTGGTGTGTGAGTGGCTCAGTCAGTTAAGTGTCTGACTCTTGATTTCAGCTCTGGTCATGATCTCGGGGTTGTGAGATCGAGCCCTACATCAGGCTCTGCACTGGGCATGAAGGCTGCTTGGGATTCTCTCCCTCTGCCCCTCCCCCACTCATGTTTGTTCTTTCTCTCTCTCTCTCAAAAAGAAAAAGAAAAAAAATAGGTTTCTTGTAGAAAACATATAGTAGTTGCCCTAGAGTTTAAAAAATATAGTTTAGAGCTTCCTGGTTTGTGAAATTGTGGCAGTGTGGGGGACGGGGGGCATGGAAGCTCTGTCCTTTCTCCATACCTGCCCTATACATCTCTGCCATTCAGCTGTTCCTAAGTTATATCCTTTTATAACAAACCAACAATCTAGTTAAGTAAACAAGTAAGCAAATAAGTAATAAAATATACATTTTAACGAATCCAAGTCCACCTTCAAAATACACTATTTCACTTCACATGTAGTTCAGGTACATTGTAACAGTATTTTCCCACCCATTCCTCATGACACTGCTGTTTTTCACTTCACTTATCCATATCCATATACTACAATCACCAAATACATTGTTACCATTATTACTTTTAATATTATTTTTGTGATCTTTCAGAGACCAGGACAGAGATTTTAGATTTGTTTCCAGTGTTGTTTTAGAGAGGGAGGGGAGGAAAATCTTCCTCAAATAGAAAGGTAGTCCCAGTCCTTCTGGAAAGCAGGACTTCCATTAAACATCTAAAGGACACCTATCATATAAAGCACTGTGTTCAGCACCCCAGCCCGTCAAATAATCACAGAATGCACTCTGGCCCCCGTATCCTTCAGAAGAGGAAACTATGGCCCACTGTGGGGGAAGTGCTCTGCTTGTGAGCTGCTCTGGAGGAAAAAGAAGCTACAGAAAGGCAGCCTGATTCTAGACTCAATCTATTACTAAAAGACAAAGTGTAGCAACAAAGGACATTATTGGGCCATTCAACAAATTTAGAATAAGGACAATAAATCAGAGAAAAGAGCATTAAACTGAGGAGATATATATCTATATATCTATATCGATATCGATATAGTGTGTCAATACAAGTGCCTATTCAGAGGCAAATGGTTGCTGGAGTTGGAGGATCACAATTATGCCTGAGGCCTTGCTCTCAAGCAAAGTACAGCTTGGTTTGGCTCTTTCTGGGACTCCCCCACTGGGCAGGGAGGGCCTCCTCTTTCCCTGTCCTTATTTGGAAGCATCCCTTCTTCAGAAAGTAGTGAGAAATACAGAGAGAACATTCTTTGCTGTCAGTTATCCATGTGGAATTTGTTTTCCTGTTGAGCACCAACACTTGCATCAATGTGTGCCAAAAAGTAACCCCAAAACTGAAGTTAGCAGGATGCCCGTGGAGACCCAGCAGGCCTCTCTTATGCCCTCTCATTCCCTGATCTGATCCCAGCCCACAACTTTTAGAACCCAAGTCTGGGGCCCAGGGTTTGCAAGGAAAGCAGGCATAAGGATCAGTCCCCGACTCCCAACCCCATCCTCCCCCTTTGCTGCCGACCCAGCTTTGGCTGAACAGCTGCCATCTCGCCGTACCCGTCTTCAGGTATAACAGCCTTGAGTCTCACACACAGGAGGCACAGCCAATGTTCACACAAGAAAGAGACTCAGAGGTCAAGCTGGACTCCTAAGAACTTGCATAGGATGAGAAGTCAGGGGCTTCTGGGCAGATGCCATTGCTCTTTCCGTTCTGTTCACTTCAAATGCCAAGCCCTGAGCCACCATTGGCTTTTCCCACCTCCCACTTACAGCCTCCGGAGGTGGGGGGGGGCGGTGGAGAGAGCACACTTCTTTATACCACAAAGAAGGCAGAGCCTGCCTCTGTGCCTGGCTCAGATGACAGACAAGACCCCTGAGACCAAAGCCCATTTCCTCTGAATACCACTCCAAATGGTCCAAAACTTGGGAGTATTGGTGTTGCCCTCAGGATACTACCCATTTTACTGAATAACCTGCCAATGGACAACAAGAAGACTCAGATGGAAAAGACTTGTGGGGTCTTGAATGGGCACTATGCACAGATATTAAATCTTTCTTGAGGTTCCCAGAAATATTCCATGTTCCTCCACGTTTGTTCTTTAGATGCACTGTTATATAAGCTGTCTACTATTGCCTTGGAATCCCCTACATGTTCCAGACCACTGACCAAACTGCCCTGGAAATATCATTTCCCAGGATGCTCTGAATACTCGCTCAGCCATTCTGTAAGGGCACCGTTGTTGTGCCCTGTACTGAAGCACTCACCACTGTGCTCTGTCTCCATCTGCCTGTCTGTCTGTCTTCTCAGCAGACTGTGCATGATGGAGTCAGGGCTCAGTTACATTTGTCTGTGTGTGCCCAGCAACTAGCACACTAGTCGACATAGACTGCTGAATGAATGAATGAATGAATGAATGAATGAATGAATGAATGAATGAATGAACGAATGAACAAACTAACTTAATAAGGCCCAAGAGTCATGGGCCTTAGCTTTAAGCTGTGGCCCTGTCACTATTTCTTTGCTCTCAAGCAAGTCAGTTTCCTCTCAGTGACCTCATCTACACAATGGTGATGATTCTTCTCTGGTTATAGCACAGACTTGTTCCAGCACAAGGGTCATATCTGCAGAAACATCAAAGAGATGTGGATCCTACTAACTGCTTCACCCACAGGCCACTAAAGATGCCTCACCTGCAGATCCCCCAAACTGGCCCAGGAGCACCCCAATGCTCTGCACATCTCATTCACGTACCCCCTCCTCCGTGACCAGCTCCCTGTGTGTGTTACCAAGAGCAAAAAGTGCAGGGCTCTGCAGGCAGCCAGGGATCATGCACAGAAGGCTGGCCAACTCTGTGGGATGGGGAGAAATCACCCAAACTCAGTGTTCAGCACTGCCCTCGGAAAGCAGCTGGGAGGCTCTCAGCACCTGGTCTGGTTATCTAGTTTGTTGGGCTACAATTGTTCATAGATGTCTTTTATCATCCTTTGTATTTCAGTGGTATCAGTTGCAAGGTCTCCTCTTTCATTTCTGATTTTATTTATTTGAGTCTTTTTTTTTTAAGTTTAACTGAAGATTTGTCAATATTGTTTATCTTTCAGAAAAACAGCTCTTAGTTTCATTGATCTTTTCTGTTGTTTTTCTGGTCTCTATTTCATTTATTTCTGTTCTGATCTTTGTTATTTCCTTTTTTTCTGCTAACTTTGGGCTTAGTTTCTTCTTTTTCTACCAAGACTGAATCATGAAGAAATAGAAAATCTGAATAGACCAATTACTTAGTAAGGAGATTGAATCGGTAATCAAAAACCTCCCCAAAAAGAAAGGCCCAGGGCCTCATGGTATTACTGGTGAATTCTACCAAACATTTATTTTTTTTTCTCTTTAATCTTATTTTTTTATTATAATAATATTTTTTATTATATTATGTTAGTCACCATACAGTACATCCCTGGTTTTTGATGTAAAGTTCCATGATTCATTAGTTGCATATAACACCCAGTACACCATGCAATACGTGCCCTCCTTACTACCCATCACCAGCCTATCCCATTCCCCCACTCTCCTCCCCTCTGAAGCCCTCAGTTTGTTTCTCAGAGTCCATAGTCTCTCATGCTTCATTTCCCCTTCTGATTACCCCCCTTTCTTTATCCTTTTCTTCTCCTACTGATCTTCCTAGTTTTTATGTTCCATAGATGAGAGAAATCATATGATAATTGTCTTTCTCTGCTTGACTTATTTCACTTAGCATTATCTCCTCCAGTGCCGTCCATGTTGCAGCAAATGTTGAGAAATCGTTCTTTTTGATAGCTGAGTAATATTCCATTGTATATATGGACCACATCTTCTACCAAATATTTAAAGAAGAATTCATAACAATCCTTCTCATACTCTTCCAAAAACTGAAGAGTAGAGAGCTCATACTATGAGGCCAGCATTACCCTGATACCAAAGCCAAACAAGGACACTATAAGAAAAGCAAATTACAGGCCAATGTCCCTGATGAATATAGGGGAACCTAGCTGGCTCAGTCGGTTGGGCGTCCAACTCTTGATTTTGGTTCAGGTCATAATCTCAGGATTGTAGGATTGAGCTCCTCTTTGGGCTTGCTCTGCACTCAGCAAAGAGTCTGCTAGAGATTCTCTCTCTCCCACTCCCTCTGCCCCTCCCCACCATGTTCCCTCACTCTCTCTCAAATAAATAAATAAATCTTTAAAAGAAAGAAAGAAAGAAAGAAAGAAAGAAAGGTGCTAACATCACTAGTCATCAGGGAAATGCAAATCAAAACCACAGTGAGATGTCACCTCACACCTGTTGGTGTGGCTGTTATCAAAAAGACAAGATATAGCAAGTGTTGGTGAGAATGTGGAGGAAAGGGAACCCTTGTGCACTGTTCGCCATTACAGAAAACAGTATTTTTTTCCTCAAAACATTAAAAATAGAACTACCATGTGAGCCACCAGTCGTACTTCTGGATATATAACGAGTATCTTAAGGAGATACCAGCACTCCCATATTCACTGCAGCATAATTCACAATAGCCAAGATATGGAAACTACCTAGGTGTCTGTTGGTGGACAAATGGATAAATAAAATGTGGTATTTTAAATTTATTTAATTTTAATTAATTGAGTCACATGTGATTAGGTGGCTTCTGTACTGGACAGTGTAAGTCTAAAAGTTCTGATATTCTGGATAGAAACCGAGAAACTTGAGGACACATGGCATGTCATCACCACTTCCTTTAAGGTGAGCTTTAGAAGAGGAAGAGGGTCCAGGCCTTCTCTGGCCTGCAGCACCATGACAGTGAGCATTTGAAATGCAGGACCTCACTGGGGACTTCAAAGTAAAAGGGGAGAAGGGTGTGCAGTTTAAACTGTTAAATAACAAAAATGACATAGGAAGGACTAGGAGAGAAAAGGCCCCACAATTTTCCAAAGAAATTAACTCCGAGCTGGCAACAGCCCCCATGACTTCAATCTCAGCACACAGGGGCCATTGAGGGGGCTGCACATTTCACTGAGACGGGTGGCTCAGCCATGGCAGCGGGCCCTGGGGGCTGCCACGGGGGGAGGCTGGAAAACTTAGAAACAACTGTGGAGAAGGCCTCCTGGAGGGGCTGCAGCCTTTGCTTTCGGGGAGGGAAGGAGCTAGGGAACCCACATCCAGCCCTCATTCTCTCAGTCCTCAGAGCACCTGCAGATGCCTCCCCTGCTCCAAACCTGACAAGAAGCCGGAAGCAAGCACACATGGGTCAGCTGTGAGGAAGAGCAGAGAAGGGCAAAGGCGGGGGTCTGGACAAGCTAATGGAAGTCACGCATCAGAGATGGAATGAGTGGTAAGGAAAGGGAGATGACAGCAACCTGAGAGACCCAGTGTGTGAGGAGGGCACCTTTACATTGTCATGGCAGCAGCAGTCCAGTGGGGCCTGCCAGCCTGGCTCTGAACCCTGACTCCACTACCTGCTGAAAGACTGATCTGGGTTAAGTTCCTGTGGGGTGACAATTCTCAGGGTCTCCAGTGTTTCTGTACATCTTGTGAGCACAGGTGTTGACTGCCTCTGCTTGGGGACTATAGTTCTGAGGATGTTTAAGTAGCAAATAGCCCCGGAAGAGACAGAGTGTGTCTCTCTCCTGAGACATTATAAAAGATTGGGGTTTTCCGGATCCTTTTGTAGCATGACCCGCTGTGTGTGAGGCATCCCCTGGCCCCTGTGTCGTCTGTGCAAGCTGGGGCCCAGGGGCTGGCACAAATGCTGACACCAGCTCCCACTAGTGCTGTGAGCAACAGAGCTTAGCCCGGGCTCAGACGGGTCTCCTGCCTGCTGCTGGCACCCACGAGAATTTGTGTGGCAGGCAAGCTTGGTCACTCTGTAAATGGGGCAAGATCTGAAACTCTTCACAGCTCTTGACAGCTCACTTTTCCGAGTCTCAATTTCCTCAACTGTAAAATGGGAACAACAAAGGGCTGTGGGGATGACGAGCATTGATACACATAAAGGGCTTAGAATAGCTTTCAGCCCTGGATATGTGCTCAAATTAAGATAGTTATTTTAGGGGCGCCTGGGGGGCTCAGTCGGTTAAGTGTCTGCCTTCGGTTCAGGTCATGATCCCAGGGTCCTGGGATCGAGCCCCACATCGGGCTCCCTGCTCGGTGGGGAGCCTGCTTCTCCCTCTCCATCTGCCTGCTGCTCCCCCTGCTTGTGCTCTCTCTCTCTCTTTCTTTCTTTCTTTCTCTGTCAAATAAATAAAATCTTTTTTAAAAAAAGATAGTTATTTTACCTACTCCTGTAAGGCAAATGTTTCAAACTTCAAAAAAGCAAAAGAAACATCATAAAGGGGACTTGAAGCCCATGGTGGGTGAAGAGACAGACTTACTAGGGTCTCTGAATGAAGTTTCAAAAGTCCTGAAATAACTTACAGATGGGATTATAGAACAGAGTTACTACCCATATCTCCAAAAACTAATCTTCTGAAAAGAGGAGAGAGAAGACCAAAAATGCCAAAAATCCCAGTTTCAAGAGATGTATTCTGGACACAGCAGACAGGCCAGTGAGATGCGGATTCCTGAAAACATTCTAGCCTCGATGATATACAGATGGTCTGTAAGCCTGTGGTAAAGAACACAGCGAACCAGAAGCCTGCACGAGCTCACAAGTATCACGCTGTGCTGTACTAGTAATTTTTTCTGACAGGATTATCGGGTTCATCACCAGAATACCGTGAATATAGTATAGCATGATTTCCACAAGAACGGGTGACGTGGGAGGAACGGGGTTTGAGCGAGAATAGAAAGAAGGCAGCTAGTGACCTGAAAGATTTCTAATGGAGTGCCAACTCTATCCTGTGCATTGGGGTTAGCCCAGACTTGAGCAAAGGTACAGAAAACATGCCTGGAGATGGCACGAAGCTAGGAGGACCAGCCAGCGTCCGTTTGAAGTATTTCCATAGTCCAGAAGCACGGCCGAGCCCAACGGAATCAGAATTCTGCTCTTCGTTTGGGTTCTTCGCAGGCCAGACAGTGGCCATGGGAAGTAAACCTGGGGTTTCAGTTGTCTGGAGGCCTGGGGAGTGCCAGGCCAGGGCTGGGGTGCAGCTCCTGAAAGAAAGCAGCATTGGCCACACCGAGTCACATCCACCCAGGGACGTGACCCGGCACCCCGAGCAGACACCACCACGAGCCACTGTGCCCAGAGCCTTGTGTCAGCTCCCGTTTCACCCTCACCACCCAGGTGTAGAGACGGAGAACGAAGTTCAGAGAGCTGAAGGAACACACACACTGTGCGGAAATCACGGTGCAACCCCCTCGCACAGCCAGGACGCAACCCCAAGTCTGGGCCACCCCAAGGCCTGTTGAGACCTCCACAGCACTGCCCAGTGGCCTCGGTCACCCCACACCAGCAGAGCTGCACCCGGTCCTCCAGGTCACTCTCAAGGCCAGGTCACGTGAGAAACTGCAGAACTAGAAGAGATCGAGCTGGAGAAGGAGGGAGACGTGATGAAGCCTAAATGCATGATCACACCTTACCAAACTCCTGCAGGCCCGTCCCTGGTCCTCACTCCCCACTTGTGTCATCCATGCTCTTCGCGTGCCCCCCGTCTCCCTGAATCCGGCCCCACCGGCCTGCTGGCAGGTGTCTGAACCCCACTCCGCTCACACCTTGAGGTGCTGCACCTCAAGGCTTGCCCTCTCCATGGCACATCACTGTCCACTGGCCAACTCTGGCTCGTCCTTGGACTGGGGCCTGGGCTGAGCCCACCCCCTGCTGCAGGGTGACTGTCTGCTGAATGTCCTTCAACAGACACCCCAGTACATTTCCTGCTTGACGACAGAGCCTCTCATGTACCAACCCTCGGGGAAGTTTAAAAAACAAGCAAAGTTATTTTAAGGGCCCCTATGAATATGAATTATCAAAAATTAACAAATCTAAAATACCATCACTAATAGATACTTTCACGATAGGACTTTAAGGTTTTGGTTTCCAGGCCTCTACAAATTTAATGCACAACTGTCTGTCCCCAGAAGGGAACAAGGCATTAGCAGCAACGGTGAGAGGCAGCCTCATCTCAAAACCCGGATTTCCCACCTTCTTCTCGAATATGATCATTGGGAGGCTCTACCTTTGATATCCATGTCTTTTGAAATGAAGTTAACTCTACTCCTAAAAGATCCAAATCAGTAATGAATTGCAAATTAAGAATTCTGACAGTGCCTGGCTGAAAAGGGGCAGGAAATCCGATAAACCAGTTTGACAGAAAAGATCACCTCTCTGGTTTTGGAGTGACGAAAAGGACAACATGTCAGAGGAAACAGTGTTTTTGTGGAAGCATTTGTTCCCCACGATCAAATCAATGAACTACTACTTTATCTGGCGGCGTGCACCCATCCCTTCAGAATGCAGCTTGGTAGAGAAAATGCCTTCCCGAGGACCACCAACCACGACATGATGCTATGCCCAGCCCCAGAAGGTGCCTTTCTTTGGTCTATGTTTTGTGTCTCCCAAGAGCTTGGTCTCCTATAAAGTAAACTACGGGAGGCAAATGAAACAGACCCTGCTACCCAGTGTTAAACATTGCTCTGTTTAAAGTACCGGCCTGCAGTCTGCCAAGCCTTCTCAGAGAAGCCATACATGGGACGATTCTCCTCTCCCATTCCCATTCAATGATGTTTTAATGGATGGTAAAGAGCAAGCTTAAAAATAAGCGGCAAGAAGGAGCTGGAGATGTTAGGAGGGTGTAAAGACTAAGTTTTATACTCTGCATGTAGAACTGCACCTCAAATCTTTTAGCCATGAGTCCCACAGTAAGGGTTAGAAATGACCTTCAGAAAGGGAACAAAGGGGTAGGAGAAGGCAGAATTAACTACTTTTTGGATGCAGCTGTGAATGTTATGGGGTTTCTTCTTGAGCTTTCATTTTTATTTCACAACCTTGCCCTGTGGTTAGATCTGACCCTGTTGAGCCAGT
Source organism: Ursus maritimus (assembly GCF_017311325.1). Lineage (NCBI taxonomy): Eukaryota > Metazoa > Chordata > Mammalia > Carnivora > Ursidae > Ursus > Ursus maritimus. The sequence continues at coordinate 5,911,817 of NW_024424675.1, forward strand.
CTTTCGTGTACCTACTGCTTCTTCTGTTTCTAGGAGTTGAAAGTGGCCTTCAGGATGATGGAAAAGCTTCCTTCAATCCAAAAGTACAAAAGTAGCAACCATATTCTGACATTTACCAGGTTTACTGCAAACTGGGTGGGAGGATTTTTAAATTAATTAAATAATTTTTCTGCACATGTAAGTAAGCTCAGAACTTCTGCCCAAACACTAAATACTAACATCACCATCCAGTTTTGAATCACATTGGAAAGCTTTACTTTGTATCAAGCAAGTATCTGTGTTAATGCAACTTATGCCCATGGCTCCTCTTTTGTTCCTGACCCAAGTGTCCTGTCCATATCTTTCAAACATTCAGAGCTCTGTTTCTCCCCTTCAGTCCTTCATGATTTTCAAATCCTTCTGCCACCTGCCCACATGACTCCGCTCATGCCCCAATTTGTCTATGTCCCTTTAAAGTGGGATCCCGGAACTGGATTGTGGGCTACAAGGGTCTTTATCACTTTACCACTATACAGACATCAAGCACATTAGCTCTTCTCTTTATGCCATCCTTGTGACCAATTAGCACAAGGGCAGGCTGCGGCTGTTCAGCATTAATTGGTGGTGATAAAATGTTGTGGCAGAGAGACGTCTGACAAATGTGTTCCTCAAGTCCATGACCCTACAGCCAATATTACAAAACTGTAGTTTAGAGTAACTTTACAATGAATTTTAATTCATCCTGTAAAAGCCTACACAGATAATTCAAACAGGAGAGCCTCTTGGCCCTCACTGTCCATACAGCTGGGGAAGCTGACTGGGGATTTGCACCTGGAATGTAATGATTTCAAATCCAGAGGTTCATGCTGTCATGGATTATCCCAAACCATCTGCATTTGTTCAGAGAAAGCCAGTCTGGCAAACCCCTTTCCAATTCCATATTCCAAGTACTTGAATGTACACTGGAAGTATAATTTGAGCTTCTTCTCCTTGTCTCACATTTTCTGGTTTTCTTTTTTTATTATGAACAGTTAGCCGCTGTACAGTATATCATTAGTTTTTGATGTAGTGTTCAATGATTCATTAGTTACATATGTCACCCAGTGCTCATCACAACACGTGCCCTCCTTAATACCCATCACCCTGTTACCCCCTCCCTCTCCCTCCCCTCTGAAACCCTCAGTTTGTTTCCTGGGGTCCATAGTCTCTCATGGTTCATCTCCATCTCTGATTTCTCCCCCTTTGGATCTCCCTCCCTTCCGCTACGATCCTCCCTGCTATTGCTTATGTTCCACATATGAATGAAACCTATGATAGTTGTCTTTCTCTGCTTGACTTATGTCGCTTAGCGTAATTCCCTCCAGTTCCATCCATGTCGATGCAAATGGTGGGTATTCATCCTTTCTGATGGCTGAGTAATATTCCATTGTATACATGGACCACATCTTCTTTATCCATTCGTCTGCTGAAGGGCAACTCGGCTCCTTCCACAGTTTGGCTATTGTGGACATTGCTGCTACGAACACTGGGGTGCATGTGCCTCTTCTTTTCACTATATCTGTATCATCTGCACTACCTAGTAGTGCAATTGCTGGATCATAGCATAGCTCTATTTTTAACATCTTGAGGAACCTCCATACTGTTTTCCAGAGTGGCTGTACCAGGTTGCATTCCCACCAACAGTATAAGAGGATTCCCCTTTCTCTACATCCTCTCCAACATTTGTTGTTTCCTGTTTTGTTATTAATTTGAAGTAGACAACTGGGTCAGATGAGATAGACTCAGAAGTTATTATAAAGGTCACAGATAGAGTTTCAGCATTACAAAAATGCCAAATAAAGATGTCTCCTTTACAGTTAGGCAAGAAGCATTTCAAGAGAGAATAACTATTTGCATAAGCATTAAAATATTATAGCTGTTATATAAATATATAATATGTATAGTAACACATATATAACTACTAACATCATATAATGTCTAAAAATGACTATAGTTGTGCCACTAATAGATTAAAATTAACTAAGAAACTCTTTGGCGGAATGTGGTTCCTTCTTCACGTAACTGTGTGGATATTGGTTGGATATATGGACAACCATTCAGCTCCCGGAAAAGGGGCATCTGTATGGTCCAACATGCTGAGACCTTTCTTGACCTCCCAAAGGTGAATAAATCAGAGATGGCAGCCACACTTGGTCTCAGTCATTGGGCCAATCCAAAACTGGATTACCTACCCATGTACACTCCCCCTTCCTGCCACTTCATATCCAACTAAAATGTCATGAGCTACAAATGACCAGTGATAGGCTCTCACGGAATCAGAGATCTGTGTAGGCCACTGAGAGGTGGCCACTTGCAAGAGGGTTATTTGAAAAGAAGTATAGATTATACAAAGAGTGGGGTCAGACACATTGTATTTCTACAGACAAAATTATTAAGCAGAAACACAGCAGGATTTGTTTAATAATAAAGTGGTTTGTTGGGGTTTAGGATTTTATTATTTCTTTTTAGAAAAATGAGAAAATTTACAAGATGCAAAGGTCTTACACAATACATTATCACCAATGTTTGTTCTCTTTACACCTAAACCAGGCCCTGGCTTAGCCAGTGTTGGGAAGAACATGGACAGCGTGAATGCAGTTGAGACCCATCATGAACACATGTGAAAGGAGGACCGGTGACAAATGATGTTGGGCCAGCCTGTTTTAAAAGCAAGCCAAGAAATCACAGGAACCAGCAAAGTCTTTGCATGGGGGAAGCATGGGTGTATGCCCTGCTGCCATGTGCATGGGGTGCACACCCCTGCACTGCCAGTACCCACTTTCGCTATTAGACCACAGCAACAACAGAAAATGGTATCATTCCTTTGGTGTTGTTGTTTTGTTTTGTTCTGTTTTGTTTCTGCAGGGCTACTCAGCGTCCCAATTTCTTATTTCTGTCTTCCTTTTCATGATTCAGTCCCAAATTCTTAAAGCAGTGTAGGTACTCAACATCTTTCATGAATTTTTCTGGATCCAGTTCCGCCCAATGATAATGCACTAAAAAGAACAAAGATAAGACACATTACAGGAGAAGGTCCCAAAATATGCCTTCAAATCCTATTTAAAAAATATAACCAAGCCTAAAGAAACAGCTGTAGGATACCCTTTCAGTTCATACAATGACAACGGCATGACAGTGTTTCACTATACTATGAACAATCTGCCAGGTTGTCATGTATAATTCCAAACACCTTCTCACCAAAGTTTCCAACTTATTAGAACCTCATTCTTATAGCTCAAAGAGACATTAGATATCTGGGAACTAACTCACTTCTTAATGGCCTTTGGAACAAAAAGAATGAGAAAATATTTTAAAGTATTCACTTTAAATGAAAAGGCAACATATCACCATCTGTGATATGCACCTAAGGCAGTATGTAGAGGGAAATTCATAGCACTCAAAGCTTATATTAGAAAAGAAAAAAGCTATCACAGCAATAATCTGAGTTTCCACATTAAGAAACTAAAAGAATAAAAGCAGAGTAAAACCCAAAGCAAGCAGAAGAAGAAAAATAAAGACTAGAACAGAAACTAATGAAATTTCAAACAAAAACAAAAAATAAATGCAAAGATCAGTAAACTTGATAAACCTCTTGCTAGACATCAAGAAAAAAGAAGACATAAGTTATGAATATGAGGAATCAAAAAGGCAACATGAGTATGTTTTATATACATTAAAAGAATAAAAAAGGATAGGTCACAACTTTATTCCCACAAATTAGACAACACAGATGAAACAGACAAATTCCTTGAAAAAAGATTAAAAAGTCTCATTTCCAAGTCCTTTCAATCATGAGGGAGGCAGAGGGGAACCTAAATAAAGCACAGGAACAGGGAATAAATCAAACACTAGATTTTAGGTATTTTTAATACTGCTCAAAGGATGGTAGGTTCTTCAGTATAAAATCTCCAAGTGTCTCAAGTTTGCCTCCGCAATTCTGAGGCTACCTTGCCAAGATTTGTGAGGCAGGCAACTGACATCCAAGAATTTAAACTAAACCTCAAACATAACACAGAGTTTCTATTCCCTCAGATCTAAATTCTAATCTAATCTAAAAGATTCTGATAATAGTAGGTTGCATAGTGATACCACATCTGTGAATATGCTTTGGGATGCCCCCAGCACAGGTCACATTCTTAGAAAAGGGTTGTATTATCAGCAGATGTCTCAATAGAATTAACAGCCTTCCATTCCTGCACCCAGCTTGATATGGAGGCCCATGGGGCCACACTAGAAAGGCTAATTATAACTACAGCTATGTTCTTCGGTCCTATATGGACCCACACAAGGGACTGAAATTTATCCCAAGGCCTACCCTCATGCTCTAAAACCCACCAGTCACAGTCCTGCACTACTTCCTAAGACAGATCTCAAAGACCACAAGGGGATAGGAATTATACAACATAATTCCTGGGGACCATATTACTTCCATTTTTAAGTCAGGAAAAGCAGCCATACATTCCTGTATTTTAATCAAGATGTTGACCCAAATCTAGGCACTGGGGTGTACTAATGCCTCTTTCCCCATCTGCAATACTAATAACTAAAATCCTGAAATTGGATCTCACATTGACCTTTGGGGAACTTCATTTTCTTGGTGCAGATTAAAACCTTTGTTTTTGAACTTAAAATGAGCTTTGGGATCCTGCTTTAATATATTATTCTTTTACATTTACTTCAAATAAATATTCTACGTGTTTCAAACCTTTGAGATAATAAATTAATGCTTCCAATATTTGATTGCATATGGAAATGATAAGGTTTACTGAAGAACAACAAATGATCTGGAAAATGTTCACAATATTCCATTATATGATAGAAGCAGTGACATTATATATACAGTCTGTCTTTATGTAAAACTAGAGAAAGAGATATAAAATTATCTGATTAGAGAAAGTGCTATAAAAGCATTATGTTAATAATGATTATTTTTTTTTTTTTAAAGATTTTATTTATTTATTCGACAGAGATAGAGACAGCCAGCGAGAGAGGGAACACAAGCAGGGGGAGTGGGAGAGGAAGAAGCAGGCTCATAGCGGAAGAGCCTGATGTGGGGCTCGATCCCATAACACCGGGATCACGCCCTGAGCCGAAGGCAGACGCTTAACCGCTGTGCCACCCAGGCGCCCCAATAATGATTATCTTTGATGAAACGGCAGGCAACTTATTTTCTTTGAGCATTCTGGCATTTTAAAAAATTTTCTGTGATGAATGAGCATTAATTCTGTAAAACAAAATGGCTTTCAAAAGAAATTTTATGAGAAAGACAATCCAGAAATTCCAATCCCTACCAGAGAATCACAGAACTAGAAGGGATCCTGAAAGGTTACATCCCAGGGGTTCTCAAAGTTTACAGTAAACCACTCAGGCCTAGGGACTTCATAAAGCACTTAACCTGAAAGATTTAAACTAAGAATTCCTTCAGAATTAACTGTTCTAATACTGGGATACCCAACAGGGACACCTCATCATAATATCAACAGTAATAACATCAGTGATGAGCTCCCAAACCACATGCAAGAGCCTTCTGGCCAACAGTAGCCACTGTTGCACCTGAAAGCCACTGCCTGACCACATGGATTGGTCAAATAGATGCTGCTTTTTATTTCCAATCTCACTTTTAAACAATGTTCCTTCTCATTTTCTTTTTTTTTTGTAACAATTTTTTATTATGTTAGTCACCATACAGTGTATCATTAGTTTTTGATTTAATGTTCCATGATTCATTATTTGCATATAACACCCAGTGCACCATGCAATACGTGCCCTCCTTAATACCCATCACCGGCCTATCCCAGTCCCCCACCCCTCTCCCCTCTGAAGCCCTCAGTTTGTTTCCCAGAGTCCATAGTCTCTCATGCTTCATTCCCCCTTCTGTTTACCCACCCTTCATTCTTCCCTTCCTTCTCCTACCCATCTTCCTAGTTCTTATGTTCCATAAATGAGTGAAACCATATGATAATTGTCTTTCTCTGCTTGACTTATTTCACTTAGCATAATCTCCTCCAGTCCCGTCCATGTTGCTGCAAATGTTGTGTAATCGTTCTTTCTGATGGCTGAGTAATATTCCATCATATATATGGACCACATCTTCTTAATCCAGTCATCTGTTGAAGGGCATCTCGGCTCCTTCCACAATTTAGCTATTGTGGACAATGCTGCTATGAACATTGGGGTGCATATGGCCCTTCTCTTCACTATGTCTGTATCTTTGAGGTAGATACCCAGTAGTGCAATTGCTGGATCACAGGGTAGCTCGATTTTTAACTTTTTAAGGGACCTCCACACTGTTTTCCAAAGTGGCTGTACCAACTTGCATTCCCACTAACAGTGTAAGAGGGATTCCCCTTCTCCACATCCTCTCCAACATTTGTTGTTTCTTGCCTTGTCAATTTTTGCCATTCTAACTGGCGTAAGGTGATATCTCAATGTGGCTTTGATTTGAATTTCCCTGATGGCTAATAATAATCAGTTGCATTTCTATACATGAACGAGACTGAAGAAATAGAAATTAGGGAATCCGTTCCATTTACAATAGCACGAAAAATCATACGTTATCTCGGAATTAACTTAACCAGAGACGTAAAGGATCTATATTCTAGAAACTACGAATCACTCTTTTTTTTTTTTTTAAGATTTTATTTATTTATTTGACAGAGATAGAGACAGCCAGCGAGAGAGGGAACACAAGCAGGGGAAGTGGGAGAGGAAGAAGCAGGCTCATAGAGGAGGAGCCTGATGTGGGGCTCGATCCCAGAACGCCGGGATCACGCCTGAGCCGAAGGCAGACGCTTAACCGCTGTGCCACCCAGGCGCCCCCTACGAATCACTCTTGAAAGACACTGAAGAAGACACAAAAAGATGGAAAAATATTCCATGCTCATGGATCAGAAGAATAAACATAGTTAAAATGTCTATGCTACCCAGAGCAATCTACCCTTTCAATGCCATCCCAATCAAAATACCAATGACATTTTTCAAAAAAAAACTGGAACAAATAGCACTTAAATTTGTGTGAAACCAGAAAAGGCCCCAAATCACCAAGGAATTGTTGAAAAGGAAAAACAAAGCTGGGGGCATCACGTTGCTAGATTTCAAGCTATACTACAAAGCTGCAATCACAAAGACTGCATGGTACTGGCACAAAAACAGACACGGAGACTAATGGAACAGAATAGAGAACCCAGAAACGGACCCTCGGCTCTTTGGGCAACTAATCTTTGACAAAGCAGGAAAAAACATCCAGTGGAAAAAGGACAGTCTCTTCAATAAATGGTTCTGGGAATATTGGACAGCTACATGCAAAAGAATGAAACTTGCCCACTCTCTCACACCATACACAAAGATAAACTCCAAATGGATGAAAGACCTCGATGTGAGACAGGAATCCATCAAAATCCTAGAGGAGAACATAGGCAGCAACCTCTTTGACATCGGCCACAGCAATGTTTTTCATGACACATCTCCAAAGGCAAGAGAAACAAAAGAAAAAATGAACTTGTGGGACTTCATCAAGATCAAAAGCTTTTGCACAGCCAAGGAAACAGTCAAAAAAACTAAGAGGCAGCCCAGGGAATGGGAGAAGATATTTGCAAATGATGCTACAGATAAAGGACTGGTATCCAAGATCTACAAAGAACTTCTCAAACTCAATACACAAGAAACAAATAATCAAATCAAAAAATGGGCAGAAGATATGAACAGACACTTTTCCAGTGAAGACATACAAATGGCTAACAGACACATGAAAAAATGTTCCTTCTCATTTTCTTGAACATAACCATGGAAAAACCTAGGGGCCAGGGTGCTGGCTGTTAGGTGGGTGTGGCTGGAAGCATGAAAGGCAAGGGGGGAGGGAACTATCTGTGGGGTCCACCTGCCAGATCATAAGCACTGAGCAGAACTTATGTGCAAGCTGACAAACACATGATTCTGCACAAAAGGCTGTCAATATTTAGAAACCCTGGAGGAAGGGTACTGTGCCTCCCTGTGAGAGCCATTGGCATCTACTTCCAAGTGTATTTTTCCAAAGTCCCTGAGAGTCAGATGAGCTATCTGGCGGCAGACATGACCAGCAGGCTGGAGGTACCTGACAGGCAGCAGTAAGTGCCTGAGATAACGGAGCATCACAATTTTAGAGCCTTATGGAAAGAAGCTTCTGGAGTGGTTCTCTTTTATTGCCTGCAAACATCACGGGCAGTAGGGAATAGTCCAGCACCAGAAGAAAGGAATTCCTCAATAGCCTGTTTGAGTCTCTCAAAGACGCTGATTTCCAGCTGATCTGCTTCTGGCTTCAGGCCATTCGAGCAACCACAAGATGTAAGTGCTCGAGTTAAGATACACAGACCACAGACCTGCTCTCCAAACCACTGTCAAAAGAACCCAGCTTTTACGTATTTATTTCAGGCCACAGCTAGGAATCTAATCTGAATTCACTTACATAGAAAAGAAAGCCTGTTCTATGAGAAAACATGAGTCTCTGAGAAGTCCACATATTAGAGAAGGATTCACTCTGACTTAGCATTTGTAGAGATTCCAGTGAGCCCTCCACTGAACCGTCAAACTGAAGAATCTCTGCTTTTACACGAGGGCTGATGGTCCTGACTTGGTGATGAGAACATGGGGACAGTGATTCAATTTCCTGATTAAGACAAAAATCTTAGGCACCTGGGTGGCTCAGTTGGTTAAGCAACGAAATCTTGATTTCAGCTCAGGTCTCGATCTCAGGACTGTGAGTTCAAGCCCTACACTGGGCTCCATGCTGGGTGTGGAGCCTACTTAAAAAGAGAAGAGAAGATGAGAGGAGAGAAAAGAGGAAGGGAGGGAGGAAGGAGGGAAAAGACAGAAGGAAGGAAAGAAAAGAAGGTAGAAAAGGGAAGGGAGGGGAGAGAGAGGGGAGGGGGGAGAAGAGGGGAAAGAAAAATAAGACAGGAAAGCTTGGTGTGGTGTACTAAAGGAAGAAATTTCGACAGCAATTAGTTTTTATTTTGCCTTAACTTCTATGCTATCTATTGCTCACGTATATTTGTACATATTTAATCAAGCCAGTCTTACAGAACTGACAGTGGTTCATAATCTTCACTTGTCCAACTGAACTTTCTGCAATGACAGGCTTGTTGGTCTTTCTTTTTCTTTCTTTCTTTTTTTTCTTCCTTCCTTCCTTTCTCTTTTCTTTCATTTTTCTTTCTCTTTCCTTTTATTCTTTCTTTCTTTCTTTTTCTTCTTTCCTTCCTTCCCTCCCTCCTTACTCTTTTTCTTTTCTTTCTTTTTCTTTCTTTCTTTCTTTCTTTCTTTCTTTCTTTCTTTCTTTCTTTCTTTCTGTCTGTCTGTCTTTTGGTGCAAAACGGTGGTTTATTAAAGCACAGGGGACAGGACCCATGGGCAGAAAGAGCTGCTGCCCCGGGGTTATGAGAGGTGGCTGATTATATACTCGGGAGTTGGAGAAGTAAAGAAAAGAGAGGTTTCAAAAGAACTTTCATATGCACTGGAGAAGATGGGGAATTTCCCTGAAATGAACGGAGTTGCGGCAGCTGCTTGGGAATATTCCTTTTAGTCCCCATCCTGAGGTAGACTAACCATAGAAGACTCCAGTTATAGCCATTAACCCAGGAAATGAGTGAGGGAGAAGTCACCACATCTATTAGGAAGAACAGTGAGAGAGAGAGAGAAAGTGTGTGTCTCAAGAGTCCCCTTTGTCTGGGATAGCCTGTGTTTCCTCCAGCAACCCAGGTTTACTCGAAGGAGGCCTATTTAGATAATTATCCTCCAATGTCAGGAGGGAGTTTACTACCTGACACATTCAGGCAAAAGGGCCTTAGGCTGGGGTCCTGGTGTTGAGCAATGAAGGCCTAGGTATGAGCAGTGAAGGTACCCTAGGTCCATTTGCCCTATTTCCTACAGAGGAGATCTGACAGATACAACTGCATCCATGCAGTGTGACAGGAGATCAGTCCTTTCCTAAATTTTGCAATCCGAATTGTTTCCAGTGGGTCAAAAGGCATCCCAAGGGAGAGCCCTCGTGGAGTCAAAAAGCTTACTGAGGCCATGCTAGTAGAGAAGGTCCATTACCAAAGAAAATCCCTCCTGACTCCCAGATGCCGTGCCATGCACAGGATATGTCAGAGGTTCCTGGTGTCAAAGTGACCCAAGGCGTCCCACGAACAACATTGCTATGATCATCACTGCCATCAAAGGCCCCTGTAGGATGAAGGCCTGCCCTCCTCCTGCTTCCCCATTGCATCCTAGGCTACAGATGGGTGCCTGGCATATGGACCAAAATACCATGCCTTGAAGGACCTGCCATTTTTAATGCATGGAGAACACTAGAAAAGTTTTACAAGGGAAATTACCCAATTTTGTAACTTAAGTAGTGATAGAGGACATTGACAGAAAACATTAAAGATGGAAATCCATCATGGCCTAAGTGACATTCCAACACATGTAGTTCTTACAGCCAACTCCCCTAGGAAACGGTCCCCAGTTGGGTTTTAATTCCATCGGGTCGTGGTTTTGGCCAACTCCCAGGGGAGGTCCTGTGGCCAGAAGCAGCTAGACCAGGGATATGGAGGGGATCACATTAGATCAATCAGGAGGAAACCTCACACGGGAGTCTTAAGATTGCCAGCTGTCCTGGTGACTTAGGTCGCTATCCTGTACCCAAGATAGACAACGTTGTATAAGGACAGGACTAAAGAGACGGCATCAGGTTTCTGGGTCTTATTACCATCCCAGCCGGGGTACTAACTTCCAGCCAAAAGGCAGGCTTTCTCCTCCCTGTAGAGTAGCCACAGCTAGAGGATTACTATGTCAGCATCATCCAATATGGCAATCATTAGCCAAATGTGGCTACTGTGACTAAGGAAATGAATTTTAAATTTTGTTTAATTTTAATTTATTTATGCTTAAATATACACACACAGGTAGCACCTACTATATTAAATGGCACACTTCTAGGTTATCTGTAAGCTTAGCTCAATACTTCAGGAACAGACAGAATTACTAACTATGACAAGCTTCTTGCCAATTTATTTCTAATAAATGAAACAGAGGTGGAAGCCTAGGTGCAGAGAAAATCCAGCCCTACTGCTGGCAAAGTAACATAATGTACCTCCTCTGTAGCAGCGAGGAAGCAGTTCAGCCCCCTTTATAATAAAAAAGCCCAGAACAACATTAAGGTCTGGGAACAGTAATCTCCTCTAGGTTAGAAGAGAGAGAATGGGACAGAATAAATTGAAGAAATACCGCTTAAAATTTCCCAAATGTATTCAAAGACAAACATTTACAGGTTCAAGAAGCTCAGAAAACCCAAAGCAGTCATCAGAGTGAAACTGAAGATGTGATACAGATGTTGGAATGATCAGACAAGGGAAAATAACTGTGATTAATATGTTAAGGGCTCTAATGGGTAAAGTAGACAATACATAAGAACAGATGGGTAACGCAGCAGAGAGACGGAAACTCCAAGAAAGAATCAAAAGGAAATGCTAGAAAGAAAAAACACCATAACAGAAAGAAAGAATGCCTCTGATGGGCCCATCCGTAGACTGGACACAGCCAAAGAATCAGCGGGCTTGAAAACTGGTTAGTGCAGACCTCCAAACGGAAATGCAAAGAGAGAAAAGAATGGGGAGAAAAGGAATGTGGGGCAACTGCAGAAGGTATAACATACGCATAATGGGATACCAGGGAGAGAGAGAACAGAGCAGAAGTATTTGAGGTAATAACAGCCAAGAACGTTCTAAACTGAAGAAAAAAAAAAAGAAAGAAGATTTTGAAAGAAGCTGAAGGGGAGGGGAGGACAAGAGGAAGGGGTAAGAATGGGAGATGGCTGTGAACCCGCCTTACCCACAGAGGAGCAAGGATGAAAACTGCAAAGGGCTTCTCAGAAGAAACTATGCAAGCAAGAAGAGAGTGCAATAAAATTGTTAAACTATGGAAAGAAAAAACCACCAATCTAAAATTCTGTACCACCAAAATTATCCTCCAAAAGTGAGGGAAATAGACTTCCTTAGATCTGCATTGAAAGAAATGTTACAAGTTCTTCAGGCAGAAGAAACATGATATAGGTCAGAAACTTGGATTTGCAGGGTGCCTGGGTGGCTCAGTCAGTTAAGCATCTGACTCTTGATCTCAGCTCAGGTCTTCATCTCAGGGTCATGAGTTCAAGTCCCATGTTGGGCTCTGTGCTCAGCAGGGAGTCTGCTTGAGGATTCTCTCTCTCCCTCTCCCTCTGCCCCTCCTCCCACTTGCTGGCAAGCTCTTTCAAATAAATAAATATTTTTTTAAATGTGTACTGCAACATCTAGGGCAATCACTAAAAAAATGTTTAAGTTAAAAAAAATAAAAACAGCACCTAAGAAGCGCAGTTTTATACAAGAAGCACTAGCACCTGAACTGGGAATGAATGTTGACACAGGGAAGCAAAATGAAAGCTGTGGAAATGAAAGAGATTCTACTTTCTACAGGGGGGAAAAACCAGTGAAAACACGACTATCCTTGAATACACATAACACAACTGCTCTAGCTCATTAGGAAGAAATGTGCTCAGCCAGATACGTCTTATTATTCAGACAAAGGTCAAGTTGAAAAAGCAAACAGATGGCAGCTTCCAAAACACTCTCCTTGCTTGGTTTCAAGTGTGTTGACATTTGAGGACAGAAATGTGGGGTGCTGCTCAGGAATATGCTCCTCTCACACCCTAATGATGGCAGCGAAGTAAATAATCAAATGAGGCAATACCTGACCTTGCAGTCAAAGGCAGAGAGGACCTCGTGCACCTTTGGCTGTGGCCAGAAAGGGGGCGGGGGGGAGTTGCAGCCTCAGAGGAAACCTTGAACCCTCCCAGCAAGGTGAGTGTGCCTGAAGGAATGAGACAGAGGACAAAAACAGAAATGCATTTTAGCACTTCCATGTCCGTTTGATAAAATAAGAAACACTGCAACGTGATAGAGAAATGTCAGCACCCTGGGAGTGTCCTCTGAAGGTTTCTGACTCCCTTTCAAAGAAAACTATTGCCCGAGCTCATGCAGTTTCTCACTCCATTTTCTTTTGCCTTTCCTTTCTCTCTCATGCCTTGGAAACTCAAAGCTGTCCCCTTAGGTCCTGTGAGGCTCCCTAGGGCTCTTTCTGTTTGTAAAGAAAAGCAAATGAAAACTGCAGCTCCCCTCACTGAGGCAGAGGTGAGGCTGCTGTTTTTCTCTGCAGCACAGTCAATGCCAAGGTCACCTTCTGTCGCTACTTAATTCAGTTCTTAGAGATATCTGAATATTTGGTGGTGATTTTGTGGGTCTACTGGGATGACAGATTTCAGCAGATGGGGCAACAAAAGCCTGTGGGCAATAAAAAACCCAAATACATAATTGGAGGACCAGCTGTCACTTATTCCTGGCCTCCTTTAGGGTCTTCAAATCTGAGAACACATCTATAATCCCAGAGGTAGGGGTACCTCAGCTCCTCCCTGGCCCTTGGCTGGCCGCGGGAGTGGGGTCTCCAAGGACCCCTCACGTCTGTCTATGCCTGGATGTCAGCACCAGCCAATGGGCCTCCGCTGCCATCTCTGGTTTGAATTCCAACTGGACACCCACCTTAAAATAAGCAAATGGTTTTCCTCATGCACTCAGTCAAAAAGCCAGACAGTGCTCCATAAATATGCAAAGAAAATGTGGCTTCTGCATTTTCATGGGCCCATCCAAACATCCTCACAAGCCTCCATCCCTCTGAGTCACTGCAGGGGCAATCTTGAACCCACAGTAATTCTGCTCTCCTGGGTGTTAGAACAGCTGAGTCCTCAAATGACCTCTATACCTGGGTGGCTGGTGTGGCTCCGCACCTGGTGCTGAGCCCCGGGGACACCACTGAGCAGCAATTGATAGCTCAGGGGCCAGAGCCCTGACCCCTGTCTGACCTGAGCTCATTTTTGCCCTCACTAGCACTACAGACCCCTCAGGCCCCACGCTGGGAGCCACATGGAGATGGTGGTTGAGACCTGTAGGGTCCCATAGCAGCAGTGCTATGAGGTCATGACCCTCCTGGCTTCTGAGATGCAATGGCCTCTCTTAGCCTCTGGGGCAGGCTCACCTCACTCCTTCCACCAGGACCCATGGTCAGCCCAATTGACCCCCCACACCTCTCTTCGACACCCCTCACGGGGCAGGGGAGACCCTCTACTGACTCCTGCTGCATCTTGTTGCCTACCCACATCTTGCTGCCCCTTCTACTCAGCTGCAGCAGCCTCGCAGACACCTACAGCCATCCCACACAGCAGTCTCCTGCCAGGACTCCCACCAGGGAGCACAGCACAGGCCCCCAGGTCTCCAGCTTTCCTATCAACCTACCCACCAGCCGAGGACTCTCGCCTGGAGCCACACCACCAGGTGTGGCCTTGGGCTCCTCCTCCCTCTGTCCCTCCTCTTTCTCCCACTGCCTCTCCTAACCTGAAGCTTTTCTTCAGCTTCCCTCCTGTCAGACAGGGGCTCCCCTCTACAGCATTCCTGCTCTTTCACCTTCTCCCCACCTCCTCCCCAGGGCCATAATGATGACAGGGCTGCAGTGCCTTTGATTTACAGGGAAAAGGAAAACACATCTACTGTTTTCAAAACACTGTGCCCTTGAACTTGCTTCCACCACTACTGTGTCCCTTCTCTGGCTAGTTTTTGTTGGGTTTTTTTGTTGTTGGTTTTTTTGTTTTTGTTTTTTTTTTTTGACTCTTGACTAACATGAAGGTTAGGGACACCGACCCCTACACAGTTGAAAATCCACAGAACTTCTGACTACCCGAAAACTTAACTACTAATAGCTTACGACTAACCAAAGCCTTACTGATGAACTAAACAACACATTTTCTATATGCCATACATATTATGCACTGTGTTCTTACAGTAAAGTAAATGAGAGAAAAGACAGTGTTAAGAAAATCATGAGGAGGAAATACATTCACAGTCCCATCCTGTATCTATCAACACCAGAAGCTTTCATCTGTTCCCAAGATGAATTGTCTATCAGTACCTACGTCGTCGTCCTATAGGACACAAAACACTGTATGCATTATCCATATAACTAACCCCCGACACCAAAAATGAAAAGATGTGAAGAAGAAATTCATATTTATTTACAGGTGTAATGCTAAGTGCATTGATAACAAAGAGGCAGCAATAGGATTGCTTTACAGTATAGCCTAGCCTATAGGCTAATGAATGAATCATTACACAGTTTTTCTGGCATATGGTATCACAGTCGTACTCTTAACACAGTACTGTAAACACTGTTAACATTGTTTTAAGCACCACTTACCTGTGATGATAGGCCAATATGCACTTTGTCCAGTTATAAGACAGAGAGGTATACTGAATAGTAATTCTTTGAAACCAAGGTTATAAAACAGCAAAAGAACAAACACATCATCAACTTTATGAACTTGTGGGACTACATCAAGATCAAAAGCTTCTGCACAGCAAAGGTAACAGTCAAAAAAACTAAGAGGCAGCCCACGGAATGGGAGAAGATATTTGCAAATAACACTACAGATAAAAGATTAGTATCCAAGATCTACAAAGAACTTCTCAAATTCAATACACATGAAACAAATAATCAAATCAAAAAATGGACAGAAGATATGAACAGACACTTTTCCAATGAAGACATACAAATGGCTAACAGACACATGAAAAAATGTTCAAAATCATTAGCCATCAGGGAAATTCAAATCAAAACCACATTGAGATACCACCTTACACCAGTTAGAACGGCAAAAATTGACAAGGCAGGAAGCAACAAATGTTGGAGAGGATGTGGAGAAAGGGAATCCCTCTTACATTGTTGGTGGGAATGCAAGTTGGTACAGCCACTTTGGAAAACAGTGTGGAGGTCCCTTAAAAAGTTAAAAATCGAGCTACCCTATGATCCAGCTATTGCACTACTAGGTATCTACCCCAAAGATACAGACGTAGTGAAGAGAAGGGCCACCCCAATGTTCATAGCAGCATTGTCCACAATAGCTAAATTGTGGAAGGAGCCGAGATGCCCTTCAACAGATGACTGGATTAAGAAGATGTGGTCCATATATACAATGGAATATTACTCAGCCATCAGAAAGAACGATTACACAACATTTGCAGCAACATGGACGGGACTGGAGGAGATTATACTAAGTGAAATAAGTCAAGCAGAGAAAGACAATTATCATATGGTTTCACTCATTTATGGAACATAAGAAATAGGAAGATGGGTAGGAGAAGGAAGGGAAGAATGAAGGGCGGGTAAACAGTAGAGGGAATGAAGCATGAGAGATTGTGGACTCTGGGAAACAAACTGAGGGCTTCAGAGGGGAGGGGGGTGGGGGACTGGGATAGGCCGGTGATGGGTATTAAGGAGGGCACGTATTGCATGGAGCACTGGGTGTTATAAGTGAATAATGAATCATGGGACACTACATCAAAAACTTGGGATGTACTGTATGGTGACTAACATAATAAAAAATTATTATAAAAATAATAATAATAATAATATCACTCACCTTCCGCCTGTCTAAGGATAGGCTCTCCGCTTCCACATGTGTCTTGCCATGATGAATACGTGGACAATGATGACAATGACACAAAATGTCAGTCCTTTCTGTACAGCTGCTAGGTTTTCACACGAGGACACACACATACACAACCCATCAGTTTACTAACTGTACAGCACAGTGATTATTTACTATTCAGGAAGTAGAAGTGGATCATCATAAAGGTCTCCATCCTCGCTGTCATCAGGATGAGCAGGCGGGGCAGGAAGGGGAGAGGCTGGTCTTGCTGTCCCAGGGCGGTGGAGCAGAGGACATGCAGGAGGGGGAAGGGGAAGCAGGAGAGGCAGGCACACTCCGTGTCACTTTATGGAAACACCAAATCTCATCATTTATGACATTTTTGCTTTTTCTTTTCTCTAAAAATGTTTCTATATGGCACCAATCCTTCCTCTACCTCTGCTTTAGTTTCAGCGTCCATGTCATAAAAGCAGCCAAAAGCAGTCAGGAATACCTGGAACACTTTTGCCAGACTAACAGTTTGTTTTCTGCCACCGCTGCTTCTAGGTCTTCCTCCATCACCTGACATTCGTTTGGAAGCACTCGTCTCCCTCAAGTCGTCTTTTTTTTTTTATAAAAATTTTTTTATAATGTTATGTTAGTCACCATACAGTACATCCCAAGTTTTTGATGTAAAGTTCCATGATTCATTACTTGCGTATAACACCCAGTACACCATGCGATATGTGCCCTCCTTACTACCCATCACTGGCCTATCCCAATCCCCCATCCCCCTCCCCTCTGAAGCCCTCAGTTTGTTTCCCAGAGTCCATAGTCTCTCATGAAGTCGTCTTCTGTTAATTCCTCTGTGGTGTCTATTAGCTCTTAAATTTCTCCAAGATCCATATCATGAAACCCTTCACCCCCTCAACTCACTTTTTTTTTTTTAAACCATATCCACAATCTCTTTCATGATTTCCGTGACTGGCTCTGTTTTATACACTGTGAAGTCATGCACAACATCTGGACACAGTTTTCTCCAGCAGGGATTTATTGTCTCAGGCCTGATGGCTTTCATAGCATTTTCTATACTAACAGTGGCATCTTCAATGGGGTAATCCTTCCAGAGCTTCTTGATGTTCTATCGGGGTTCTCTTCTAGAGCACAGACAATGCTTTCCGTACAGTCCCGTGTGTGATGAGCCTTCAGGGTCCTCATGATCCCCTGATCTACAGCCTGGATTAGAGACCAGGTGTTTGGAGACCACAGACCACTTTGACACCTTCAGTGTTGAACTCACCGGGTTCTGTAGCCAGGGGCATTGTCCAATATCAAAAGAACTTTAAAAGGCAGTCCCTTCCTGGCAAGGTACTCCCGGACTTCAGGAACAAAGCATCAATGGAACCAATCCAGCAAAAGGGTTCTCACTGTCCAGGCCTTCTTGTTATGCAACCAAAAAGCAGCTGGTGTTTATCTTTTCCCTTCAAGGCTCGGGGGTTAGCAGCTTTGTAGATAAGGGCAGTCCTGATCATAAACCCAATTGCATTTGCTCAAAACAGCAGTTAGCCTCTCCCTTCCTGCCTTAAATCCTGACACTTGCTTCTCTTCCTTACTAATAAATGTCCTCTGGGACATTTTCTTCCAGAATAGGGCATTTTGTCTGCATTAAAAATCTGTTCAGTCAGATATCCTTTCTCCTCAATGATCTCAATGGTGTCTGGGAACTCATCTGCTGCCTCTTGGTCAGCAAAAGCTGCTTCTCCTGTTACCTTGATATTTGTAAAGCCAAACTTCTTTCTAAAATTATCAAACCATCCTTTACTGGCATGCAATTCAACAGTTTTAGATCCTTCACCTTCCTTTTGCTTAAGTTGTCACATAATGACTTCACCTTTTCTTGAGTAATCTTTGAGTCCACAGGTATGCTTTTCTTCTAGCAATCTTGCACCCACATGAAAGCTGCATTTCTAATGAGATTAAAGGGTATTTTGCAAAAAGTGCAAGGTTTCTGTGCCTACTGGCATAGTTGCAGCAAAGGCTTCATGAATTTCCTTTTCTTTCTTTCTCTCTCTCTCTCTCTCTCTCTCTCTTTCCTTCCTTCCTTCCTTCCTTCCTTCCTTCCTTTCTTAACAGTGTTCCTTACGCTGGATTCATTTATCCTGAGATGGTGGGCATTGCAAGCTTCAGACCTTAATCTATGGTACACATCAAGCAATCCAACTTTTTTGTGGCATCATGACTTTTCTCTGCTTCTTGTGAGCACTTCCAGCATCACTACGGGCACTCCGGATGGGTCCCACGATGTTACTCAAGGTTTAGGATATTGCATTAAACATGATGAAAAATATGTAAGAACTGCGAGAGATCACTTTTTACTACGATCCGCAATTTACTGCAGAGACAAACTGCTCACGCAGAGATGATTAGCGTCACACATTTTAAGCAGATACTCACAACACCTGCGCTCACTGCAATAGCAACAGGAGGTGGCTAGGAAATTACTATGGTCGTGTACAGCCTGTGCTATAGTTAATTTTATGCAGCTACCATTTAATACTGCATCTTCACACTTATTTACATTTTTCTCCACTGTAAATGGTACCACATATGGTCTGTTAAGTACTTCTGTGTATACGTTTGGATAAATTTTAACTTTTTATAATAGATTTATGTATATTTTATGGTAGTAACTGATAAAATAGATTGGTACCTACATATATTTTATGCATTCATGACATGCTAACTTTTTTCCTTTTTTTTTTTTTTTTTTGTATTTCTAGGTTACAGAGTTTGTGGACTTTCTCAAGTTGTTGCAAATCTTCAAAAAATCTTCCAATATATTTACTGAAAAAATCCATAATAAGGGGATCCATAGAGTTCAAACCCATGTTGTTCAACAGTCAACCACAGCATGATTTACCCCAAGTTCTATACTATCCAATCTGCAATACCTTGAGAATAAATATGATTATAGGTTTTTAACTTTTCCACCAATTTTAGAAAAGCAAAAAATAAATATCTACACATCTATGAGAAATTTTGTCTCTTAAACCTTGGGAGATGTTGGAAAGAAACACCCACCTTCACCTCTTCCCCGTTTTACTGTGTGCTGTTTTCTACTGTGAACATGTCCTCCAGAATGTTCTGTGATACAGTTACTGTCTCTTCCTCTATGCATGGGGCTTTCCGGTGTTTTTCTTGCCCACAGAAATAACAAAATCACTCCCAAACTGCCCACTGGCCACAGGATACTAATGCCCAGGATACCTTTCTACTGGAATTATTCTAACTAACTAAACTAACTAATCTACTGGAATTACTCTGAGGCCAAAATCTAACACAAATAGAAAGTTATGTTTTGCCCTGATATAAAAAGTAGAATCCATACCCGTCAATAAATAAAACAAAGATTCAGAGTATTGAACAGAAACAGTTACATCAAAAATCAGAACTTAAGTTATAAAATAGATGAGCAGGTAGATAATATAATCAAGAAGGAAATCAACTAGGTGGCATAAGAATTTTTTAAAGCCATTTTGAAAATACAAGGTCCAAGACACGTTTGAATGTGTGTGTTTGTGTGTTTATGTTGTTAAGCTGGGTTTGGTTACTGGGAGATGAGTGATTATATATTTATTCCTTATCTATTCATTGAGTTCATCATGGGAGTCTGAAAATTCAATTTTTTAAAATTTATTGTAAAGTCCCAACACTCACTGGGGAAGAAGCTATTATTTATATAATCTTAAAACTGAAGGAAAAACACAGGGTGCTGTGTCAGAGTAGGGCCAAGAGAGCAAAACACCGTGCAGGCTGGGCAACTGCCCTTGGTCCAAGGAGGAGAAATAGAAAATGTCGAGTCTGGATTTTGCTTCTGAACCAAGGAACCACCCGCTATAATGAATGTCATTCCCTGGCCATCAGATTGGCCAGTCCTTCATCCTTCGTCCAGGGGGCAGGAGTGGGTACCAGGGCGTTCTCTCCAACACGATTCCTAGGGGGTAGGGGAGGCTTAAGAAGAAGCACCACAGAAACATGGGGGGAGTCCCCTTTGACCTTCCCCTCTCACCCCAGCCTGCTAGGACGGTCACCTGGCATTATGGCTCTACCTACCTGCCTTTCACAACATCACTGGTAAAGGGGGATGAGTTCTACTCTTTTAGTTGATGAAGAAAAAGCAAGGAAGCAAAAATGACACAACTTATTGCCACACAGAAATTGGCAGGATGGAAATAAGAACTCAGTGAGTTTCTGAGTTATTGCTGGACCGGCATAATGAGCATACTTGTAAAAGGAACTTCAAGAGCCACTTCCTGCTTTACTCTGCAGATTAACGGTTTCTGTTCAGGCTGCAAGTCAGAAGCAGTAGCAATATTTGTGATGACAAAACTGACCACTGATATGAGCAAATCATCACAAAGTTTTGAAGGGGTGGGAATGGAAGTTTTATGTGACGTAAATGCCACAAATTACACATGTAAATGTTACTGTGAGTTCATGAACATTTAACATTATTTAGACACCACATAGCACTTTTCAGAAGTCTCTCCCTGACACCAACTGTTTCAGTTCATGAATAAAAACCCATATCTTAAGGTCCAGACCAAGAAAAGGGGATGGGGGGAGGCTTGTGACTGTGACAAATGAGGCTGAGTGTGAAAAAACCTCCCTCTGATTCCTGCTTCACTTTCACGTGAGCGTGAGAAAAATCAGCCAAGACCAGTGACCATGGCTCTGTCATCACCCAAAGAACAGGGAAGGAAACAGAGTCATTAGGGGAAAAGCCAAGGGGACATTACAGGATTTATTAACCAGTGCCTCCCTCCCCTTAAAACTATCAGTGAGTCAACAATGCAACCTTTCTGAGTGCTCTGTTCTGTTCCTTTGGTCTGTCCGTGTTTGCAAACCGGTTCCACCTATGCCCAATTATCACTGCGGACTCTGTAATATAGCTCAGTGTCTGGTAGTGTGCATCCTAAATTAAAGGTCATTTCACAGAGGGACTTCCCTTTTGGAAGGGAAAGAGAAGACAGAAACCACCTTATGAATGTTCTCCTCTCTCATCATCGTTCAACACCTCCACAATGAACCTGTATGCTGACTTGGTCTGAACCACAGACTATATAAAAGCTGAAGGCTCCGAAACGTATGACAAGACCTTGTTCCTCTCTTGATTTCTGCTACTCCCTCCTAACTTACCTATTGGTTCCAGCCTCACTCCCCTTGGCTGCTAGCATTAGCTCCTTAAACTCTGGACCTGATTATGTCACTTGTACATTCAAACCATTTGAGGTTTCTCACCATCCCAGAATGAAACCCAAATTTCCCAGTTGCACACCAGACCCTTATGACCCAGAACCTTCCTACTTCTCTAATTTTACAGAGGCTCCCCAGACAACCCCACTCCGAAATATACCCAGTGCTTCAGCCATTCTTTTCCACCTCAGTTCCAAAACTCTGTCCTTGTCCCACACCCAACAGTGTTTGCATCTGCTCTTCTCCTGACTTAGGCAGCTCCCATCCTCACCCCTCATCTGCCCATTTCCATATGTCCTCTGAGGTCTGGTTCTGGGGTCCTCCCCTCTGCGGAGTCTCCCCGACTTCCCTCTCCACCCCCTTACATTCCCACCACCTCCACAACAAACCACACTGCTGTCTATTTCTATGCCTCTCCCTAAACTTGTGAGCTCTAACAAGTAAGAGGCTCTCAAAAACGTGCTCACTGGGGGATGAACTTGAGCAAAGGCCATCAGATGCCTGGATCAAGTTTTAGACGCCTCCAACCTTCAGGCAGGGAGGTGGACTGAAGATGCATTCCTGGGTATGGAAGTGATGAGAATGAAGTCCGATTTTAGGAAAGGGAAACTGGGAGTGCAGTCGGTGCCAGGCAGGACAAATTGAAGTATGGAAGAACATGAGGCGGGCAGCTACGAGAGGCGCAGGCTGCAGGTGACCGTGGTCCCTGCTGGAGCTGCTGAAAGCAGGAATGGAGAGGAGGGAGCAGTGGTGAGGAAGCGCTCGGGTGAGGCTCCCAGTCTGGATCACACATCTGCGAACACTCTGGATATACAGTAGCAGCAGTTGTCTGCCAACACAGGCAAGTGAGGAAGGAGAACACCCCACGCCCATGGGCTCCCCACCCACACCTACACTTTTCTCTCCATCCGGGAAGGAGACAGATTCCAGGAAGCTATGGATGAATGCCCATAAAATGAATTCTGCCTCAAAAGCCATTCTGCTCTCCATTTGTTACCATTTGCCCAAAATGTGAGAAGACAGAGCAGGGAGGGGAGGCTCCTACCTGAGTTCCATCCCTAAGTCTACGGCTCCCGCTCAGAAGACACGTCGCCCTCCGCCCCACTGCTGGCACTGCGGTCTTCTTTTCGGGGGGCATTTCTTTCTTTGCTTGATTCAGAAGGCCCCTTGGCTCTGGTCTTTTCTTTCCTCTGCTGCTGTTTTTCAAGCTTTGACAGCTGATTATAAAAAAAAGACTTGTTTTACAAATGTAAACATGTGCCCATATATCCAAAACACTGATTACTTCACACACAGCAACCACTGAACATGCTTCTGTCTGATAACCCAGTGTGCCACAGTGTTTCACATGTGCCAAATGGTCTGCAAAATGTTCGTCAGGCACCTGAATTGTTAACACAGATTAGTCACACATGTGATCTCACTGGACTTTTCCCTACCCATAACTCATCTTGCCATGTGTTCTTTGAAAATGGTCAACAAACAGGCTTCATTGACAGGCTGAAAAGAGCCCCGTAAGTGAAAAAGGTTTTATTCTGTTTTAGTTTTTTTTTTTCCGCTGATGTCTCTGTAACTTTTTCTAACCAAGTTGTCTTCCCACTTACTGTTTTCTAAAGAGTGATCAACACACTCCTCTATTTGCTGAAGGTAAGAGAGAAGGCTCTGAATAAAGGACATTAAGCAATTTTAGATCGTCTCAGTTCTGTTTGTTCTTTGAGACTGAACTTACCCACAGCCAAAACCCTAAATGCTCCTGGTAGGCCGCATGGTGGCTACACAGGGACGCTGGCCCCAGGAGCCCTATCAGACCTCCTGTGGGCCAGATGGAGGACATGCCTCTGGCATCCGACTCCAGAGGAACCTGGGTCCGCTTCTCCCCTGGATAATCTCCCCAACTTGTTCAAGGAAACCACAGACTAGACAGTCGAAAGAAACAGATCATCTGACACTCTGAGCAACAGCAAGGACACTCCAGAAAGGCCTGCTGAGAAACTTGTCAGAGCACATTGGCCGAGTTTGGGCCCAGACGATTTTCTTAGACCAAAAAAGCCATCTGTAACGAGAGACAGCAACACCCAGTTTCATCTGCCTCCCAGACCAGGACTACAAACATTTTATGGTTCACATGGAAAGACAGAAACTTAATGAAGAGCTGGCTTCTCCCTGCCAATCACTGTCCCACATCCAAGCACACAAAGAAAACACTATAACCAACCTGCTATGTCATCTCTTGATTATAGACAGACTTTGAACTGAATCTTTAGATAGATCAACAATCAGCAGCTCTCAATTTGGTCCAGAAAACCACATTTATTAACGGTTGACTTACAACATTATCTTTCCCACTCCCCATTTACCTGAAAAGTTGTAGTAAACAATGAGGTTGGTTAACACGCTAATTAGACTTTGTGAATGAAGACATCACTTCATCTTTGACCCATCAACTCTCCTCTCAAATAACTCCCCTGGAGAAATTCCCATTTATGTGCATAGGAAGGGCTCACAGGGATGAGTACAAACTGCACTATTGTTTCTATCAGCAAAAACCCAGAAACAACCTAAATATCCACTGACAGAAGGACAGATAAATGTAATGTGGTATATAGTCAAATAAAGCAATACTGCCAAGCAGATCTACATATATCAAAATGGATGTTATGTGAGCCAAATTAAGTTTCAAAATGCTATACGCGGCAGGATTCCACTTACACAAAACAGCACTATACGTTGCTCACGGGCTTATGCCGATATGGTATGACTAGAAGAACACAAACCAACTTCAGTAGAGTAGTTAAGTTTGAGATGACAGAGAAGAAAATGGGATCATGGTGGAATCAATATATACAGGCTTCTACCATAACTGCCAACATTTACTTTTATAAAAACACAACCATGTATAGAACAGGTCTGCTGACCAGTGCCAGTATGTGAACTGCTTGCTACTGGCACTTGGACCACTAACAATAAAATGCTTGCACCAGGATGTAAACCAACACATAGCTTCCTTCATCAACAAAGTCTTGTGAAAGTATCAGCTACTGAACTGTGTACTTGGTGCATTTTTCTCTGTACTATTCTGCCACAGATAAGAGGAATTTCTTGCATCTAAGACAAAAGCCTTCCATCCTCATTCCCCTTTTGGTGTTAAAATGCTCCTTTTTTTATGAAATGAGGAGGATAGTATATGGGGGTCCTTCTGTCTTGCTCTTTCCCCCCGCAAAAACGATCTTGGATTGCACAACGTGAATATACTTAACATTACTGAACTGCACACTTAAAAATGCTTAGGATGGTAAATTTCATGTGTATTTTAGTACAATTTTTAAAAACTTCATTGAGCTATATATAATAATCATATATTATAGGAGTTTCAGGTCTACACATGATGATTTGATATTTGTATATATTGCAAACTGATCACCATGATAAGTTTAGCTAACAGCCATCACTAAAGAAATTTGTTAATGATCTTAGAAAACACAGAGTTGGCACTCCATGCTGGACACCCCCCTCAATTACTTTTTTATTTTTTTATATTCCTAGTTCATGAATCCAAACATCTGGAAATCAGTGTTCTGCAGTGAACTGTGCTAAGTTGCCTTCTGCTGCCAGCAGCTTACATTTACATCAGTGTCTGTGTATGTGTTTATACATATATGTATAATAAATATGTGTGTATCTATAGACAAATTATACACACACACACATAAAATCATGAACATGTTCCAAGTTAGGCACTAAGAAAGCATGATTTTTATTTTAAAAAGAACCCTCTCTGTTTTGTGTCCTCTCTTAAGAGGTAAATGTAGAAAATGTGAGTATCACCAGTGACTTAGCCTAACTAAGCCTCTCCTTCCTGCTAAGATTCAATCTCATGCAAAGGCCTGTTTGTCAACAACCTGTTCTTTACTTTCTACTCTTAAATGCTGGTGAGAAGCCAGACCCTGGGAGGGTGACAGGGAATAATTCCCAATGAAAGCAGGCTTCTCAGAGGTTCCTCCGGTGCCCACAGTGCCCATCTGATTCTGCACTGACTCGGAGATGCCATCAACAGAGTGTGAAACTGTGGAAACATCGATTTGACCTTTCACCCCAATCCTGTCCCCTCCCACCATGGACCACACTTGTAAATCATGTGTGATAATTATTGAAGCAACAGGCATAGCCTGAGTTTCCATGAACGATGTAATGCTGATTCTCTTACATTATTTATCTTAATACAACCCCAACCACATATGGTTCCATGCCTCGAAGTTCTCTGTGAGAACATTGTGAACTAACCTAATAAATTTAAGCCTTTTCTCAGAAAACTTGGAATCCAAGGCAGCCAAAACTTGGAATTTACATCTCAAGGCAAGAAAGCAGTTGGATTTTTTTTTTTAAGGAAACAAATGAGAAAGAAAGAAAAAGAAGAAAAGAAATTGGTAATGCATATGGAATCATGTAGGATGTCAACAGCTTTCAAATTAACAGGGAGATGCATGTCAAGGAGAATGTAAACCACTACAGGTCCTGTGAACACATGATCTACAAACACTGAAATGGAGTACTTTTGGTTTTTTCTCTGTTTGTGAATTAACTGACGAGGGTGTCCATAATACAAAGGAAACACTGTCCAATCCATATAGGTTCTAGTGTCATAGGGAGACATCCAACCTTCCAAAGGCAACTCTGGGCGCACAGACGCTGCCAGGGCTGAATAACTAGTCTATGGCCAGCCTGTACCTCTCGTGGTGGATCTTGGAAAGTTCTGAGGGGGCTAAGATGGGGGGGATGGGAATATCTAGACCCCAAACTCCCCAACTCACAAGTAAATCCAGAGCAAATAAAGAATTTTCTTGTCATGAAGAGGTCCGTGCTCAAACTGCATAATGTTAGAATAAACTAGTCGCACATGCATACTACTGCAGGGCTTGCAAACCTGAACACCTTGAAGGACCGGGTGGGTAGCAAAATGAGAGAAGTAACAAAGTACCAGACAACAGGGCATGCTAGAGACTGCAGCCACACCGGAGAGGACAAGCCCCACCTAAGGACACTCACATTTCTTCTTAAACATCTGGACAGACGTCATGTCAATGGGACAGATATGGGTCCTCTGTTAGGAACCCCCACTTTGCACTCCCCCCTCTCCCCCGTGTGATCCCGTTTGCTCTGAACAAGCCAGTGACAGCTGTATTATCATCAGTGTCCCACAGAGGAACCACTGTCGGCTGCCGGCACCACAGGTACAGTCATCTTCCAGGCTTCTTCCTCCCTCCCTGCTGACCCGAGCCACTTGCTACTTCAGAAGTGGACATGTCTGGCCCTGCTATCACACGGGCATGCAATGGAAATCACAGCCAACAGGACCTGAGAGGGTGCAGGGGGCTACAGAGCAAGGTTTATCAGCCAGCCTTGTTCCCAGCTAATTAATGTTGAGTTATTGTTGTGTTTGACCCTTCTGACTTCCTCAACCATCAAGACAGAAATGTACAGGCAGCTTGCTGCTAAACCAAGGAGCTGGACCCGTGTCAGAACCAGTTTCTCTTTAATCTGGCAAACAGAGATGGCCTCGAGGTCCCCGCATATCTTCTAGCAATGAAGACAAGGGCAAAGAAGGATCACAGCCTGGCCTGCTGTATACTACAGGCAGAGTGGCAGGGGTTGCCAGTACCCCCAGCTTCCTCTGCTTTAAAATGGGGATTACAGGGGCACCTGAGTGGCTCAGTTGTTAAGCGTCTGACTCTTACTCTTGGCTCAGGTCACGATTTCAGGGTCATGAGATCGAGCCCTACGTCGGGATCTGCACTGAGCATGGAGCCTGATTAAGATTCTCTCTCCCTTTCCCTCTGCCCCTTCCCCCTCACTATTTACACTCCTCTCACTCTCTTAAAAAAAAGGGGGGGGACTATAATATTACCCTTCATACAACCCAAGTGCTTAGAACAGGGCCTGGCTTGTAGTAAATGGAGATCATCAACTATATACCTGGTAGAGAGCCCCAGGAAGTCAAGGGGTCTGCTTGGCTTGCCTCTGTGTCCCTGGCACCTAGAACAGGTCATGACTTACAGCTGGCGCTCAATATACATATTTTTTTAAAAATTTTTTTTATTATATTATGTTAGTCACCATACAGTACATCCCTGGTTTTTTGATGTAAAGTTCGATGATTCATTAGTTGCGTATAACACCCAGTCAATATACATCTTAAATGAAGTTCATCAATTAAGAAAAAAGAGCATGTGGCTCCCTGAAAACAATGTGAAGTTTGGTGTCTACTGGCCTAGAGTTTGGTCCCATCTCAGCCACTTGCATGCTGTGAAACCATATACAAGTTACATAAAATACTTAACAGCTATGTTCTCATTTAGTTCAGTGGGTATTTTATGAGATATTTTGCTCTCAGCTGCAAGAGCTATAAACCTACCTGAGTATGGCTTAAACAGGAAGGAGCTGGAGGACCTCTCCTACAGAACAGTGGATTCCTTCAGCTCAGCCCTGCCACAGCTCATCTCTATGTAACTCTAGACATCCCCTCCTCATTCTGAGACCTGCCACCATTCTAAATCTCCCCAAAGCAACAAGGGCCTAGAGTTAGCTCTCTAATGTCCCTGGCACTTGTCCTCAGAAAAGGACCCTGTGTGGCCTGTCAACAGCAGTCGGAAAGGCAGACAGGGGTGAGAGAGATGAGTCTGGCCCCAGGCCCATCCACTGACACAAGGCAGACACAGAGCAGGAAACAGTCCAACTGCCAGCATCAAGAGAATGCAAACAGGACGGGGACTCTCAAGGCCCAGCCATGGAGCAGGGAGTCAGTACCAGGGCATCACAGCAAGGAACACAGAGTGCCCAGGGTGTGGCAGGTCTCAAGAGGGGGCAAGCCCCAAGTTCAGGGAGGAACTGGCAGAGGTAGGTCAGGGAGAACCAATGAAAGCCAGGGTTGAGAGTGGGGTGGGAGTCAATGTCCTCTAGGAGGGCTGAGAAGGCACGCGAATTACAGAGACCAGCATCATCCTGTATATTCATTCTTCGTGGCCAGACACATGGAGGTAGAGAGCATAGGCAGTTCAGACCACCTAAGCAGAAAACGACGGGCAGACGACAGAAGCCAAGGACAGGCTACAGAGCAAGAGGCCAAGGTGAAGGCAGGAACAACCCAGGAAAATATGGAAAAGAGCGAGGGGTGAATGAGGTGAGGGTGCACCACTAGCAGGAACTGAAGTGTCACCACCAGGGAATGGCAGGTGATGCACTATGGGTGGTAACTACAGCCAGAGACTTGGGGGACAGACCAGATGTGGCAAAACAGCACAGCAGACTGGGGTGCTGGTGGTGTGGGGGAGCCCTGGGAACACATTTTCCCCAAGCTCCCCATTAACTCAGACAACCACGTGACCTGCACGGGGTGGCACACACTAAACACGGCATGAGTGAGTGCAGAGATGAATGAGCGGGACCTGTTCTGTTTGAAGAGTGACAGCCTCAGAGGGAAGGAAGACTTGAACTGTTGTCACGTCAGCTGTGTGGCTGCACAGCTCTGTACCAGCTCTTGGGGGAAGGAAACTACATGGGACCCTCCCAGCCATGTGATGCCGAGTATCAGCACTACAGGTGAGTCCTGGCTTCCGGGGTGGGTACAGCAGTCTCGTATGCAGACAGCAGCTCCTGGGCAGGCCATTCAATCCTTCACACATCTGTCTGCTCTTCTGTAAATGCTATACCATCCCCCGCCCAGTCTGCCAGCCCAGGGCCCGAGTGGGGACAGCATGTGGCACAGGCATGGCCGCTAGCATGTGGAGAGCACCAAACAAACAGGGAATCGTTCTTACCTGCCCTGTGCTTTCACCCACAATACAGCACTTTAGAGGGATCCTCAAAGGCTGATCATTGCACACTGTGGAATGCTCCAGTGTGATGATGACAGAAAACACAACATGAGTCACTTAAGCCTTTGGTGGACACTAATGAGCTGCCAGGAACATCCCAACGAGAAAGCCTGAGCGCTCAGCACTGTGTGTGCAATCAGACTCCAGGCTCCCCTGACTCCGCCCACTCCAAGAGAAGCTCAGGTGAGGTTTGCTGCCCTATAACTGAGAACACCCACGTGGGTGGAAGGGTGGAAGCAGAGGTGGCAGAGCTGACCCATGTCTGCTGTTGCGGTCCCTTCCGCCTACCTCTCTGGGGAACACTGGAGCCCGCCAGGCCGCTAGGTGCTGAGTGCAGGTTTGAAGGGGCCCTAGAAAACCAACTTCTTTGCAAGTCATTTTAGAACAAAACAGGTGCCCAGGAATTCCTGATGGAAGGATCACTCTTAAAGTGAGATAGTGTCTTAAACTTGCTTCCAATGTGGTCTGGGGGAATAAGGGCAAAAAACTACAGCTTCTTGTCGATGTCCTCATAAATTCCCATACGTCCCATGAAAACCATGTAAAGGTCTTCCTCCTTTTTTTTTTTTTTTAAGATTATTTACTTATTTATTTGAGAAAGAAAGAGAGCACGAGCAAAGGGGAGGAGCAGAAGGAGAGGGAGAAGCAGACTCCCCACTGAGCTGGGAGCCTGACACAGGGCTCGATTCCAGGAACCCAAGATCATGACCCAAGCTGAAGGCAGACCCTTAACCAACTGAGCCACCCAGGTGCCCCCTTCTTTCTCCTTTTGGAGCCTACAGTTGACAGAAGAGAGTACCTCCTTCCTCAAAGGAACCACAGACATAACCTGAAATTTTAACTTCAGTTCTTTAAAGTCTTTCTTCACACTCAGGAAATAAATGACCCCTTAGACTATGATAACCAGTTTGCCACCTTTAGCATTCCAAGAAGTCAAGGGCAGATATTATAATTCCCAAATTGCTTTTGAGAACTACGGAGGTGAAGTCAGTTGAGAGAGAGCACACCCAAGACCACATCTAGGCACCAGTCAGGCTGGGAAGAGCACCAGGTCTCCCAGACTCCCAGCCAAGACTCCAGTTGACCTGCCTCCTTTTGAAGCAAAAGCTCCTGGGGTGAGCCATAGGTCCAGGACAGCAAACTTGGTCTCTATTCTTGCTAGGGCAATGTTGGGCCCACCCCCTCAGCCCCATCTTTGAGTTATTTTAATGCTGGTTATTTCCTGCCAGCCTGTTCTGTCCTGCATATGAGCAAAATCTAATTAGAGAGTGAAGAAAATAACAAAAGAAAAACTCAAGCCCCATGAAGTCAGTTACTATGATTTTTATAGACCATAGTGGAGATGGAAAAGTTCTGTTCCAACCAACCCCTTGCAAAGATTCCAAGAAAGTCTTATGGTACAAGTCATAAAGATCAAATGTCTCTTCTGCAATTACTTTTTAAAATACCACAAGGTATTATTACTCTGAGGGTGCTGGCCCACACCTGTGGCCCTGCTGGTGTCAGGAGGCACAACTGGGCAATCACAGGAGATTGCAAAGGAAGGACATGCCCAGCCAGGCTCCCTTAGAAGTAAGGACATGAGTTAAAGGACAAAATGTCCCAAACAGATCAGCCCCGTCAACTCATTTCAATAGCTTTAGAACTTTCCACAATGGTCACTGTCTTTCCTTAGTGTCCAGCAACTCCCACCACCAGTAAAAATGCCCTGACTCTGTCGTTTAAACTGCCCCGTGCAGTCCTTCGCTCACTCTGCAGGTAAACAAAACAAGCTGACGTTAGATATATGCTTTGTTGAATAGCTCATAATTTCAAGGTAATGTATGAGTGAAGCGCTGAGGAATACAGAAATATTCAATCAGCAATGAACCTCCTCAGGGTTAGGCTGAATTACAGCACTTCCCTGTGCCTCAGTGTGCTCTCCTAGACCACATACACCAGGCGGCAAGCCGGCATTACTACCGTGAAGATGCAGTAGAGCCCAAGGGGGCCGGCATGGTGACTGGAACAGCCCGCTATCCTTCCATAATGGACTGAGACACTTTCAGAAGTGGATTCTTCAAAGAATGGGAGAGACCTACGCTCAAACTCTGGATGGGGATACTTCCACCTGCTGGTCCAATGCACAGCAACTTGCTACAGACTGGCTTTGCCTTCAGAATCACGGCATCTCCTGAGCTATTGGACACCCCTGGGTCTACGACCTTTTGCTTCTCAGTTTCTTCCTGCTACCTACAGGCCAGAGTGGCAGAAGGTGGGAAGGGGAAAGAAGAGAAGGCAAATTCCAACCAGCAAATGATTTATGGGCAAAAATCACAGAAGTGTGAATCTACCATGGAATTTTAAACAATCTGTAGAAACCTACTTCTATAGATTATCTCTAATTGACCAGGCCATTTTTTTAAAAGCAACTGAAATTTGTATCTGGGCAATTTGTCTTATCAAACTGTAATTTGATATAATCTCATATTATGTGATAATTCTGAAAGCTTTTTTTAAAAAATTCCTTGTGTAATGGAAAACCTGACAGAACATTTGAAGAGGATGTTTCCATATACACTGCCGTGTCTGTCATTATGTCAACTGTCGTGTTATTTTTAAATCAACGGGCTGCTTAATAAAAACATTACGAAGCAAAGTGCACACACGGTACCTAATTTTCATACATTATTAACTCTGCTTGAGGTTTTTGTGGGAATTAAAAAAAAAAAAAGCAAGCAGGCAGGCATCTGTTCCCATCTGAAATCGTGCAAGCTAATTTTATTTTCTAATTCCCCATTGTTTACAAAAACCCTCTTAAGCATGCAAAAATGATGGGGGGGCGGTGAGGATGGGGGTGTTCAGTTGTCTTTCCTATTATTCTTACTTCACTAAGTCCCATCAGTGTACTCCCTCACCACACAGACACAAACAGTGGGGTTTGTTTTAGGCCATGGTGGGATGCACCAAGGGGTTCAAGATCAGCCCAGGCATGTGTTTCTCTATCAATGCAGCTGCCCTCAGATCTCCAAGTTGGCCCACTACAGCAGATGCTACCAGCGCCCACTGTGTCCCCTAGCCTAGAGGTCACTGCAGTGTCAGCAGACAACTGCCTGTAAACCCAGAACTTTTGACCTGTACCTCTCTGTCTGAGGACACCACCTGGCCAGGGGCAGGGGCTAGCCCCAGGTCAACACCTCTAAGAGTAAGTTCAGTCACCAAGAGATGAGAGTTGAAGGGTTCAAAACCCAGCTTCCTTACCCATCATTGTGCCAACTCTGAAAAAGTTCTATATAGTCCCCCAGAGGGTCCCCAGGGATCATCAACGTGGCCTTAGTAGGCTTTTCTCTGCCCTGTCTCCCTGTGCTTCCTGGAAGACCTCTCCATATCTGAATCCTTTTACTCTGGGAGGACCCAAACCAGAAACATTTTAAACTCGTCGAAATGAGTCATGTGATTAATGTGACTAATGTGATTAATTCACTCTGTGTAACTTGTTACCTGGCCCTCCGTTAACCAGCATCCTACACTGGTTTACACACCTGGACAATGGAGGGCAGTGGCAATGCTTGGGATCACACTCCCAGTCACAGCCCTAAAGGATGCAGCAACGTGAAGGGACGCCTGAGCAAGTCTGGAGTGTAATCCCACAACAGTTTATTACATATGCTGACGCTCTGAACACTAATCACCCATCCTCATGAAACACTACATATTCTAGTAGCCGGGATTTTTATGATGTTGCCCTCCACTCCCTAACTCTATTGGAGAACAAGGTATCACTGCCCTTCTAACACTTCTCAACTCTTCATTCTATCAGTGGCCTGGGCTTTTGCTTTGATGGGGACTAATTTTAAAATTTCAAGAGTTATAGGAAAGGAATAACCATTTCCCCTCCACTGAAAGAGAAGCAACAACCCACAGCATTTGGGAGGCCAGAGGCTGGCCTTCCTCCACTCCACACACCAAGTGAATGGATTCTTCTCTCCTCCTCTGTGCCTATGTGCATTGATTGCTTTCTAGGCCATAAGCTATTTGAAGGCAGAAATAACAGGCAACTCTTTGGTCAACATCTACTTTAGACTGAAGTCAACATCTATCACACTGTTGGCACATGTCTGGTTCATAATCATGAACTGTAGCAAAGTTTAAGGAGACACTAAAGCAATTTCAGTTCTGCTATTCCAGTGCATAATTGGTAACAGAAAACTGTTCACGAGCATTTCAAACTAATACTGTTCTTTAAATGATTCAAAATGTTTCTTCAATTTGCAAGTCTTTAAGAAAGGGGGAGTGGGACGTTTTCTCTGCCCCACTTGGTCTATGTATTGTACAAATGCCAATGGAGCAGATTTGGAACAATGAAGAATTATCGTACAAAATAACAATAATCCAAAAAAGAGGAAGACATGGGACCCAGAGAAACAGTGGACATTCTCTGGGAGAGAAATCATGGCCGGGCTCAGGCAAGATGAGGGCTTGGCAGCCCGGTGAGCAACCCATCCACAGGGAGCACAGTGAGGGTTCCAGAACTGGGTTCTCAAAGAAGGGGCCTCTAGAGGGGATGTGTGGCAAACAGCAGTTTGGAGCAGCAGGAGTAAATACAGTACTTTCAGTAAAATTTCAAGAGAAAGACAAGTACATAATCCTAGAAAAGCAAAAGGCTGAATAAGACCAAAAAAATCCTAAGATACGGTCTGATTCTGTGGTAAGTAACAGTTCCAGAATCATGACAACGCAAACACTATTTATTAATTCAATTAAAAATAATGAATCAAAAAATAAATAATTAATTATATCATAATACTAGAAAGACAGAAGGGGTAGGAAGTGAACAGTACTAAGTAGCATGAAGTAATGCCAGAATTTAATATATCAAGAAATAATAGTTTCAATGAAATAGTTTCAAGTATGATAAAGGTGGGGCGCCTGGGTAGCTCAGTCGGTTATGTATCTGCCTTCAACTCAGGTCATGATCCCAGGGTCCTGGGATCAAGCCCCTCATCGGGCTCCCTGCTCAGAAGGGGAATCTGCTCCCTTTCCCTCTGCCCCTGCTTGTACGCACGCACTCCCTCTCTGAAATAAATAAATAAAATCTTTTTTAAAAATATGTTAAAGGTGCTCATTTGTGTGGAACAGGACTGGGAGAAGGAAAAACAGGCAAAGGCATTTATTTTTCATTATAAGCCTTTAGGTATTACCTGATCTTTAATTATGCACATAATTACTTTAATAAATAATTTGAAATCTGTTTAAGAAAGAAAAGTCAAGCAGCAGATATAGTTAGCAACAGATTCAATACCATAAAAAAAGTTAATGATTCAGAAAAATCAGTTCATGTAATCCTTCCAATATCAAGAGGGCAAGACTATAAGCAAAAGGAGCAGAAACTTATAAGTCAGCCGCAGGACAGAAAGTGCAAAAGAAGAGATCAGAGCAAATACAGAAAAAGCAATAAGCAAAGACATCACTGGAGAACAACCTCCCAGCTATGGAAAGGCTCAAGTATGTCCTAGAAGGACCAACATCAGGGAAATTTAAAAGAAATCCACAGAGGGCACCTGCCTTCTCTTCCATGCCACTAAATGCCACCAGAGAGCCAAGACACAGAAAACACTAACAAACCATGTGTTGGAGGAATAAAAGAATGACTGCGTGATGACAGACAGATGGGTGGACAAAAGGAAGGAAGAAAGCCAACCAAGCATCAGGATGATGCCTGCAAGGTCTGAGAGTAAAGGATGGCAACCCAAATATTCAATATTGACCAGGATGTTTACAAACTTGCAAGTATTGAGAAGGTATTACAGCCATTCCCATCCTTAAAAAAAAAAAAAAAAGCATAAATAAATTACTCATAGAACTAAAGCCTCTTTTTTTTTTTTTAAGATTTTATTTATTTATGTGACAGAGAGACAGCCAGCGAGAGAGGGAACACAGCAGGGGAGTGGGAGAGGGAGAAGCAAGCTCCCAGCAGAGGAGCCCGATGTGGGACTTGATCCCGGAACGCCGGGATCATGCCCTGAGCCGAAGGCAGATGCTTAACAACTGCGCTACCCAGGCGCCCCAGAACTAGAGCCTCTTAAGAGAGTAATAACGGAAATTGTGTTAAGTAATATGACCAATAAAATGAGTTATACAAGTTCCATAACTAGCTGGTGGATACAAAGAAGAAAATGCAAATGAGAAATTAATCAAACTTATCAGGACCCAAAAATTCAGATCCACAAGTAATTTTTTAAAATGTGAAGAAATGTAGGGGCGCCTGGGTGGCTCAGTCGTTAAGCGTCTGCCTTCGGCTCAGGGCGTGATCCCAGCATTCTGGGATCGAGTCCCACATCAGGCTCCTCCGCTAGGAGCCTGCTTCTTCCTCTCCCACTCCCCCTGCTTGTGTTCCCTCTCTCGCTGGCTGTCTCTCTCTGTCAAATAAATAAATAAAATCCTAAATAAATAAATAAATAAATAAATAAATAAATAAATAAATAAATAAAATGTGCAGAAATGTAGGGGTGCCTGGGTGGCCAGTCAGTTAAATGTCCAAGTCTTGATTTTGGCTCAGGTCATGATCTTAGGGTCGTGAGATAGCCCAGCACCAGGCTCTGTGCTCAGCATGGAGATGGTCTGGGATTCTCTCTCTTCCTCGCGCTCTGCCCCTTCCCCAGTTTGCTCTCTCAAAAAAAATAAAAATAAAAATAAATAAAAGAAATGAAGAAATGCAAACACCTAATAAGCTTATGAAAAGAGTTC
Organism: Ursus maritimus; assembly: GCF_017311325.1. Lineage (NCBI taxonomy): Eukaryota > Metazoa > Chordata > Mammalia > Carnivora > Ursidae > Ursus > Ursus maritimus. Next base: position 5,948,183 of record NW_024424675.1, read on the forward strand.
AACTTCACTAGCAACTAAATTGATGCAAATAAAAACAATAAGATACAATATATGATTATTCATCAAGTTGCCAAGGATTAAACAATGATAATAATCAGCCTTTGCAAGGGTCTGAGGAAAGGAACATTATATATTATTGGTGGAGAGTGTAAATTTGGGCCTTAGGGGTACAACTTGGCAATGCTCATTTCAAAGCACTAAGAGTATGAACCAGCAATTCCACCTTTTTGGATTTATCTTGTAGAAAACAAGTGGCTTAGTACACAAAGATACATGCTAAAGGATGTTCACTGCACTCATTTTTACAATAGTAAAAACTGTGGAGGAACCTAAAAGTCCACAAGAAAAGGAATTCTTTAAATAAATTAGGGGACATTCTGTACAAAATGATTCGCCTGATTTGAGGTGTTCCTATGAAAATCCTGTGACTGCAGTAATCAAAAACTAGAACTCCCATCTCTTTTTTTTTTTTCCCCTTAAGATCAGGAACTTGACAAGGATGCCCACTCTTGCCACTATTATTCAACATAGTACTAGAAGTCCTTGCAACAGCAATCAGACGACAAAAAGGGATCAAAGGTATTCAAATCGGCAAAGAAGAAGTCAAAAATGTCTCTCTTCGCAGATGACATGATACTCTATATGGAAAACCCAAAAGAAGCCACTCCCAAACTATTAGAAGTTATAGAGCAATTCAGTAACGTGGCAGGATACAAAATAAATGCTCAGAAATCAGTAGCATTTCTTTTTTTTTTTAACTTTTTTTTTTAAGATTTTATTTATTTATTTGACAGAGACAGCCAGCGAGAGAGGGAACACGAGCAGGGGGAGTGGGAGAGGAAGAAGCAGGCTCCCAGCGGAGGGGCCTGATGTGGGACTTGATCCCAGAATGCTGGGATCACGCCCTGAGCCGAAGGCAGACGCTTAACGACTGAGCCACCCAGGCGCCCCTCAGTTGCATTTCTATACACGAATAACGAGACCGAAGAAAGAGAAATTAGGGAATCCATCCCATTTACAATAGCACCAAAAACCATACGTTACCTTGGAATTAACGTAACCAGAGACGTAAAGGACCTATATTCTAGAAACTATAAATCACTCTTGAAAGACATTGAGGAAGACATAAAAAGATGGAAAGATATTCCATGCTCATGGATCAGAAGAATTAACATAGTTAAAATGTCCATGCTACCCAGAGCAATCTACACTTTCAATGCTATCCCGATCAAAATACCGAGGACATTTTTCAAAGAACTGGAACAAATAGTCCTTAAATTTGTATGGAACCAGAAAAGGCCCCGAATCTCCAAGGAACTGTTGAAAAGGAAAAACAAAGCTGGGGGCATCACAATGCCGGATTTCAAGCTGTACTACAAAGCTGTGATCACAAAGACAGCATGGTACTGGCACAAAAACAGACACATAGACCAATGGAACAGAATAGAGAGCCCAGAAATGGACCCTCGGCTCTTTGGGCAACTAATATTTGATAAAGCAGGAAAAAACATCCGGTGGGAAAAAGACAGTCTCTTCAATAAATGGTGCTGGGAAAATTGGACAGCTACATGCAAAAGAATGAAACTTGACCACTCTCTCACACCATACACAAAAATAAACTCCAAATGGATGAAAGACCTCGATGTGAGACAGGAATCCATCAAAATTCTAGAGGAGAACATAGGCAGCAACCTCTACGACATCGGCCAAAGCAACCTTTTTCATGACACATCCCCAAAGGCAAGAGAAACAAAAGATAAAATGAATTTATGGGACTTCATCAAGATTAAAAGTTTCTGCACAGCCAAGGAAACAGTCAGAAAAACTAAGAGGCAGCCCACGGAATGGGAGAATATATTTGCAAATGACACTACAGATAAAGGACTGGTATCCAAGATCTACAAAGAACTTCTCAAACTCAATACACGAGAAACAAATAAACAAATCAAAAAATGGGCAGAAGATATGAACAGACACTTTTCCAATGAAGACATACAAATGGCTAACAGACACATGAAAAAATGTTCAAAATCATTAGCCATCAAGGAAATTCAAATCAAAACCACACTGAGATACCACCTTACGCCAGTTAGAATGGCAAAAATAGACAAGGCAAGAAACAACAATTGTTGGAGAGGATGTGGAGAAAGGGGATCCCTCCTACATTGTTGGTGGGAATGCAAGTTGGTACAGCCACTCTGGAAAACAGTGTGGAGGTCCCTTAAAAAGTTAAAAATTGAGCTACCCTATGATCCAGCCATTGCACTACTGGGTATTTACCCCAAAGATACAGACGTAGTAAAGAGAAGGGCCATATGCACCCCAATGTTCATAGCAGCAATGTCCACAATAGCTAAATCGTGGAAGGAGCCGAGATGCCCTTCAACAGATGACTGGATTAAGAAGTTGTGGTCCATATATACAATGGAATATTACTCAGCTATCAGAAAGAACGAGTTCTCAACATTTGCAGCAACATGGACGGCACTGGAGGAGATAATGCTAAGTGAAATAAGTCAAGCAGAGAAAGACAACTATCATATGATTTCTCTCATCTATGGAACATAAGAACTAGGATGATCGGTAGGGGAAGAGAGGGATAAAGAAAGGGGGGGTAATCAGAAGGGGGAATGAAACATGAGAGACTATGGACTATGAGAAACAAACTGAAGGCCTCGGGGGGGGGGGGATGGGATAGACCGGTGATGGGTAGTAAGGAGGGCATGTACTGCATGGTGCATTGGGTGTTATACGCAACTAATGAATCATCGAGCCTTACATCGGAAACCGGGGATGTACTGTGTGGTAACTAACATAATATAATAAAACATCATTAAAAAAAAAAAAGATTTTATTTATTCAACAGAGATAGAGACAGCCAGAGAGAGAGGGAACACAAGCAGGGAGAGTGGGAGAGGAAGAAGCAGGCTCATAGTGGAGGAGCCTGATGTGGGGCTTGATCCCATAACGCCGGGATCACGCCCTGAGCCGAAGGCAGACGCCTAACCACTGTGCCACCCAGGCGCCCCCCATGTCTTCATCATTAAGCAAGAAAGCCAGAGGCACCTGGGTGGCTCAGTTGGTTAAGTGTCCAACTCTTGACCTCAGCTCAGGCCTTGATCTCAGGGTGCTGGGTGTGGAGCCTACTTTAAAAAGTTAAAAAAAAAGAAAAAAAAGAAAAGAAAGCCAGACAGACAGACACCGCTGCTTAGGGACACGCATGTGCTTGAAGTCATTCTGAGAGACAGGAACCAGGCTGACCGACACAGGACACAGCATAGTAGTCTTCGCTGGGCAGTTGGGGGGGCGGGGTGGGCAGGAAGGCCGCTGGGTATGGCACATGCTCTACTCTTAAGCTTAGGAGGGAGATCCTTGGGTGTTCACCTTAACGTTATGCTCTTTACATGCATGTGTGTTATATACGTTCTCTCCCAGCTATCAAATATTGTGTCATAAATTTTTTTAAGCACAAGAGTGACGACACTTCATCTTTAGTCATTGCTTTGTCCAAACAGCTCCAACACTGACTCGCCTCCAAAAAGAATATCTAAAGAGGTAAGAACTCTTGATCACAAACACAATTCTCAAGTGCGCAGCCTGTCAGAGAAAAGGAAATGCTCTTCAATAGTACTATTCCAACACTCCCAAGATTCGACTGAAACCTCAGCTCTGAATGCCCCTGCAACGTGGCTAGGCCTGCTCAGTCTCAGGGTCCACAGGCAGATACCCCACTAGGGGCCAGAACTGTAGCACTCAAACTTTCTTTGAAATCTGAGGTCTGCTATCATTACCGTCTACTTCTGAAAGGAAATGTTAGCCAACCCCCACAAAACTCTCATGAATGCAATTTGTGTGGGAGAAAACGTATTTGTAAAAGCATCAGCTATCAGCTGCTCCACCCCGCCCCAAGATAAATTTGTAATTAGGCAGGACTCATTTTTCAGGATGCTATCAGGAGTATCACCTCCTGAGAGGAAATTTGCTAACAATGAAGTCAGAGAATAGAAGCACTGCTCATACAGCCATCCTACTGTTTGGATTCTCCTGACTCAAAACACACATATTACTAGACAGACCCAGGAAAGAGTACAGGTGCTTCTCCTAACCCATCAGCCCCACTCCGCGCTATAAGGAAGACCAATCCTCAACAGATGTTGTTGTCAAGTGCCTTGTGCCAATAAGGTCCTAAAAAGACTCGACAACTTTGGTTACTCTACTTCGCCCTACTTTCCCAATTCCCACAATCAGACACCAAGAGAGGGTGACGAGCAGCAACCTGTGTGGAACTGGGGCTGGCCCCCGCTGTTCCAAGATGCTCCCAGCATTTCCTGGGAGCTAGCTGAAAGACAGACTCTCTGATCCCACCCAGACCTGGAGATCAGAGTGTGTGGGGACCAGACCCCCAGGGGGTTCACGTGCACCTTAACTTTGAGACACACTGGGCTAAAGGACTTATCCTAAACTGAGGATGCAGAGGGAACACCGTCTTCAATTAGATTGCAGCGAACCGCTCTGAAGAGGGGCTCATGGAGGTTGTGGAGGGAGGAAGTAACGCCCAGCCCCCAGTCATGCTTTGCTGCTGCCTCTGACCAAAAGCCAGCCCACCGTGACTGCCTTCCATCTTCCCACACCCCAGGAGAAGCTTTTAGCCAGCTTATCCCCCCAGCTTTGTAGCTAAGGGGTTGCTACCGTCCAGCAAGTGGTCTATGCCAGACAGGGAAGCCGGGAGGCCAGGAGGGACTTATCAGACTCTGAGTCGATGGAGGGGCCAAATCCAAACCCCTCCAGGCCTCTTTCCCTCCACCCCCTCTACACACACAAACACACACTCTCCCAGGTCCTGGCCTCTGGCTCCTGGCCTCCTCCTCCTCCAGCTGGCCACACTGCCCATGGGAAACCCCTCTTTGACCACTATAACCAACTTTTGTAACTTCTCAAAATGCACGCCCCCATCAGCTTCATGGAAGGGGGATACTTAAGGCAAGGCATTCTAGGCCTCCACACCACTGTCAAGGGTAGCTTCCTTTAATCTGTTTTATACACTCCAGTTCTGCATGGAATTTTAACTAAAACCCAAGATTACATACCTAAAGAAGTATGAAAAGGACTTACAGAGACTTCTGTAACTACCTAACAATGCTCCCTGACTCATCTTGTCCCCTTCAAATCTATCCTGTACTCAGCCAGAGATGCAGTCAAAATGCCAAGTCGATGGCCTCCCTAGCAGCATTATTTGTAATACCCAACAAGTGAGGCAACACAAATGTCCATCACATGACGAATGGATAGATAAAATGTGGTTTAGCCACACGAGGAAGTATTATTTGGAAATAAAAGGACTGAACTCATGTTATATCTTACAATGTGGATGAACACTGAAAACATTATGCTAAGTGAAAAAAAAGCCAGGCACCAAAGGCCATATAATGCCCGATTCCATTTATATGAAATGTCCAGGGCAGACAAATCTGTAGACGCAGAAAATAAACACTGTTTACCTGGGGCTGGGCTTTTCTGTGGTGATGGGAACATTCTAAAATCTATTATGGGGATGGCTGCACAACTCTGAACATAGTAAAAGTCACTGAACTGTACACTTTAAGTAGGTGAACTGTATGCGAATAATATCTCAGTAAAATTGTTGAAAAAATAAAGTCACTCCCCACTTAGAACCCTTCCAGGGTGGCGCTCCATTTCCAAAGGACCAAGTCAATGCTCCTCAGTGCGTTACAGTTCTCCATGAACTGGCCTCAAAGTGCTTCATTTCCCACTTCTCCTCCCCTTGCTTTTCATGCTCTAGGATATCTAAACTCTCCCAACCCCACCCCATCACCCTGTTTCCTGACCAGGCCTACATGCATGCCTAGACTCCCATGTCACCCCACTCCTAATCATCTTCAGAGCCTCAGCTTCAGCATCCTGGTCTTCTCTGGGAGGTGGATTGAGGGCCCCCTCCGGGTCCCCAGAGTAGTCCTGGCCCCTGCACCCCAGAAGCTCAGGAAGCATCCAGTCTGGCCTGCAGCTCTTGAGTTCACAGTTAGCTCTGACCAGGCTTACACGCATGCTGCCAAGCACTGGGCCCGATACCAGCACCTTGCCACAGCCCATCTAGGAAGGTGCACGCCATCCTTCCATCAACTCCCCAATGCCACGGGCCCAGCAACAGAAGCCCACACACCATCCTCACTGGCTCTCAGCTGACAAGGCCAATGGGCTCCTGGAATACAAAGACAGTAATTCTCCAAACTTAGTCTTCAAGTTTTCCTTTCTCTGGGAAAGATAAAGCCACTCCCAAGACCCTTCTCCCCACCCTTCCACTGGCAATTAACATCTTAAGAAAATACTGTGTCCCCATCTCCTCAGTCTGGATTGGGAGCAAAACTACAACAAATGACAGCAAATCATCCCAAAGCCCTGTGACTAAATCTGGATCTTCCTCAGCAGGCAAAGGAGCGACACTCTCTACTGAGACCACCTTCCTGACAAGAGGAGTAGAATTCCCAATCATCCAATAGAATGTCCCTCAGAAACATCTCTAAGATGTCACTCCCTTCATGTCTATGCACAAAGTACCTAAATTTTGGTGCCAGCAGCTGACATTTACACTGATGATTAACTGGGCTGAATTATGTCAGTACTCTGTAAGAAAAAAACCTGGCTTGACAACCCCCCCCCAACATTGCTGTATTTGTGGTGCAAGATCACTTATACGGTGCAATTTCATGCTGAGAATTAATATAAATATGGGCTCACAGGCGGACAAATAAATCGCACAACTTTCAATTATGACATCAAGATCAGGAACATTTCTGGACAAACAGATGAAGAATGAGTTTGACGAAGCAGGAAAGAAAATGCCTCTGCTGTCACTAGGAAGGTCAGGCTGGCAAGATAAATGTCTAAATTTCAGGTTCAATCAGTCATTCACAGACCAGCTATGCCAGAGGCCTTCCCATGCCACACCCATAAATTCAGAAATACCCCTGAACCTGTGAGGACCCCGAACAATTAAACTTGAGGACAACCTAATGTTGTGGCACCAAGCGACCTCCTCCACTAAGACAAAACCATCTAGATGGTGGGAGCAGCATACAAAGATTCCAGTTCTGTAGAACCGACCACAGCACCCATCTGCCTGGAAAGAGCCCAAGAGTAGAGCAGAGGGAGGGAGGCTTCCAGCACTCCTCGACATCTGCCTCTGACCGCCCAGGAAGCCCTGTCTGAATTCCAAGGGATAAACACCACACCAGACACAGACCAAGATGCAGGAAGGAGAGAAAGTGCTGACCACGCCTTAGAGGTTTCTGGCTAGACATCCACTGAAGCACAGTTGTAACTGGGAGGCTGAGTCTGAGAAAATGCCAATGTAGTACGATGATGACACTGACCACTGTCATGGAGAGAGAGATGTGAGTCAACTGAAAACAGACTGTGACTGGGAGTCGAGGTCTAAGGGTGAGCCAAACTGGAAGCATCTCGGAGACTTCAAGGTGAGACTGTCATGGCATCTTACTCAAGATGACCACAGCTTCTTACAGAAAATATCATCAAAAAGTAGCTCCTGGGGGCGCCTGTCAGTTAAGCGTCCAATTCTTGGTTTAGGCTCAGGTCAGGATCTCACGGGTCATGAGAATGTGCCCTATATTGGGATCCAGACTCAGTGGGGAGTCTGCTTGGGATTCTCTCTCTCCTTCTGCCCTTCCCCCTACTTGTGCGCTCCCTCGTGCACTCTCTAAAATAAATAAATAAATCTTAAAAAAAACAAAACAAAACAAAAAAACAGTGGCTACTTCCAAGGCACAACGTACTCATCAGATCAGAGAACTAGATCCAACAGAACTAGGCCCAACAGAACCAGACCCGACAGAAACAAATTATGTCAAACTTCTGACTTCACCACAGAGGCTAAGGAATAGCTTCTTGACTATTTTCTTATAAAAATATAAATCCATTTAGGGACACCTGGGTGGCTCAGTCAGGCATCCAACTCTTGGTTTCAGCTCAGGTCGTGAACTCAGGGTTATGAGATAAAGCCCCGTGGTGGGCTCCGCATCAGCGGGGAGTCTGCTTCTCTTCCTCTCCATCTGCTCCCCACCGCCACTTGCACTTTCACACATGCCCTCTCTAAAAATAAATAAAATCCTTTAAAAAAATTTTTTTTAAATAAATCCATTTAACAACCATTCCACTACCGGGAAAAAAAAATGAGGGAGTGTGCTAGTCCAATTTCTATTATTTAAGGACTAGCTTGTTCTGGGACAGCCTACGATAGGTCACTGACAGCCGACAGATTTCCTTCCTTAGAAGTCTTACACAAAAATGAAATAGACTCCCATCATCTGAAACTAAAATAATATTTGCAAATACTTTAAATCTTGCCAGAGGAAGGGAGGGCTCTTCTTTTTAGGACAATCTGAAGAAAAATGAAAAAATATAAACAATTTAGTGCCCATTATAGATCCCAAGTCATGTTCTAGGTTAGAAACATAATACATAAACTATGACTGAGTTGTAGGGCAATATTCACATTACTCTTTGTTTTGATAATAATAAAATATTTACCAATGGAATTTTGAAATCTAGTATCACTTAGTATGAGCCAATTTTATTAAAAACAATCAGCACTTATGGTAGAAGAACTGAGGTTTCTGGCCACGGAATTCGCAAATAAGGCTGAGGACAAATTGTAGACAAAACACAAAAGCTCAGGGAATACAAGCCTTGGACCACCACACCACCTCTGTCTCCTAGCTTTTTCTTTTCTGAGCACTTGCAAGCCTACGTACCCACTCCTTTTAGGTATGTGATTTTTACTACAGATTCCTGAACACCGTGAGGCTTCCTGGACTGAAACATGGTTTGCTACCTGGTGCCTGAATTTTATCTTCCTAAACGCGGACCAGTGTTTTCACATGTCCCCAGCAGGTACGGACCTAAAGCTGGCAACAGGCAGTAAGAGTCAGGTGAATGAGGGGACCATCTCATTCCAAGCACTGATCATTTTTTAAAATTTGCATGGCATTTCCCCACAAATTTTCCAGCATGAGGGTCTCTTGGAGAAAAGAAAGGAGGCTTTTTCCCCAAATGCTCCAGGTTCCACATCCCTAAACTAGAACCATCTGGATGAATTCAACACGCCTGAAGCTAGACCGTCCCTTACATGTCCCTTGCTTGGGCTAAAAGTGTCCAGAAAGAAGGGAAGAATGTACCCACCTGCCTACCTCTCTCTCCTTCTCTTTCCCTTGCTTCTCCCTAAGAGGAAAGACTCTGAACCAAATTCCAGGCTATTTTTGAGGACCAACTTGCTAGCAAGAAGGGTCACTTGGGTGTTAAAAAGTCATACACATGGGGCCTCTGTCTCTCTTTTCCACTTCCTTCCTCTATACAGTTTGGATGGGTGCTCAAGGCTGGTCTTCCCCATGACAACATAAGCCACTCATCAACCCAAGTCAACATGTGAAGACTCTGAACTTCAAAGCCTGATGCCAGCCTTCAGGTAGTAATTGTTCTAACCTGTGCTAACATAGGATATTCTTAACTTCCCATGAACATCTACAACCACTGTCTTAATCACTTCCCTGCTTTGCTACTCACTGCTGCCATCCTGTCCTTGTTTATGGGATTCTCCATGCTGTACCTAAATTTGGCATTTATACTCTGATGTAACTTTAATGTTTATAATCAAGAGCTCATACAAAAACAGAAAAATAAGTAAGCTCTGTTTATTAAGGCAAGAAAGAACATCCCCCTTCTGTAGAACAGGAACCCCACACACCTACTATATTTCTTGAACTAGGACATTGTGCTCAGAGGCACCACTCTTGACATACCTTGGCAGGAGGAGCTCTCCTTTCCTGCCCACCCACTCTAACCCCATTCTTCTCTGCTGACAGAGCTCCTACTGAGTGCACCCTTGACCAGGCAGATCCCGCAGGGGCCACACTTTAAGCCATCATGGCCTACGCACCCCATATATCTTGCCAGGTATTGGATGAGACAAAAATATGCAACAGAATTCCGGCCAACAAACATGAGGGGAAGTTTGCTAGAAGCTTCAGGGAAGGCCTTAAAAAGGGACATAAGATAGAGATGGTCCTTCTGCCTCTGGGCACAACTGTCTGTCTGCACGCAACACCTGGAAATATGCTTAGAAAGGTGAATAAAGGCAATGCACTTAGATAGATGAGTGGAAAATGGAAGGAACCTGGACCTGAAGGACATTACTTGTGCCACTATATTAATGAAGGCTGACCTCTAAACACTTTGTTATGTGATATAATAAATGTCTCTATCATTTACGTCACGTTAAAATTTTTTTAAACCTATTGCCAAAATATACAAACTCATAGAACCATTATGTGTAGGAAGCAATAGGTTAAATGTTTTTACTCCACAAAAGAACTGACACAAACATGCATGTGACACATGTGAATTCACCTGTAATAATCTTGTGTTAATAAATAATTCACCATCTTTATTATACATTGCACCTTACTGTGCTCATTACACATTTACACCTGCATATTACCATGTAGAAGTATATACACAAAACCAATATACTGCAATGTGAAACCCAAACCATGTGCTGAATAACAGAGCTTACTGCAGAAAATAATGTTTGGAATATGATGACCATCTCTTCTTATGATCAGCCTGGCAACAAGATCTACTCCACAAACTAAAATTTTGGAAACACTGAATCCTTTGGAACATGACTGCTTTGGTGAATGCCTTACATAGGCAGTGTAGATGAAGCTGGCTAAGTTTTCCAAGATGAAACTATTATTATCACTAGTCTGTGTCTCACTATATAGCAAAGTAGCACTCCTCCTGCCCCCTCTAAGATTCCCGACGTCCAGGGACACCTGTCAGAGTCTGACACATTTTTGCTGGTCACAGCTGGGTGGAGGAACTACTGGCATCTAGTAGGCAGAGGCCAGGGACGCTGCTAAACATCCTGCAATGCACAGGACAGCCCCCCACAATGAAGATTATCTGGCCTAAAATGGCAATGGTGTCAAGACTGAGAAGCCCCAGTCTAAAGCGATGTGACTCCTTCCACAAACCAGACACACAAAAAATTGATTTCATTAACTTAAGAATTAAGTGAATGAGTCAATAAAAAATACATTTCATCTAAGCCAGATGAACCCAACATTAAAACTATAAATCTCTAGGGGCGCCTGGGTGGCACAGCGGTTAGGCGTCTGCCTTCGGCTCAGGGCGTGATCCCAGCGTTATGGGATCGAGCCCCACATCAGGCTCCTCCGCTATGAGCCTGCTTCTTCCTCTCCCACTCCCCCTGCTTATGTTCCCTCTCTCGCTGGCTGCCTCTATCTCTGTCGAATAAATAAATAAAATCTTTAAAAAAAAAACTATAAATCTCTAATCAGGCATACACTCAAGAAAAGTTATCTAATATGGTGGATATCTTAAATTCACATGTAAAATCTTTCCCATCCCACCTACATGACCATCCTAGTCACCTCTGCTTAAAATGCATGTGCCAAATTCCATAAGCCATGCTGTACCTGACTGTGCCATCTCTGTGCCTTTCCACCACTGGATTCTAACCCAATGTCCCAGGTATGTTAGGATTCCAAGAGATGCAGAGTTACCAGGACTGAGCAGGGTGGTCAGGGCCTACCTCCAGGGGACCTCATTCTCAGAGACTATGGTGTCAATGCATCACTAGAACTGTAAGAACACATGACTACACCAAAGGAAAGGGCAGATGGAGACAAGAGAGGCGTTAGAATGAGGTGTGTGGCAGACAACATGTGCATTTAAGAAGGGTGGCCAGGGCAGACTTGTCTTCTAGAACCTGGCTAACAGATGTGGGTCAGAGGAAAACAACGCCAAGACCCTCACAGAGCCCAGGAGGGCTCCAACTCAATTCTACAGTGCTACCTGAAGAGAACAGTGTCTCCTCATCTCCCATGATGCACAGATGCTGATGTGACCCCCTGTCCCTCTTTTAGGACAGAGCTCAGGGCTGGAGCTAAAGAAGAACCATCACTGCCTGCCTGACCCCGGCAGCTTCCCATCTGTCTCTACCATCACCCCAAATGACCTTCACAGTCTACAGAATGTTTTTAAACTCAAAAGGAACTAAGAACGGCTTTGAAAGTGGGAGCAAAAAACACTTCTCACAAAAAACCACCAGGCCCAGATGGTTTTACAGACACATTCTACCAATATTTAAGGAAGAGATCATTCTAATCAAATACATACTTCCAAAGTAAGAGAGAAGAGAGAAAGAGAAAGAACACACCCAACTCATTCATCCTAAGAAGATAATATTAGCTCGATTATAAACCAGATAATAACAGAGTAAAAAAAAAAGGAAAATAATAAGCCAAGCTCACTCATAAACATAGATAGAGAAGCCCTACACAGGGGCGCCTGGGTGGCTCACTTGGTTAAGTGTCCAACTCTTGATCTCAGCTTAGGTCTTGATCTCAGGGTTGTGAGTTGAAGCTCTGAGTTGGACTCCACGCTAGGCCTGGAGCCTACTTAAAAAAATAAACAATTAAAGCCAGATAAAAATAAAAGAAAGAAGAGCTTTAAGCAAAATATTAACAAACCAAATCTAGCAAAATAATGACCATAGCTGGCTTTTGTCAAGAAATGAAAGGATACGTTAACACTAGAAAATTAGTCTGCATTAACAGGTTCAAAGGGGGAGGAACCATGTGGCTGCCTCAGACTGATGAACATTGCTTAATAAAATTCAAGATTCACACATGTTAAGAAAGTGGGAGGAGAAAAGGACTTCCTTAAACCTGATAAAGAGTATTTATTAAAACACAACAACCTAACCCTATAGCAATCACTACCTCAATGGCAAGACAAGAGAAGCATTCCCTTTAAAATTAGGAAAAGACAAAGGAGTTTGCTCTCATCACCTCTGCTCAACATCCTACTGAAATACTAAGTAATGCAGTAAGATAAGAAGAGGAAATAAGGGGGAAGTTAAAATGGCAGAGGAGTAGGGGACCCCTTTTTCAGCTGGTCCCCTGAGTCGAGTTGGATAGGTACCAGACCAGCCTGAACATCCACGGAATCAGCCTGAGATGCAGGAAGATACATCTGGATCTCTACAAATGAACATCTCCAGCGCTGAGTATTGAGGTAGGAAGCGGGGAACCGTGAAACCGCGCACAGATATTGGAAGATAAACGGAAGGGGGAGGGTGCCGCCACGTCTGAGCGTCGGGAAGCGGTAGCCACCTGCATGGGGAGCGGGCGGACTCGCAGACCGGCACCCGTGAGAGAGCAGACTGAGACCGTGAACTGGGGAACGCGCGCCACCAGACTGAAACGGAGCTCCGGTGCGCTCACTGGAACCAGACTGAAACCCGAAGCTCCAGGAGCGCGCGGGGGCGGCTGGCAGCATTAGAAACAAAAAGGACAGAGACATGCTGGCCCTGGAAGTGAGGGCTGGGACGCCGGGTGTGGGGCGCACATCCCGGGACGCTGCAGGGTTGAGCAGCACAACAGAAACAGAGTTAAAGTGGCCAGAACATCAGTGGAGAATGGTCCGCGATCCCTCTGTTCTGAGACAGAGGCTGAGATTCGGCCACTGCTGCTCTGACTCTCAGAGGAGGCACAGCAAACTGCCAGGGAAAGCCACCAGAGAACAAAAGCCTGGAAACACCGGCTCACAGCCTGCTTCTTCCTCTCCCACTCCCCTGCTTCTGTTCCCTCTCTCGCTGGTTGGCTGCCACATAAATAAATAAATAAAATCTTTAAAGAAGAAGCCCACATCCCTAAGATCCCTATAAAACAAGGGGCACGGCCTGGGACCCAGTCAATAATTTGGGCTCTGGAAACCCCGCAACCTCTCTTCATCAGAATGACAAGAAGGAGAAGCCCCCCCCAGCAAAGAAAAGACAGTGATTCTGTGGCCTCTGCCACAGAAATAATGGATATGGATGTAACCAAATTATCAGAAATGGAATTCAGAGTAACGATGGTCAAAATGATGAGTAGAATTGAAAAAACTATTAACGAAAAGGTTACTGAGAATATAGAATCCCTAAGGACAGAAATGAGAGCGAATCTGACAGAAATTAAAAATTCTATGAGCCAAATGCAGGCAAAACTAGAGGCTCTGACGGCCAGGGTCGCAGAAGCAGAGGAACGGGTTAGTGAATTGGAGGATGGGTTAATAGAGGAAAAAATGAAAATAGAAGATGGTCTTAAAAAAATCCACGCCCACGAATGTAGGTTACGGGAGATTACTGACTCAATGAAACGATCCAATGTTAGAATCATCGGCATCCCCGAGGGGGTGGAGAAAAACAGAGGTCTAGAAGAGATATTTGAACAAATTGTAGCTGAAAACTTCCCTAATCTAGCAAGGGAAACAAACATTCGTGTCCAAGAGGCAGAGAGGACCCCTCCCAAGCTCAACCACGACAAACCTACGCCACGTCACGTCATAGTGCAATTCGCAAATATTAGATGCAAGGATACAGTATTGAAAGCGGCCAGGGCAAAGAAATTTCTCACGTACCAAGGCAAAAGCATCAGAATTACGTCAGACCTGTCTACACAGACCTGGAATGAGAGAAAGGGTTGGGGGAGCATATTTAAAGCTCTTTCAGAGAAAAACATGCAGCCAAGGATCCTTTATCCAGCAAGGCTGTCATTCAGAATTGATGGAGAAATAAAGACATTTCAGAATCGCCAGTCACTAACCAATTTTGTAACCACGAAACCAGCCCTACAGGAGATATTACGGGGGGTTCTATAAAAGTAAAAAGGCCCCAAGAGTGATACAGAACAGAAAGTCACAGCCAATACAAACAAAGACTTTACTGGCAACATGGCAACATTAAAATCATATCTCTCAGTAATCAGTCTTAATGTAAATGGTTTGAACCATCCCATAAAACGCCACAGGGTTGCAGATTGGATAAAAAGAAATGACCCATCCATTTGCTGTCTACAAGAGACTCATTTCGAACCCAAAGATGCATTCAGACTGAGAGTAAGGGGATGGAGTACCATCTTTCACGCAAATGGACCTCAAAAGAAAGCTGGGGTAGCAATTCTCATATCAGATAAATTGGATTTTAAACTACAGACTATAGTTAGAGATGCAGAAGGGCACTATATTATTCTTAAGGGAAGTATTCAACAAGTGGATATGACAATTATAAATATATATGCCCCCAACAGGGGAGCAGCAAGATACACAAGCCAACTCTTAACCAGAATAAAGAGACATATAAATAAAAATACATTAATAGTAGGGGACCTCAACACTCCACTATCAGAAATAGACAGAACACCCTGGCAAAAACTAAGCAAAGAATCAAAGGCTTTGAATGCCATACTCGACGAGTTGGACCTCATAGATATATATAGAACACTACACCCCAGAACCAAAGAATACTCATTCTATTCTAATGCCCATGGAACATTCTCAAGAATAGACCATGTTCTGGGACACAAAACAGGTCTCAACCGATACCAAAAGATTGAAATTATCCCCTGCATATTCTCAGACCACAACGCTCTGAAATTGGAACTCAACCACAAGGAAAAATTTGGAAGAAACTCAAACACTTGGAGACTAAGAACCATCCTGCTCAGGAATGACTCGATAAACCAGGAAATCAAAAATCAATTTAAACAATTTATGGAGACCAATGAGAATGAAAATACAACAGTCCAAAACCTATGGGATACTGCAAAGGCAGTCCTAAGGGGGAAATACATAGCCATCCAAGCCTCACTCAAAAGAATAGAAAAATCTAAAATGCAGTTTTTATATTCTCACCTCGAGAAGCTGGAGCAGCAACAGAGGGACAGGCCTAATCCACGCACGAGGAAGCAGTTGATCAAAATTAAAGCAGAAATCAATGAATTAGAAACCAGAAGTACAGTAGAGCAGATCAACAGGACTAGGAGCTGGTGCTTTGAGAGAATCAATAAAATTGACAAACTGCTGGCAAGACTTATCCAAAAGAAAAGAGAAAGGACCCAGATTATTAAAATTATGAATGCAAAAGGAGAGGTCACGATGAACACCATTGAAATTGGAAGGATTATTAGAAATTTTTATCAACAGCTATATGCCAATAAACTAAGCAATCTGGAAGAGATGGAATCCTTCCTGGAAACCTATAAACTACCAAGACTGAAACAGGAAGAAATTGATTTTTAAACAGACTGATTAATTATGAAGAGATTGAAGCAGTGAACAGAAACCTCCCGAAAAAC
Organism: Ursus maritimus; assembly: GCF_017311325.1. Lineage (NCBI taxonomy): Eukaryota > Metazoa > Chordata > Mammalia > Carnivora > Ursidae > Ursus > Ursus maritimus. The sequence goes on from NW_024424675.1 coordinate 5,964,418, forward strand.
AAGACTCCAGGGCCTGTTGGATTCCCCGGGGAATTCTACCAACCGTTCAAAGAAGAAATAATACCTATTCTCCTAAAGCTATTTCAAAAAATAGAAACAGAAGGAAAGCTACCAAACTCATTCTATGAGGCCAATATTACCTTGATCCCCAAACCAGGCCAAGACCCCATCAAAAAGGAGAATTACAAACCGATTTCACTAATGAATATGGACGCCAAACATGGATCCTCAACAAGATCCTGGCTAATAGAATCCAACAGTATGACCAAGTGGGATTCATCCCTGGGATGCAAGGGTGGTTCAACATTCGCAAATCTATCAGTGTCTTAGATTTTATCCAGAAAGAAAAATTCAAAAATCATATGATTCTCTCAATAGATGCAGAAAAAGCATTTGACAAAGTACAACAGCCATTCATGATAAAAACCCTCAACAAAGTAGATTTAGAGGGAACATACCTCAACATTATGAAGTCCATTATGAAAATCCCACAGTTAAAATCATCCTCAATGGGAAAAAACTGAGAGCATTTCTTCTATGGTCCTTGTACCTACAAGATTAGGATGTCCGCTTTCACCACTTTTATTCAACATAGTACTGGAAGTCCTTGCAACAGCAATCAGACAAAAAATAGAAATAAAATGTATTTAAATTGGCAAAGAAGAAGTCAAAATGTCTTTCTTTGCAGATGACATGATACTCTATATGGAAAACCCAAAAGAATCCACTCCCAAACTACTAGAAGTTATAGAGCAATTCAGTCATGTGGCGGGATACAAAATCAATGCTCAGAAATCGTTGCATTTCTATACACGAATAATGAGACTGAAGAAGAGAATTGAATCCATCCATTTACAATAGCACCAAAAACCATCGTTCTTGGAATTAACCTAACCAGAGGCGTGAAGGATCCATATTCTAGAAACTATAAATCACTCTTGAAGGACATTGAAGAAGACACAAAAAGATGGAAAAATATTCCATGCTCATGGATCGGAGAAGAATTAACATAGTTAAAATGTCCATGCTACCCAAGGAAGCTTAATCTACACTTTCAATGCTATCCCGATCAAAATACCGAGGACATTTTTCAAAGAACTGGAACAAATAGTCCTTAAGATTTGTATGGAACCAGAAAAGGCCCGAATCTCCAAAGAACTGTTGAAAGGAAACAAAGCTGGGGGCATCACAATGCGGATTCGACTGTACTACAAAGCTGTGATCACAAAGACAGCATGGTACTGGCACAAAAACAGACACATAGACCAATGGAACAGAATAGAGAACCCAGAAATGGACCCTTAGCTCTTTGGGCAACTAATATTTGATAAAGCAGGAAAAAACATCCAGTGGAAAAAAGACAGTCTCTTCAATAAATGGTGCTGGGAAAACTGGACAGCTACATGCAAAAGAATGAAACTTGACCACTATCTCACACCATACACAAGGATAAACTCCAAATGGATGAAAGACCTCGATGTGAGACAGGAATCCATCAAAATCCTAGAGGAGAACATAGGCAGCACCCTCTACGACATCGGCCAAAGCAACCTTTTTCATGACACATCCCCAAAGGCAAGAGAAACAAAAGATAAAATGAACTTGTGGGACTTCATCAAGATAAAAAGCTTCTGCACAGCCAAGGAAACAGGCAAAAAAAAACTAAGAGGCAGCCCACGGAATCGGAGAATACATTTGCAAATGACTCTACAGATAAAAGACTGGTATCCAAGATCTACAAAGAACTTCTCAAACTCAATACGTGAGAAACAAATAAACAAATCATAAAATGGGCAGAAGATATGAACAGACACTTTTCCAATGAAGACATACAAATGGCTAACAGACACATGAAAAAATGTTCAAAAGCATTAGCCGTCAGGGAAATTCAAATCAAAACCACACTAAGATACCACCTTATGCCAGTTAGAATGGCAAAAATTGACAAGGCAGGAAGCAATAAATGTCAGAGAGGATGTGGAGAAAGGGGATCCCTCCTACATTGTTGGTAGGAATACCAGTTGGTACAGCCACTCTGGAAAACAGTGTGGAGGTCCCTTAAAAAGTTAAAAATTGAGCTACCCTATATCCCAGCCATTGCACTACTGGGTATTTACCCCAAAGATACAGACGTAGTGAAGAGAAGGGCCATATGCACCCCAATGTTCATAGCAGCATTGTCCACAATAGCTAAATCGTGGAAGGAGCCGAGATGCCCTTCAACAGATGACTGGATTAAGAAGTTGTGGTCCATATATACAATGGAATATTACTCAGCTATCAGAAAGAACGAGTTCTCAACATTTGCTGCAATATGGACGGCACTGGAGGAGATAATGCTAAGTGAAATAAGTCAAGCAGAGAAAGACAATTATCATATGATTTCTCTCATCTATGGAACATAAGAACTAGGAAGATCAGTAGGGGAAGAAAGGGATAAAGAAAGGGGGGTAATCAGAAGGGGGAATGAAGCATGAGAGACTATGGACTATGAGAAACAAACTGAGGGCTTCAGAGGGGAGGGGGGTGGGGGAATGGGATAGACCGGTGATGGGTATTAAGGACGGCACGTATTGCATGGTGCACTGGGTGTTATACACAACTAATGAATCATCGAACTTTACATCAAAAACCAGGGATGTACTGTATGGTGACTAACAATATAATAAAAAAACATTAAAATAGAAAAAAAGAAGAAAAGGAAATAAAAGGGAGATGGATTATAATGCTAGAAGTAAAAACTGTCATTATTCTCAGCTAGTATCACTATCTACATGGAAACCCAAAAGAATCTACAGTCTAGACTATTAGGTTTGTTTAACAAGGTTGTTGGATATAATATCTAAATTAATATATGTGTCCTTAGAAACAAAATCCAGCCCAGGAAATAGCTAAATTACACTTAACATGTAAATAAACTTTAAAAAATAACCAGTTAGGAGTAAAAATGAGAATCTGCTAATAAAACAACTAAAAATACAATAAGGATGAAGAGAAAAGATTAAAACAGAATAAATTAAACACATATTTCCTGAAAATCTTATTAGAAAGGTAATTCAGGGGGAAAGGGTGATGTTTATCTTACGTTTTGAAGGAAAGAGGCCTACTTACTTAAGAGATTTTCTGGGGCGCCTGGGTGGCTCAGTCGGTTAAGTGTCTGTCTTGGGCTTGGGTCATGATCCCAGAGTCCTGGGATCGAGCCCCACATCAGGCTCCCTGCTCAGTGGAGAGCCTGCTTCCCCCTTTCATTCTGGCTTGTGCTCTCTCTCGCTATCTCTGTCTCTCTCTCTTAAATAAATGAATAAAATCTTAAAAAAAAAAAAGATTTTCTGCAGGTAGGTGCAGATGAGGTGACCTGATTTAAGAATGTTTTATGTCTGATCTGCATTTGTTTTGTTAAGAAATGTTCTTAACAGCCAATGGCAAAAAACCTATTGGTCATTTTTCTCCCTGCTAAGCCAGACAGAAATGAGCACTGGTACGACCTGAGTTTCCTACGTGATCTACTGGATCTAACCCTTTACAAACCAGACAGGGTCTCCACCCAAATCAGAAAAGACTATGTTAATTACACTTTGATGTTATTACACTTTGAGGTCCAAGCTCTAAGAGGAAATCATCACCTGTTTGTTCCACATGAAATCTTTAAAAAGCTGCACTCCGTGCCATCTCAGCTTTTGAATGGAGTAAGTGTGGCTCTATTCTGATCAACAGTGATAAGACCAGACTCCTCAAGAATTGGAATTCTGGAACGTCAAGAGACTGGGACTTCAAAAATGTCCCACTCTCTGATAAAACAAGTTATTCTGACAAAATGATTTTAAATTTTGCTACATTTTTACACAAAAGTAAGTGTCTTCTACGGATAAAAGACAGGTATCCAAGATCTACAAAGAACTTCTCAAACTCAATACACGAGAAACAAACAAATCAAGAAATGGGCAGAAGATATGAACAGACACTTTTCCAATGAAGACATACAAATGGCTAACAGACACATGAAAAACTGTTCAAAAACATTAGCCATCAGGGAAATTCAATTCAAAACCACACTGAGATACCACCTTACGCCAGTTAGAATGGCAAAAATAGACAAGGCAAGAAACAACAATTGCTGGAGAGGATGTGGAGAAAGGGGATCCCTCCTACATTGTTGGTGGGAATGCCAGTTGGTACAGCCACTCTGGAAAACAGTGTGGAGGTCCCTTAAAAAGTTAAAAATTGAGCTACCCTATATCCCAGCCATTGCACTACTGGGTATTTACCCCAAAGATACAGACGTAGTGAAGAGAAGGGCCATATGCACCCCAATGTTCATAGCAGCATTGTCCACAATAGCCAAAGCGTGGAAGGAACCGAGATGCCCTTCAACAGATGACTGGATTAAGAAGTTGTGGTCCATATATACAATGGAATATTACTCAGCTATCAGAACAAATTCTCAACATTTGCTGCAACATGGACGGCACTGGATGAGACAATGCTAAGTGAAATAAGTCAAGCAGAGAAAGACAATTATCACATGATTTCTCTCATCTATGGAACGTAAGAACTAGGAAGATCAGTAGGGGAAGAAAGGGATAAAGAAAGGGGGGTAATCAGAAGGGGGAATGAAGCATGAGAGACTATGGACTATGAGAAACAAACTGAGGGCCTCAGAGGGGAGGGGGTAGGGGAATGGGATAGACCGGTGATGGGTAGTAAGGAGGGCACGTATTGCATGGTGCACTGGGTGTTATACGCAACTAATGAATCATCAAACTTTACATCCGAAACCAGGGATGTACTGTATGGTGACTAACATAATATAATAAAAAAACATTAAAAAAAAAAAAAGTAAGTGTCTTAAGTCATAGCAAGTACCAGGGGTTGGAATGCCGGCACCTCTGTTAATGACAGGAGGGATATTTTCAGCAGGGAAATGGCAGCTTTCCCTGTCCCTCACATGTGCCCCTCGGAGGCTTGAGTCCTGGTACACAGCTCAGTCTCTGGCAGCTTGTTTTGGAAAAACAACTGAATCCATAAGATGCTATGCTCTGGTAAACACAAAACAACATGTGTTTTCACAACTCCCATCCCAATAATTATTAGATACGTCATAATGTGACATTCTATGACACCCATTTCATGTAAGTTTTCTAGCCACTGTAACTGACAGGAGATTTTTAACAGCAAATCCCTCAGAAGCCACGTTTTAAAGAATCATCTGCAAAACTGGTCTAGGATGTGTCTTTAGATGTGCATTAATAAGAGGCACTCTGCCTGGGGAGCTGTTAGAAACTAGGTTAGGGCAGAGAGACAGAGAAATACACAGATACTGAAAATATTCATATATGCAAAAAGTCACACAAAAACACAAAATAGGAGCCATGCTCCCCAAGGAAGGACAAAGGCCTGTAGCCCTCTGCTCATGGCAGAGAGAGAGGCAAGTCATGCATCTAGTCTGGCCGCCAGCTAAGGTGAAGAAGACAGAGCCCCCACCACCATCCTGCCTAACTCGGGGTTCTTATGTGGGCCAAAGGGAACATGCAAGAAGTTTTCCTTAACTTGGAGAGGTCTAGTTAACAAGCTGGTATCTTTCCTCTTCAACATCTTTTTGAAAATTTTCTGAATTTACATATGGTATTATTTTGGATTGAGTCATATAAAATTGCAATGGTGATAATAAAATATGGTCAAAGAGCAACAAGTTCATATGGTTCAACCTAATATACTCTACGTAGCATATATTATTATATATTGTACATTATCAAAATTTTCTATTAGAGGGGTGCCTGGGTGGCTCAGTCGTTAAGCGTCTGCCTTCGGCTCAGGGCGTGATCCTGGTGTTCTGGGATCGAACCCCACATCAGGCTCCTCTGCTGGGAGCCCGCTTCTTCCTCTCCCACTCCCCCCTGCTTGTGTTCCCTCTCTCGCTGGCTGTCTCTCTCTCTCTGTGTCCAATAAATAAATAAAATCTTTAAAAAAATTTTTTTCTATTAGAGAATATATAAACATAATATTGCATCAATTATTGATATCCTGAAGGGAGCTCTTTGTTCCATATTTCTAATTTTGAAAAATGTAAGCTTCATTCCACTAACTGATAAGCATGGATTTCCACCTTTTCATCCAAAATAAATCTCTTCATTAAACTAATGTTACCTGAACCTTCAAAGCTCATTGAATATTTTTAAAGAAATAAACAAAAGCTCTAGTCGGAGAAACTTTGATAAAGACTGGCTAAGAAAACCTAACTCTAATCTTAAACTGAACCCCTTGTTGCTTCTTTCCATTTGGTTTTCTTTAGCTGTTTTCTTGAGAGGCTTATAAACAAGTTTCCTAGAAACCAGACAGATCTTTTCTTTCTTCTATATTCTCCTAGTTCTTTTCACCTTCTAAATCTTTAAAACTGGCCTATGAAGTGCCATATTTTTTTTCCAGTTTAAAGGAGAATGGCACACTCATTTCTCCCCTTCCACTAGCACCCCTCTGTAAAGGAAGTTTTGAATAAACACAAAGTAGCTAGTTAAGTAAAAGGCCTAGCTGATTACATTCAGCTTAAGCTCTAAATTTTCTAAGGGGATAGTCAGAAAGATTAAAGTAACAGGAACTCTTGTACTCACAAACCCAAAAGGAGATAAACTGGTTTCATTACCAAAAAAATGAACTACTCTTTCACCTAAATCAAAACTTATAAAATCATAGGTCGGTCTTTTAGGTTATTTTTAAAAGACTGCAAAATCTCCTTTCAGAATAAAGCAAGCCCCAAAGGTCTCAGACAGGTTAGGTCTACTCCTTCTAAGAGTCAGAAAGCAGACCCTGGATGAGTCTGTGGGCCTCTTCCTGAGACTCAGGGCTGGCCAGGCAGATGTCTGAGAAGTATGTGTGTTACAGTGAGAGTCTGGCCTCTGAGTGGAGGACCCAGGACAAGGTGACACTGCTGCCCAACGAGTCAGACCCTACATGCCACAAACCAGGATCTGGAAACATTTTAGAGCTCAGGTTCCCTCTCAGTCTTAAAACATTGTTTCTCCTTTATGGAAAGTATGGAAATGTTATAGCCTTTTTTTTTTTTTTTTAAGAGAGGAATCTAAATGCTTCTGGGATATCAAAGGGTTTAGATCCTGAAACAACATTTAGAGGAACTGAGTGAAAAGAATCACATGGATTACATTTGCTGGAAAAAACACAACACTTTGAAAACGGATGGAGAAGGTACCATTGAAATGTGCTGGGTTTTGTTAAAATGCCAAATGCCTGAAAAATAGTTTGAAACATCCAGTAAACCAAGAGCATGGCAGGGTTGGCCTTTCCTTAGCAGAATCTCTTAAAATATATTAGTAGGTCCAACTTCAAATGACTCAATTTGCGTTTCAAACATGACAGAAACTAGGTCAGACAAGAGTCAGCACCAATGACAGATTCCACATATACCTGGAGTATCCATACACCAGAGATGCAACACCAAAATCCTCCCAAGAAAAAAGCAGTGAGGAAAATGAACCCCCGCTGTCCACAGAGAACATAAAGCCTGTGAATTAGAACCTGATATACTAATAACCTTTAGAAATTTGGGGAAATTTTCAAAGAGTCCAAAGAATTTATAATGAAGGAAGAAAGCAAAAACAGCTTTGCCAACTTTTGATTAGTTTTCATTTTATAGATTATATCCACAGAAAATCCCAGAGTCTCCTTTTAAACAACGGTTTCAACCCCTTCCCCCACCCAAACAGAAGTTCCAAAATGTCTGTTTGATTTGGTGACTTGGTTTAGTTTGGTGTCCTCTGCCTACTGATGCTGTAGCCCAGCCTAGGGCCAGGCACAGCCGTAGGAATACTGAGGACAAGTGGCGTGGAAAGAGACACACCCTGAGATGAAGCAGATGCGCAGATGAGCTCCCCAACTTTGGGGACAGGTGAGAAGACCAGCTTGGCATGCTGCACACTGTGGAGAAGCAGGGCTCAGGTAAAGGGAGTAGCCTAGCAGGACAGGCATTCTTCCACAAGGAGGTCCTCTGAGGTTTGGCCTCAGGGACAGGGTTTGCTATTCTCAGGCTCCAGAGAGAATGGGGCAGGGGAAAGAAAAGTGTGTGGCAGGACTCAGGTAAGTACCCAGGGCACAGGGCTGACGACACCCACCATCAGAGCTGGACCAATGGCAGATGTGGAGAAGGCAAAGTCCCAATTCATGCACCCCTGGGGTCCGGGGTCAGGACTGGTCTTCAGACTGAGCATAGAACTGGGGACTGGAAGATCCTTGGAGCCTGGGATCCAGGATGGGCCTGGGCACTGGAACCACAGACTTAAAAGCCCTACACAGCAGACATTGGTTCGTATCATGCACAGGGGTTTGGCTGAAGGGGCAGGAATGTCAGCAGTCCAGTCTCCCTTTGAGGTGCTGAACATACAGCCTATTTTGACAAAACTTCTAGTTGAAATAAGTTTTCCTCTGAGGGAAAAATTTTAAAACTTCTCCAGGACTCAGAAGATAAATCACATCTAATACTCTTAACTGCTCCTAGCCGAGCAGGACACCAAGCAAAGGGGGCTGAGCCCTCCTACAGGACGGCCTCACTGGGCCCAACCTAGAGGATGACCAGTGACCAGGTTGGCCTCCACGTGGGTCAGGGGCAGCATTGAAGGAAGCAGAACCAATCAAACCCATCACCCAGCATCTGTGTTTAATCAACCTGTGTATGCAAAGAATCACTGAATTGAACCAAGGGGGAAAACCCTGCTTCTCCTAATTAGTCTACTATGAATAGCAGGGGCAAGGAGAAGTTCTAAAGCTAATTACAAGCAGAAAAGAACTCGAGGTGAAAATAATTATCCCTATGGCAAGAAGTCATCCACACAGAATAAAGGGATTCGTGTGGGCAAAACCAGCTTCAATACAACTCATATGGTGATGTGGCAGCACATGAAGCCTAATGACATGGTGCTCGGATCAAAGTAAATACATAAACCTATAGGTAGTTACGAAATGGGAAAATCACAAAGGTAATTCAGTTCAAAATTATGTATCTTCTGATTTCACCGGTCAGGAAAGTGGGGCCTAAGAGGTTAAGTGACTTGGCATAAGAACCCTCTATGCTCACCCGAGAGCCCCCCACCTTATCTTTTCTTTTGAGCCTCACCATGATCTAGGGCCTACGGAGGCCTCACAGTCATACCCATTTGATGGGGTGAACTGAAGGTCAGAGAGCTCCGGGCCTCCCCAGGTTCACATTTCCAGAGAACGAGAGAGTAGAGGCCTAAGGTCAGGCTCCCCTAGTCTGAACCAGGGCTCACCTGCTTCAGGATAATGAAAACATCTAGTAATGACCCACTCCAACCACAGTCGTGCCAGGTCCAGAAAGGGATGCAAAGCCAGGAAAACAGACCTTACACTTGGGGAGAGAAAACCGTGTGCTGCTGAAGACAAGAACTCCATGGTCTCATGCGGGGGTCCCTCAAGAATGGGTAGAGCCCAGATGAGCAGGGAGAATTCTCAGCCCAGAGGCAAAACATGAAGGAGCAGAGAGAAATAAACATGAAAGAATGGCCAGGAATGAGCAATGCAAAAGACTCAGCCTCAGGCTCCAACTAAGGAGTGAATGAGCAATGTGGTCCGATAAAGATGGGGACATGAACCCAGTCCAAGGATCCTCCAACTCCTTAGTGTTGCACTAAGGACCAATTCAGAAACACTAGGGATCTCAACCAGTCACACTCATCCCACTGTGATCCTGTCAGGCCCTTGCCCCAGCTCTGAAGCAGAACTCAGATCTGTAGAAGAAGCCAACTGGAGAGACAAGTCCTGAACCACCCCCAGGGACCCTGGGAAGATTTTAACAAGAGGACATTTCTGAAAGAGCAAAAAGGTTTAGGGAAGAAAATAGGTGTTTAAAATTAAAGCTTTTTCAATTGTCTTTAGGTACACACTTACAAAGCCAGCCAATACATGAAACAGCTCCTAAAATGCCAAGGGGACACACACCAGGAAGAACAAGCAGTTGGAAGAGGTGCAAAAAGAGGCATCTTTCAAAGAGTGACCTCTGCAAAGGATGCCCCGTGGGCCAGCCTCGGCAGGAGGCCACGGAGGGGCAGCAGAGGCTGCAGCAAGCCCTGAGAGCAGCTCACCAGCAGCCTCTTCCGGCCAAGGCACGAGGACCAGAGGGAGCACTGGGGAAATGGAAATGCCCAGGCAGCAGAGGGAAAGAGAACACATTAAAACATAATCCCATTACAGGGCGATCCAGTGACAGTCAAACCTTCAGAGCTGCGCCAGATCCCTCTGCTGGAATTGGTACCTTATGTGGGGTGGCAAGGAGGGAGGTCTGCACACGAAAGGCTTTGCGTGGACTGAAAAAAGAAGACTCCAGTGGTGGCACAGCTATTGGTAAAATAGGTTCCATGTGAGTCAGTGTAAGATCGTGACCACTTTACGCGAAATACAGCCACAGTAGACAAATACCCAGGATGCTGCCAGATCTCTCATGTGTGCATTTGGGGGCTTTATTTCCACTGGGGACCTCCGCAGATGCAGGGAGCCCACTGCTGCTTTATTAAAAAGTCTGTGAGAGGGGAATGACCTAATTTTATCATGTTTGTCTCAATTGTTAAGGTTTGGTTTTCATATGGTCACTCAGGTGAAGTTCCATGCTGACTTGAGATCTAACAATCTCATGGTAAATAAAAGGCCACCTGAGACAGACTGAGAGAGACTGGTACAGCAGTAAGGAGAGCCGTGTTGACATCTGACTGTGGTGAGGAGCCATTACTTCACCTTTACTCCGTCCCAAAACGCACACACAGAGTATTTCTCAAAATGACCTCTCCTGTGCAACCTTTAGCCACAAAGCTGAGTGTTCCTATGAATGAGTATCTGCTGAGGCTTTATGGGCTTATTCCTGCACTCATCAATACAAGGGGCATATAAACAAAAACCCCAGGCTCAAAAAGTCTGAAAAGGCAAGATTTAATAACTGTAAGACACAGATGAAGCACGGAGGGATGGCATACCACTGGCTACTAAAATCTCTAAGTGCTCTAAGAAAGGGAAGCCAAGCAAACTGGAGCCAGTGAAGAAAGATTTGTGGGAGATTTGTGGGAGGAAGCTGGACTTGGGCTTGTCCTTACACAAGGTCTAGACCTAGATAAAAAAAAAAACATAGAGAAGGATGGACTTCAAGGCAACCCAGATACCACCTTGACCTAAAGAAAGGGCTATGAGCCAGAACAGCTCATAAGGGGGGGGGAGGATCAAGATTTAAAAAAAAAAAAACCATCCTGAGACTTCTGCTCCTTTCAAAAACAGAGCAACAGGAACCAGACTTAACCTTTCACCTGAACCCCAAAAAACGGGGAAGAAAGAAAGGAAAGAAAGAAAAGAAATAGAGAAAGAGAAGAGAAGAAAAGAAAAGAAAAGAAAAGAAAAGAGAAAAAAGAAAAGAAAAGAAAAGAAAAGAAAAGAAAAGAAAAGAAAAGAAAAGAAAAGAAAAAAGGAGAGGAGAGGAGAGGAGAGGAGAGGAGAGGAGAGGAGAGGAAGGCAGGAAGGCAGGAAGGCAGGAAGGCAGGAAGGCAGGAAGGCAGGAAGGAAGGACTGACAAACATAGGAAACAACTATTTTCAAGACACTGGGTCTAAGGCAGCAAAGGCCAGTGACCCTGACACAGGAAACAAACAAGGTGAGTCCTGCAGCAGGGCCAGCCAACCACCTTGAGACTTTCCAGGCCACAGTACAGAGAGGGGAACTGGGGCAGAGCCTGAAGACTTCCTAAGTAGAGTAGATGGAATTAAGAGTCCTGGAGGCCAAAGCCACTAAAAGCGCTTTGGGACAGAGCACTGGAGAGGATCGAGCTACACAGAGAGCCTTGGGGATCAGCAGGCAGAGACTGAACATTCAACAGAGTACCGGGCAGCATCTGTGGGTAATGAGACTACTTGAAGCCAGGAAAGAACCACTCAAAAGCATTAGAGGTTACAGTACTTAGTGCTCACAGAGGGCTGGGAACAGTGCCTGTTCCTACCCACCAGACGGAAGAAGCTCCTAATCCACGGGGTAGTGGGTAGGGTGTTCGACAAGGTCTTGCATCAGTAGTGGGGAACAACTGGCCCTAGATAATGAGCAATGCTCTGGACTCAATAAATCATAAAAGCAAGACTCAAAAGAATCAAACTGATTCCAAGTAACTTCACTAAAAGCTCAAGAATATTTATAGGAATACAAAAATATCCAGTATCCATCTTAAAAAAAAAAACAACACCTATCTGAAAACTATCCAACCTACAAACCAAAGGAGGGAATACAGAGAAAACATAAGCCATTACTCTCAATGCACGGAGCCCCTTCCTGACTCTGCACAAGGAGGCACATGGCTTCAGCGGTACTGCCATCTAGGTTTAGAAAGCGCATCAACGTGCAATCCCATCAGTGACACTTGTCACTGTCGGCCACCTTCATTTAAGGGCTGTTGCTTGAGAAGCAGTGCAGTGAATCTTTTCCTACAGCTTTCTAAGGTAAGGCAAGTCTTTTTTTTTATTTTAATAAGGCAAGTCTTAATTATTCAGTTGTTTCTAAGGCTGAAACAATTTAAAATAATTGTGGCGCTAATTTTTCCTTTTACATTTTGTAAAGCTTATTTAATGCACAAAATTCTATGTCATGTATCTCATGAAATGACCATCTTGTAAAAATAAACTGATTATTAAAGATTTGAGTGATATCTTTGAATCTTCGAGATAATTTTAAACAAGTAGCTTGTTTTATATGTGAATCCTTGACAAGATGAACGCTGTCCCTATTTACCTTCAAACACTGTCCATAAAAAAATTTCTCAAAATATTTTAATAAGATTCTGAAAATATAATGCATTTTTTGTCAAAAATTCTATTTTATGAGAGATGACCTTGGTATAGATTTGTTTCATAAGACAATTTAGTTAGTTTTTAATAAAAATTTCTCTATTATTTCTATAATACGTATTCTATAATTATTATTTCTATTATATTATTAGTTTCTATTATAGAAAGAATATGAGACATGGTACCTAATCTGAGTTCTATCAAAATTGTTCTCAACTAAAAAAAAAAAATATATTCATTTTAAGATGACTAATTCAAACTGATCTTCATAATCAGGGTAACCACACATTGTGGTTTGCCCAGAACAATCAGACCTACTGTCCTCTTCAGTCTCAGAAGTGTCCCAAGTTTAGACAATATATTATAGGGTAGCCCATTCATAATGGAAGTGAGCACACTGTACTTTCCAAAGTGACCTAATCCTCAAATACAACCACAAGAAGTGATTTAGACTAATGTATCCTAGAGTTAAAAATGAAATTCGAATACAGGCCCAAAGTTTCCAGATTGTCTATTTTCTATATGGTTTTCTAGGCATTTAAATAGAAGGGGGGAAAGAACACTCACAAATGAAAATGCCCCACCCCTCCCCAGCCGCTAACTTCTGGGTGTAAGGTGCCTTATTAAGTCCTTACCAGATGCTTTCATTCCCTTTGTTCGATTGTAGGATTTCCCAGGGAAACTTTTAACATTTTTATGCCAAGTCTATACCAGCATTATCAATTACATGACAGGTACATCTCATTTATAAGAATTCAACTATCTGGCACTCAGAAAAAAAGAAATGAAGATTCCCATTGGCTAGGACATTCTGCCCACCATCACCTTTGGTGAGAATCTGCCTACAGCAATGGCAACAAGGGGCTGCCGAACCAATGGGATGACCTGTGGATAGAACTTGCACATCTCAGGCAGAGAAACGACCTTTAGGGGCCAGGCAGATGAGTGGTAAGGCTCCTTAACACCTTCCAGGAAGAAACGAGAAGGAATGGAAAGTCACGGAGAAACAATGACCATGGGAGAGTGAGGAAATGAGTAACCATGTTTATCCAAATGATGATGATGGCGAAGAGGAATGGCAGCCCATTGGGATCGCCATCAGTGACACCCTTATGGATGTCATCATGCCCACCCAAAAGGGCATACCAAACAGATTTATATGTAAATATGCACCATACTGTGCAGGGCCATCTATACAAAACCATGGGCTGTGCAAGGGATTTTTCAGGGATTATATCCAATTTCCATCTTATAGGATGATTCTGGAAACTGACCCATGCTCAGATGAGAGTTCACTACCAATCTGCATCCCCAAACTTATCAGCAAAGACATGTGAAATCAGGGGAACCAAAACTAATGCCTCAGGGAAATGAGGAAGGTACAGCCATACATCAAGAGGGCAAGTGTGAGAAGACCAAGGGCCTCCTGCAGAAGAGGCAGCAGTGACTCTGGGCAAACACCCACTGCCATCAGGATATCCACGTCAGCCAGACTCTTGGACTGGGGGAGAAGAGCTGAACATCTCCACTTTTTATAACAATGGCAACCAGTTTTCTTTAGAGGTAAAAACACACATGTGTGGACTCCCGGTTTGCAGGAGTGAGTCTCTAATATTCAGGTCACTACGCTTATTTTATTAATTATGTTTATACTGCCCATGGTCCATAAGTACATGGTCTGGGCATTCACCCTGCCTGATCAAATCTCCCAAATAAAACTACAACCAGTCTTCAAAATACTGCCTTAAAACAGGATCTCATCTACACAACAGACCTCTGGTAAACGAAAGCTAGGTGCACAATGGGCACTGCTCAAAATGGAGAGAGCTGTGGGGGTAAAAATATAAGCTATGCCCAGACCTCCACAGACCCAGTGGAGTCACAACGTACACTAGTCCATTTCCAAGGAGATGTGGGCTCTTCCCTTATCGGAGAAAATAGCCAAAGGGCAACGGGAAGACCATGCTCCACCATCAAAGAATAACCAGTGCTATCCAAGAATGTAGGTAGACACCCATTTGGTGAACAATTGTTCTAAACTGGGCAGAGAGAATCCGTCATGATCTCCATGACAATACTTCCTGGTTCCATCAAGTCTGCAGGGGAAAAGGCCCACTATCCAGGAGAACAACCTGCCCACCCCGAAGACCTGAGAAGGCATCAAATGCCAAGAGAAGAGCCAGTCACATCACTTACAGAAGCTCCCTGAACATGAGGCTAAAGAAATGGAGATTGGCAAGGAAGGAAAATGTCTTTCCAAACTTATAGGATAGCAGGGGTTTCTTTGATGTACTGTTTAAGTAACTTTTAAAAAGAAGTCCATTTGTATATAATGAATGAGGAAAGTTTGATGATGCCCTTTAAAAGGAAAGCTAGCCTCTTCCAAAAGACCAGAAATATCCTTGAGCAAATGGGGTTTTATTTATGATGTACATGTCTTTCCCAAGTGTCTTGTTCTGTGGAAGGGAGTCTAGGAAATAGCATGCTCTCTACATTCCTCAGTCTTTCTTGCAAAGCCTGTGAAGACTCAGAGTCTGAGCCAGTGGTCTAACAGAAAGCACATTTTTCCTAGAGGCAGCAGGCAGGAATGGCTCCAGAATTTCTATTTAGAAGGGGCTTGGCTATGCCAGTTTAGTGGAAGGAAGGCAAGGGGCTCGTCCTGAAGCTATCTGTGCACCACAAACCCTTCACTCTGACGTCACACACATACTCTGACCAGCTGGCAGGACTAACAGAGACCCAGGAGGCGGAGGGCTACAGATCCCATAGCCACTCGTAGGCCCACAACTGTTGTAGGTGACAGAGAACTACATCTCTGTCCTGACCATAGTGCTACAAAAGACTGCCCTCTAGGGGCGTCTGGGTGGCACAGAGGTTAAGTGTCTGCCTTCGGCTCAGGGCATGAGCCCGGTGTTATGGGATCGAGCCCCACATCAGTCTCCTCCGCTATGAGCCTGCCTCTTCCTCTCCCACTCCCCCTGCTTGTGTTCCCTCTCTCGCTGGCTATCTCTATCTCTGTCGAATAAATAAATAAAATCTTTAAAAAAAAAAAAAAGACTGCCCTCCAAAACAATGCTACTCAAAGGGTGGGCAACAGACCACTGCCTGCCCCAAACTGTTTGCGCAGATCTGTAAGGACGTAAGTATAGACAGCGAGAGTGTTCAGAAATTTCTCCAGCAATTTGATGTTGTTGTGCATTTTTATTGTATTGGTCCCCAATATCAAACATTAAAAACAAACATACGGGCACCTGGGTGGCTTAGTCGGGTAAGCATCTGCCTTTGGCTCAGGTCATGGTTCCAGGGTCCTGGGATTGAGCCCCACATCAGGCTCCCTGATCAGTGGGGGGCCTGCTTCTCCCTCTCCCTCTGACCTCCTCCCCCCCCCACTTGTGCTCTCTCTCTGTCTCTCTCAAATAAATAAAATCTTAAAAAAAAAAAAAAGCAAAATAAATAAATAAATAAATAAATAAATAAATAAATAAATAAATAACAAACCAAAAAACTAACAAAAGTACCACTCTAACTAAGCAAGCTATCCCTCCACTTAACTCTCCTCAGGCATTCAGGCCCAGGCGGTAAGATCAGACTGTAAGCTGGTCTGTCATGAGTGGGGACATGGGACAGGGAAGAGGACAGGGAGGATGGGAAAGTGTAACTGTGGCCTCATGTGATCCTAAAATATCACTAAGCCCCCTTGGAGTTTACAAGAGTAGGAAAGGTCCCAGTGAATCGTGAATACCGGAAAAGATCAAATAAGCCCATTCTACTGGAAAATAGAAAAAAATGAGCCAGAACCAAAAGATAACTGGGCTCTCCTTCAACATTGTTGTGGAGCATGGTTTGGCAAGACCAACCTCACTCTCAGGACATGTAGCTTTGTGTGACTTACTCTTCACTACTGATTAGGGCCCAGACCCTGTGAAGTTCCATATGAGAAAACTGAGAACCTGCAAATGAATGACTTCTGTAGAGACAAAGAGATATTCCCAAGGTTGTGGCTGATGGCCATTAACCAATCTGTAGTTACCTTAGTGCCCTTACTCTAACATTCCATACAGGTGGGAATGTCTCCTGTTGCCTCCCCAGATCCCACTGCCATCCAGCTGTTTCCCTCATTTATGAGTTAAATAATCCTTGATACCTACTCACTATACATTTGCAGGAGAATTAGGTGTGAACTTTTTAAAAACTGTAATTTGACCATTAATATGAAAAACTCTGTTTTTCCCTCTGGCCTTTCTCCCTCTAGGTAGCAATGGATACATCCTATTTTCCTGAATAACAGCACAAAATTATCATGTGGAACAAAGGGGGGGACACAAAGAATCATTTCAAATGAACAAATAATTTCATTTGAGAAAAAATCTTAAATTACATTCCTCTCTTTAAAATGAATAACCAATAAGCCAGTGATCAGTAAAATCACCTCCCTGTATATAAAAACATTTTTATTCATACAAACTTTACTTCAACAGTAAATGCACTTTCTTGCTCTCTTGAGATCAAAGTATTTTACCACACAATTAATTCTCATACGGTTTTCCCACAATATACCCTAATGAGATGTGGCGAAAAAATTGCAGAGAGAAGAAAGTTCACAGTTTACATTTAAGATTTTAGTTATTTTATTCTCCAAGTCCTAGGCAATTTACATGCATCCATGAATGAATGTATCTACATGCGGGCACACATACATACATTCTTTGCTTTTATTGTAACTTTCTCATTAAGAGTCCCTAAAGAAAACCCCTTTTCGTTAAAGACCAGAGGCCAGCATATATACAACTGTTGTGTCAAGATGTTCACCAGACTGTCCTTGATAGCAATTAAAGCTTCCAGGCTTTAAATCCGTGCAGTCCAACAGAAATGGAACACAAGCCACAAACAAGAGGCACCAATAAATTTTAAATTTTCCAGTAGGCACGTTAAGAAAGTAAAAGCAAAAGGTGAAATTAATAATACATTATATTATGTAATCAACATAAAAATTATTAATGAGATATTATACCTTCTTTTTTTACTAACTCCTTGAAATCCAGTGTGTACTTTATATCTACAGCACATTTCATTTGGGACTAGCCACATTTCAAGAGACAGAGAGAATGCCCAATCTTCTCCAAGCTCCTGACCACCCTCTGTGTGCATGGCCCACAATCCCCCAAGCCCTGCCCACTCACGGTAAGAGTTGGCTACACAGCTAGGTCTGTAAAGGTGTCCCCTGCACCACAAATATCACGCAGACACACTCACAAGACCCCTGCCCTAGGATGCCTATGGGCCAGTGGCCAGGTATTACAGGCTGGTGTCTAGGTCCTATAGGAAAGTTCTGTCCTGCCTCTGGCTGGGTTGGATGCCAGGTTCCTAAGGACCAGCAGGTCACAGGGAGGGCCAAGGGAAGGAGCTCTAAGAAGCTGTAGACCTTTGGTACTCTTCTCCTGGCTACAAAGGAGGCAGTATTAAGATATGCACATGCATGCACGCACACATTTGTGTTATCATGCATTTTAAGATTTCCTGTGGCAGGGCGCCTTGGTGGCATAGTTGGTTAAGTGTCCAACTCTTGGTTTCAGCTGGGGTCGTGATCTCAGGGTTGTGAGAACAAGCCCCGTGTTGGGCTCCACACTCAGCTCAGAATCTCTCTCTTCCTCTCCCTCTGCCCCTCCCCACAACATGTGTGTGTTATCTCTCTCTCTCTCTCTCTCTCAAATAAATAAATCTTTAAAAAAAAAAAAAAAAAAGATTTTCTGTGGCAAAGTCTATCTGTCCAGAGAGAAAAGAATCAGCTCTAAGATCCACCCTCAGCAGTGGATCAGTCTCCAACAGGACTAACATATGATGCCTTGAGGAGGCCTTCTTGTGAACAGAGAGCCACCAGTTCACCTTGAAGGGAGCCATTACCCTTTCAGGCAACCAGGGCTCCGTTTTGAATCCGGGGGCCATTAGAGACACAGTACTGTTTGGCCTAAAGAGTTGGCATGTCCCCCAGACACTGACCACTACAGCTTGTATTTGGTAAGACCAGATGCATATACGAGAGAGCAAGAAGCAAGATTAGTCCCAGACATGGAATACTCACGAAATCATCTATTCCAATGCATTTCAAGGTGTTTTACTTAGACAACAACTGCGTATGATTTTGAACACTGAAGAGGTTGTTTAAACTGAAGAACGTGAGCTGAGACCAAGCAGGTCTCTGGTTTCCCATAATTAATCACCATGTGCTTTACCCAAGAAATCTCTTTCTGAACATAAACTGAAATCCTGATAATATCCAAGGGAGCCAAGAAGATTGGAATTATCAGGATTCTGCTTCTGTCTCATGAAGATACTACCTGCTTAAAGGAGATGAAGACTGGGTGAAAAATGGCAAACCACAGAAGAAAAACAAAAGTGAGGGAGTCCATCTAAGAGCAGGCACTTTCTCGGGCCTGGGCTCACACTGCTGTTTAGCCCCCTTGGGCACGCTGCTCTCTACAGGGCACACCTGATGGGTCCGATGGCAATGCTCAAAAATGCTTCACCGGAGGAATGCTGAAACATTCAATTAAAATATGTAAATGTACCACTAAAGCGATTAAAAAGAACTCGATTACAAAGGCAGTGCTTCCTTTCAGAAGCTTAAACACCAGGACAGGGCTAATTACAGAGCACTGAGTCACACTGCTTCCTTGGGTATAATTCACACAAAATGTTGTTCTGCCTACAAATGCACTCCACTTGATCTGCCTCAGAGAACAGAACTGAAAGGTCATTTTGTGTTATTTTTTCAAAAGATTAACTATTAATCTAGCTCCTTGGAGGCAACTTCCCACATCATTGTCAAAGCATCAAGTCTCATTTTTTAAAGGTAGTGGATCCTCCACCAGTAAAGAAGTCCTAATATTCCTTTTCCTTTTCCAAAGTCAACCATGACACCCTGAACTGCCCAAACCCAAGAGCAATCCCGCCCACTTGACCAGTTACCTGTTTGGAAATCAAAGGAAGAAGATTCTAGTCCAGAAAACATCACCACAAGGAGATAATCTAAAGCAGTAGCGAAGAGATTTTATCTTTTAATTTTTTTCCACTTGCAATTGCAGTGGTGCTCTTCATGAAGAGACCTTTCCAGGTACTAAAGAAAAGCAATGCCCCCAAATAAACCTCTCTGCAGGAAGGCAAATCTACTCCTATGAACACAGGGTATGGCCAACATAGCTGATACTATAAGCACAATTGCCTTGGCCTTGCCACTGACAAAGGGAAAGAGTTCAGAACTCTCTGGCTGGTCAACAACTGTCAAAACTCTAGCATCAAACCACAACTGCTGATAACAGCTCACTTAACCTTTATCCTCTTTATCCAAATCTAAGACAAAAGAGAAAGCTGAAGAAAACTATGTGCGTTAAGCCAGGCCCCTTTCCCAGTACAGTCTTAGCTCCAGGTTTGATCAGTCATGGCTCCACCAGCACAGACAGTAAAGGAGAAAACAAGGTACACAAGAAGGATTCAAATGACTGTGCCTTCAGAAGGACACTGGCTCAAACACCAGCAAACACACTGAGAATACACAGGTCTACAAGAGCAAACTCTTCCATTTTAGAATATATTTAAGATTCCAATATTGCTTCTGTCCTTTGTCATTTTGTCTCTAACATATCCACACTCAATTCTTACCAGTTCTTTTAAAAGTCTATAAAGGAGCCCAATGTCACTGCCCTCTCCCAGAAGAGAAAATACACCTCTGGCAGATAAATGTCTCTACACAGGTGAAGGGAAGTGGGAGCTCATCAAGTCCCCTTGTCTTTGATTTAGTCATTCTCACACAAAGCAGATCTCCTAACTCATGGCAACTACCATGACCGAACTAAATCACTTCCATCCTCCTCCTCCTTTCTACTAAGACATCTGTGTTTGAGCTCATTATCATGTTATGAAAGTACTCTGATTCTTCAGCATCTTTTGGAAAGATATTGGCACTCTCACCCTCCACTATAACCTATCACTGTCCTGACTCCTTCTCGTGTGTATCCCCCAGTGAAGCAGCACTTGCAAAATAAATGTATTATTTCCAGTGAATGTTAATTTCCTCCACTATCACTAATTAGTTACTGGCAGTAACAAACTGCACTCCTCCTAGTCTTCAAATTCCTTAAAACATCACCAGTACTATCTAGACCAGCTCTGTCAAAGAGAATTATCTGTGATGATGGGAATGTTCTATCTCTGTACTGTCTAATGCAATAGCCACAAGAGGCTGTTGAGCACTAGAAATGTGGTTAATGCAACTCAATTAAATTTTTTATTTTAGTTCATTCTAAATAGCCACTTGTGGCTAGTAACACTGCACTGGACAGTGTCTAGACAATCTTTCTTACCAATTCTCTGGGATGGAAACATTAACTTACGCAAGTCTCTCCCGTTGGCAGAGTGGACAAGCAAAACAGAAACTGACATATATGAGACATGCTTCCTGACATCCTTCAACCTGCCCTACACTCTCCTTGATGCTCTTGCTCTGTGGTTAGCATTTCTCAGCCTCAGCACTACTATATTTGGAGCCAGATAATTCTTTGTTGTGAGGGCTGTCCTGTGGATCCTGGGTTGTTTGGTAGCATCCCTGGCCTCCACTCGCTGGAAGCAACTAGCCCACCCCCTTCCCCAGCTGTGACAGCCAAAAATGTTTCCCGACAATGCCCAATGTCTTTGGGGTACAAAACAACTAAGAACCATTGCAGCAGAAATAACTTTAAAAAACAACAACATTGTTCTTAGAATTCCTGTAAGTCTCCATTTATTTTCTAAGACTAGGCTACTGTCCCACACTTGCCCTTGATTAGGTGCCCTTTATCACCCCTTCCACATTCCCCTTCAAAACCTGAGGCAATGAGAGAGCACCTGCACTGTTTTTCTGAGGTTTCTGCCCACACATCTGCACACAAGCTGAGCACCCAGCTATCCTCCTGTTTAGGGAAGAGGCCAATAAGACCAATCTGACCTACCTGTGAAACTAACTATTCACCAGCTACCTCTATTAATCTACTTCAGTCAGCATTCTTAAGCATGGACACACAAAACAGCCAGATATTTGAGGGAGCATCCATTCCTCAAAAGATAAGAAGAAAGTAAAATAAACAGAACAACTGGCTCCAAGCAAACAGATATAATTCAGCAAACAGAAACGAATATTTTAAATTTCCAATTTGAATCCTTCCAATTGAACGATTCAGTCGCCAAGGAAATCATCTTCAGAGAGGATCAGGAAGACATAATATCCCTAGAAACAAAACAAGCAAACAAAACAAAACAAAAAAACCTGGCTGCTATGAAAAAGCAGCCATTAGAACAATAAAAAAAAGTTCCTGGATACTTGACATATGACTGCCAAATTAAAAATTCAGGGGTGCCTGGCTGGCTCAGTCAGAAGAGCGTGCAACTCCTGATCTCAGGGTCATGAGTTAAAGTAGGGTGTAGAGATTACTAGAAAAATAAATAAATAAACTTTAAAAATAAATAAATACAAATAAAAATTCAGTAGAAGGACTGGAAGATAAAGTTCAATAATTGTCCCAGGGAGAAAAAAAGAAATAGAAGACACAGAAAATACTGAGAAAATTTAAGACAGCAGGCCAATCTAGGAAGACAACTGATTTCCAGGGTTTCCAGAGAAAGAAAGTAGAAAAGTAAATGGAGAGGATAAAACAGTAACAGTGATGATAATACCAATAAGAAGAACAAGGAGGAGGAGAAGGAAGAAACAACTTCCCCAAGCTAAAGAAAGGCAAGAATATTCATATTTAAACAGGATGAAAACTGAACAATCTTCATAAAATTTCAGGACACCAAAGAACAAAAACAGGATCCCAGAAAGCAAAAAAAAGAAAGAAAGAAAGAAAGAAAAGAAAAGGCTACCAACCAACCAAGCAAGGATAACGTGGTGGTCACTACCAGAGGCAGAATCATATGCTTCAGAATTCTGAAGAAAACGATTTTGAACCTAGAATCCTATATCCATCCAAACAAACAATCAAGTGTAAGGAACGACATAGACCTTTCAGATTTCTTTTTTTTTTATAATAATATTTTTTATTATATTATGTTAGTCACCATACAGTACAAAAAAAAAAAAAAAAAAAAAAGACCTTTCAGATTTCTAAAAAAAAAAAAAAAGTCAGGAAGTTCACTTTCCAAACATTCTTCCTAGAAAAAATTACTTGAAGATGGACTTCAGCACAAACAAAAAAGTAACTCAAGAATAGTAAAGAAGGGAGGGTGGGACCCAGGGTGCAGGGACGGGGGTCTGGGACTCACTGGGCAGCAGGGAGCCCAGGGGGCCCAAGGGCCACTCGGGCTGGGGCCTGGTCATGGTGCTCAGGGAGGAAAATTGGTCCCACGGGATAGAAACTGAGGCTGACAGGGAGGAATGTGGCAAAGGTGTGAGCTGAAAAGGACATTAGTTTGCCAATTCTTTTTTAAAAATGTGTATAAACAATTCCCTTTCTTGTCTACTCCAGACGCGATTTTTCCTGCAACAGAAGCAGCGATAGTTTTGTGCTATGATCTCCATCCTTCATGACAGCCCCGCTCGGGGTACCCCACCTCAAGTACTGATACAGAGACATCTGAGGCTGTCCACTTCTGGTCACCAGTGCCAGCAGACCGCTGCAGCTGATCACCCTCCGGGACCTCCAGTGCTTACCCCAGTGTGGCTCCTCTGGTCTGCCTTGGACTCGGATCCTTATTCTACACCACTTGCTAAATCCACCAACTTCCCCAATTCATGCTGGACTCAACACTTGCCCAGGCTGGGAAGTGAGAAAAGGAATTTAAAGCAGGGAGGTAGCTAATGGCACCCAAAAGGAGGGTTCAATTGCCAAGGAAATTAAAACTAAGGAAGGAGAATCTGTTACAGACAGGGAGGGAAGGAAGAGGGAGGGGGTGTAGGGTGCAGAGACTTAGAGGCTTTGGGATGGAAACCAAAACCTTTCTTCGAAAAGATTATCAGCCCTTCCCTTTGTCTTGGTTCAAGGGACCAATGAAGAGGCTCTCCTTTTACCACTTTTGTTTTACCTTTTAAAAAAGGACATACAAATAGATGCTTATCTAAAAACCCATGACATGGAAGTGAGTAAGAGGCTCCCTAAACGTTTATTATGTAACAGATTAAAGTGACTAGAGATAAATTTCTCCTATCAACAATAATAAGGTTACATAACAGGACCTTAAAATGGACCTCGGGCATTGCACTACATTAGCTCTATGCAAAATAAGAAACTCTAAATAATACTCTAAATCAACCAGAAATGAGTTCTGTTCCTATTCAGAATCACCAATTTACTTTCTGCATTTTATCTGATAGATGTACAAATCGGCAGTCAGAAAGACTTAACAAATTATTCTTTTAAAGCAGAAGCCAGCCAAAGCAAGCACATAGAACACCACTCTCTCAGTAAATATTTACTGAAAGCCAACCTACTACGTCTCAAGCACTGGGGCAAAGCAAATGCTATTTCCTAAGTGACCCGTGTGGTTTGATCCTGACTATGCCCCCGGATACTCCAAGGCCAGAGGGATTCCTTGAATGCATTCAGCTCACGCAGGGCAGTGGAACCAAAAGCCCTGGAGATGTGTCCCCTGATCTACTGCTCCAACCTGTCTGCAGATTGTACATGATAAAGGAAAGGTATAAAGTCTTTTTTTTTTTAATGATTTTTTATTATATTATGTTAGTCACCATACAGTAGGAAAGGTATAAAGTCTTAAGGGCAAAAACTCAATTATTGAAAAGGCCTAAAAAGTTCAAAGAATACTGCCAGGGTCTAGCAAATGACATAATGAATTATTAGGAACTAACCTATTTAAAGAAGACCATTTGTAATGTTTTTAAAGACATTTGCTATATGCTCCCTTTACCAGGGTACCTGTTGGTACATCTCATTTATCAGGAATTCATCCAGCCAAGTTTGTTAGCGGACACATTCTGTCTCTGGCCCAGGGTGCCCACATGTAGAAAAGGCTGTGTTCTTGTACAAGGCACCAGGCGGGGGACGGAACCTCCACCAGCACTCCCCACAACAGCAACTCTGTGGGGCTCATAATCCCTGATGAGAAAACCCAGCACCCGTGAGTCATTTTGTAATGAATTAAAAAACCAATCAACTTGTGCTTTACTGATGTACTGAACTTAGTTAGGAATGTTCCAGGAAACACTATAGGAAAACAGAAGTAGCTTTTTTACCTTATAACATTTGGCATTACTCTAGTGCCACCTCTCATTTGTACAGCGCTTTGTACGAGAAGTAATTTTACAGCCAGTCTCCACAAGATCTGTCCTGTGAAAGCCTCCTTCCTTCCTGGGTCCCTCTTTGCTCCAAGTCTCCTCTTCTCCAACAGCCTTCCCAGAGCCTCAATTCACATACCAGGCCCCTCCAACCCTGACTCCTACCCTCACCACTCTATTGAAACTGGGTCAAAAAAGGTCAGCACTGTGTATACAGGAAAATTTTTCTGGAGAAATACACAATGAGGAGAATTTTCCTTTTTTAAGTTTTGTACTGGTTTGACTTTTCTAACCAAGTGCATATTAACTTTTTTTTTTTTTTTAATATATCAACAGATGGGCACCTGGGGAGGCTCAGTCAGTTAAGTATCCAACTCTTGATCTCAGCTCAGGTCTTGATCTCAGGGTCATGAATTTGAGCCCTGCATTGGGCTCCACACTGGGCATGTAGCCTACTTTACAAAAAAAAAAATATATATATATATATGTGTGTGTGTGTGTGTGTGTGTGTGTGTGTGTACACATATATATGTTAGGGATGATCAAAAGACTCATTTTTAAAAGCATTTGTGTTTTAAAAAAATATGAAATATGCTTTTCAAAAATAAAGGAAGTGACTCTACAGTAGAGAAACCTAGAAGATACCACCTTGACCAAGTGACTGATCAGAGTCAACATCACCAGTAATAAGATACACGGACCCCTCCTGACCCCCCAGTGTCCCTTGATGTGATACACAAAAAGGACACATCAATTCTGTGGTGTTCCTGCCAAAACACATAAGCTGAATCATGACAAAATACCAAATAAGCCTTGAATTGAGGGACATTCACACAATAACGGGCCCATGCTCTTCAGAAGTGTTCAGATCGTGAAAGGCAAGGACTGAGGAACTATCCCAGATCAGAGGAGATGAAGGAAACACAATCCCTGCGTACAGTGTGGGATCCTGCAGTGGCTCCTGGACCAGAATAAGGACATAAGAGGGACAACGAGCAACCAATGAAGGTCGGTAGATTAGTTAATGGTATTAGGTAACTTGATGGTTTTGATCACTATTACAGAGAAGTGAGATGTTAACATTTGGGGAGGCTGGACAAAGGGTATATCAGAAATTGTTCTATTTGTTCAACTTTCAGCCTGAAATTATTCAAATATAAAGTCGTCTCACAATATGCTATGCATATATGAAATCATTATGTTCTACACCTTAAGTTGCTACGTGTTATATGCAAACTATATCTCAATAAAGCTGATGGGGGGGAGAAGGGCTGGAATGATGACATGAGCCTTCAGTAACAAATCAGGCCTCCGATCTTGGTAATCCACGTATGGCAGGTTGTTCACCCAGATCACCCTCCCATCCAACCTGAGACAATGCCTTTTGCTCTGTCACCCAAAATTGTTTCAACTTATTAGAAATTCACTCAAAAGAGAGGCACCTGGGAGGCTCAGCCAGTTAAGCTTCTGACTCTTGATTTCGTCTCAGGTCATGATCTCAGGGTTGTGAGGTCGAGCCCTGTACTGGGATTCACACTGGGCATGGAGCCTGCTTAAGATTCTCTCTCTCCCTTGGCAAGGATGTGGAGAAAGGGAAACCCTCTTGCACTGTTGGTGGGAACGCAAATTGGTGCAGCCACTCTGGAAAACAACATGGAGCTTCCTCAAAAAGTTAAAAATAGAACTACCCTACAATCTAGCAATTACACTGCTAGGTATTTACCTAAAGAATACAAAAATACAGATTTAAAGGGTTACATGCACCCGATGTTTACGGCAGCATTATCAACAATAGCCAAACTATGGAGAGAGCCCAAATGCCCACTGACTGATGAATGGATAAAGAAGATGTGGTATGTATATGTGTGTGTGTGTATAATGGAATATTACTCAGCCATCAAAAAAAATGAAATCTTGCCATTTGCAATGATGTGGATGGAGCTAGAGTGTATCAGGCTAAGTGAAATAAGTCAATCAGAGAAAGACAAATACCATATGACCTCACTCATATGTGGAATTTGAGAAAGAAACCAGAGGAACATATGAGAAGGAGGGAAAGAAAAAAGAGAGATGGAAACAAGCCATAGCGGGCTCTTAACAATAGAGAACAAACTGAGGGTTGATGGAGGGAGGTGAGTAGGGGAGGGGCTAGATGGGTGATGGGTATTACAGAGGGAACTTATGATGAACACTGGGCATTGTACTTAAGTGATGAATCACTTATTCTACTCCAGAAATCAATATTGCACTGTAGGTTAACAATAAATAAATAAATAAATAAATAAATAAATAAATAAATTTTTTTTTTTTTTAAAGATTTTATTTATTTATTCGACAGAGATAGAGACAGCCAGCGAGAGAGGGAACACAAGCAGGGGGAGTGGGAGAGGAAGAAGCAGGCTCATAGCGGAGGAGCCTGATGTGGGGCTCGATCCCAGATTGCCGGGATCACGCCCTGAGCCGAAGGCAGACGCTTAACCGCTGTGCCACCCAGGCGCCCCTCTCTTCCTCTTTTTAAAAAAAAAGACAAATTTATTCAAAAGAGTCTGAATCAAAATGAGAGAGGCCACCACCATATATGTCTCTCAGTCAACTTCTTCCTGAGGCTTCTAGGAACCAGAAAAAAGAGTGTCATGCATATTTGGTATTAAACTGTATTTTCTCAATTGGAGCTTGGGAAGATGGCAGAGTAGGAGGACCGTGAGCTCACCCTGTCCCACATTTACAACTATATATCATCTACATCTAAGTCAGTAAACCAAAAAGTGACCAAAGACTGGCAGAACAAACTCCACAACTAAATACAGAGAAGAAGCTGCATCTAAAAGGTCAGGAAAGTCAGAAAGGCAGGAGGAGTCTCTCCGGAGGCCCAGAGAGGGCAGAGAAACTGGCCCTGGACACCAGGGAGCTCACACAGGGAAAACTAATTCCGATAACATTTGGCTTTAAAAACCAGAGGGGCCGCGGCGCCTGGGTGGCACAGCAGTTGAGCGTCTGCCTTCGGCTCAGGGCGTGATCCGGGAGTTCTGGGATCAAGCCCCAATCAGGCTCCTCCGCTATGAGCCTGCTTCTTCCTCTCCCACTCCCCCTGCTTGTGTTCCCTCTCTCACTGGCTGTCTCTATCTCTGTCAAATAAATAAATAAAATCTTTAAAAAAATAAAAAATAAAAACCAGAGGGGCTGGCGCACCTGGGTGGCTCAGCCGTTAAGTGTCGGCCTTTGGCTCAGGTCATGATCCCAGGGTCCTGGGATCGAGCCCCGCATTGGGCTCCCTGCTTGGCGGGAAGCCTGCTTCTCCCTCTCACACTCCCCTTGCTTGTGTTCCCTCTCTCGCTGTCTCTCTCTGTCAAATAAATAAATAAAATCTTAAAAAAATAATAAAAATAAAAATAAATTAAAAAAATAATAAAAACCAGAGGGGCTGATGGGATGCCTGGGTGGCTCAGTCAGCCAAGCATCTGCGTTCAGCTCCGGTCATGATCCCAGAGTCCTGGGACTGAGTCCCGCATCGGGTTCCTTTCTTGGCAGGGAACCTGCTTCTCCCTCTGCCTCTGCCTGCCGCTCCCCCTGCTTGTGCTTTCTTTCTCTCTCTCTCTCTCTGACAAATAAATGAAATCTTAAAAAAAAAAAACAACAGAGCAGCTGAATTCCATGAGTTTGTAAAACTACTGGGACTTGGAGCCTGAGGCTGAGGGAGGAGAGTGATAGCTGGGTTGCCACCCTTAAAGAAACAGCAGCCGACGTGGAGAAGCCACATAAAAACAGCAGGTTATGGGGTGCCCGGGTTGCTCAGTCAGTTAAGCATCCAACTTTTGATTTTGGCTCAGGTCATGATCCCAGGGTTGTGAGAGCTAGCCCCGCATCGGGCTCCACATTGGGCATGGAACCTGCTTAAGTTTGGAACCATAAAAGACTCTGAATATCCAAAGCGATCTTGAAAAAGAAAAACAAAGCTGAAGGCATCACAATTCCAGACTTCAAGTTATATTACAAAGCTGTAGTAATCAAAACAGTATGATACTGGCACAAAAACAGACACAGAGATCAACAGAACAGAACAGAAAATCAGAAACAAACCCACAACTGTATGGTCAATTAATCTTTGACAACGCAGGAAAAAATATCCAATGGGAGAAGGACAATCTCCTCAACAAATGGCATTGGGAAAATTGGACAGCAACATGCAAAAGGAAGAAACTGGACCACTTTCTTATATCATACATAAAAACAAATTCAAATGCATTAAAGACTTAAATGTGAGACCTAAAACCACAAAAATTCCAGAAGAGAACACAGGCAGTAACCTCTTTGACACCAGCCATAGCAACTTTTTTCTAGATATGCCTCCTAAGGCAAGGGAAACAAAAGCAAAAATTAACTATTGAAACTATATCAAATTCATGAAGGAAACAATCAAAAAACTAGAAGGCAACCTAGAGAATGGGAGAAGATATTTGCAAATGACATATCCAAAATATATAAAGAATTCATACAACTCAACACCAAAAAACAATCCAATTTTAAAAATGGGCAGAAGACATGAATAGACAAATGTCAGATGGCCAACAGACACATGAAAAGATGCTCACCATCACTTACCATTGGGAAAATGCAAATCAAAACTAAAATGAGACCACATCACACCTGTCAGAACAGCTAAAATCAAAAACACAGGAAACAACAGGTGTTGGCGAGAATGTGGAGAAAGAGAAACCCTCATGCACTGTTGGTGGGAACGTAAACTGGTGTAACCACTGTAGAAAACAGCACAGAGGTTCCTCAAAAACTACCCTGTGATCCAGCAATTGCACTACTGAGTATTTACCCTAAGAATACAAAAACCCTAATCCAAAGGGATACATGCACCCTGATGTTTACAGAAGCATTATTTACAATAGCCAAGACATGGAAGCAGCCCAAGTGTCCATCGATTGATGAACAGATAAGGAAGATGTGAGATATACAGATATATAGTGGAATATTATTCAGCCATTAAAAAGAATGAAATCCTGCCATTTACAACGACATGGATGGATCCAGAGAGTACAATGCTAAGCAAAATAAATTAGTCAGAGAAAGACAAATACCAATGATTTCACTCACATGTGGAATTTAAGAAATAAAACAAATAAGCAAAGGGAACAAAAGAGAGAAGGAGACAAACAAAGAAACAGACTCTCAATTATAAAGAACAAGCTGATGGTTACCACAGGGGAAGTTGGTGGGGGGATGAGGGAAATAGATGATGGGGATTAAGGAGTGTACTTGTTGTGGTGAGCACTGGATGATGCGTGGAACTGTTGAGTTGCTGTATTATACACCTGTAACTCATATAACACTGTATGCTAATTAACTGGAAGTAAAGTAAGAACTTAAAAATAAACAATATTTTTTCTAGTTTTTAATTTTTTTAGGGAAAAGCAATAAAAAAGTATAGTTCACCTAAGAGTACAGTAACTTTTGCAGACTGCTGAAACGTGTTATTCACTCCCATAAATTTCCTCACTAATTAATGCACATTTCAATTACCCCTACAAGAGCCCCAAATCTAAGGTGGGCACCTGGAGTCGGCATGACCTGAAGGGGCAGGGGGAGACCAAACAAAACCTGAGGAGAAACACATGGAAACCGTAGGTGTCATCTTTCCTCATCTTGACAAGCCCCTGTCATCCCCACTTTCACTCAAAATGAGACTGCCCTAGACAAGTGACCTGACTTGCTCAAAGGCATGCAGTTCTGACCAGCGGGAAAATGCACTGGGGCCAGAAGTACTGCCCACATTTCTGGAGAACTCTAAGAAAGATTCATGAGTGGAGATGTGCTCTTTACATGGAGCACAATGGAGCCTGGGTATAAATATCAAAACAACATCCATAAAAACATGGTGAGAACAGGAGTCTGCAAAGTGTCCCACTTCCAATAGGGATTTCACTAGGGAGTGTCCTCACTGGGCTGTGCAGTCATTTCTCACAAACAGTCGGGGGCCCTTCTATCTGACCGCACTGCTCCTGTTCTGAGAAAAGGCCTCCCTTCCTCCTGCCTCGTTGAAGTTGCTTTTTAAGCTTCTAAACCATTTTTATGGTAGAAAAGGCTGGAGTAATAATAGCTTCAATTTATTTAATGCTGAGTGCTGAGCACTAGGTTTTACAAATATCTTTTTTTCTTTTAACCTTCACCACTGCTCCATAAGACAAGTGCTAAAAACCCCACTATTTAAATGGAAGAAAATGAGACTCAGAGAGGGTAAGGGACTAACAACAAGGCACGCACGGGGCTGGATTTCTTTGTGCTAATCATTCTCCTCTAGGGTAAAAACACTGCTTAGTTATCTTTCTTCCCTGCTGAGGAGAGAGAGGGACACTCTCCCCAGCAAAATCCCTGTGTCCCCAGGGAGCAGTGGGCACAGAGGTACTAACATTTATTACCTGGTGCTTAATGCGCCTTGCTCCTCACCAAGACAGTGATCCACAGGCACCAGACTTTGCCTTTCCTGTTCCTCACAGTGTCTCTGGGCTCAGAACAGGGCTTGACAAGGATAAGATACTCAGCACTACCTGTTGACTGGATAAATAAAATCCATTCCAAAAAATGGCTACCACAGCACTATGCAATAGAACTTTCTCTGTGATGGAAATGTCCTACATCTGAGCTGTCTGGTAGCCACTCGACACATGTGGCTACTGAGTGCTTGAAATGTGGCTAGTGGACTAAAGAGGATTTTTTTATTTTTTTTTATTTTCATGACTTTCAATTTCCATGGCTACATGAGGCTGGTGACTATGTTGGTGGACACAGGTCTAGCCTCTCCTGATTTCTAATACAACACCAACATTTGCTGGCGATGCTTCTCGTCTCTGCTCCAAGCTTCACTCCTGCTCAACTCCGCATCTGTGTGAACACCACACTGACACTGCATCCATGGTGGGTGTTAAGGCTGCTACTTTCAAGGTGCTTAGTGAAGGGACAACAGGAGAAACTAAATGAATCAAATAAGCATGACTCATGCTGAAGACACAATTTTGGGATTACAACAAAAGCTGGTGGGAAACGACGTTATTCACTGATCACTTTCTCTTCATTGATATCAGTGAGTCATGAGAACAAATGTCACCTCCCTTCCTACCTGTCACCAACCACCACAAGAAAGAGTAAGAAAAGGTCAAGAAGAAAGCAAACAACAATTTTGTTACCAAATATACCAGTTGTGAAGAAATTTGAGTCATGGTTACTCAGGTGCCAATTAAAAGCAGAAAAGATGAATCAATATCCATGTCATGTTTCCAGAAAATGTTCAAATGTACAAGTAGCCTATATCAAATCAAAAGAATTCAAGGTATGGGATATTTCAAGAAGGAAGAGTATTGGTTAATTCACATACAGCTCTATCCTGTGTGGTAATCAGGGGTGATTTTATAAAAGTAAACATAACTTCCAGGCCTATGGTGTCACCTGCCAAGAGCCCAGGCTCGGAGCCACGCTGCTCCCTTCCAGGCATGTTGGCAGGGCTCCTCCTGACTCCAACCTGACTGACCCTGCCTCCAGCACTTTGAGCTAATGACCTCAGAGAGGACCAGATCTTGGCTAGCTGAGCATCTGCACTCTCCCCTACACGATCCTATCCACCAGTGGGGCAATGTTCTAGCGCTGGTGAAACCAGCTGACTTTGTGATAAAGGCAGAGGAGATGACTTCTCTTCTTCCACTAGCCCGCCGCAAATGCCCTGACTGAAAGGCACCCCCTCTGGGAAATGGACAAAGGAAGCAAAGATACGGAGAGCTTACAGCTGATAAAAATATCAACATCTGTACACCAAAGACTCTCCTTTAAGTCAGAGACCATTTCATTATCTCCATCACTGACAAAGCATCCAATCGGCAAACATCAAGCTCCTTGTCCTAGGGATCATGTTAATATTTCATTACACACGAAAGAGGGAAATCTCCATTCAGTTCTTGCACTGCAGAGTGTACACTACCTAAGAATAAACTATGGAAGAGAAGACAGTTTGGGTATGGCTCACACACCTTTGGTGTATACGGTAGATACGCAATAAAAGTACGCTCTTTTATACATCCATCACTGCACCTTAAGTGGCAAGCAAGGTGGTAATTGTTATATGGGCACAACCTCTTCTGTCTTCTGCCTCTATTCATGGCACTGACACCATGGCAATGGTGGGTGGATGGCAGCCTGCAAGCTGGCTTGATGTTTCACCAGGTATAAGATTCTCCAAACAGCAGGGGCCAAGGTAGGATGGGAGTAATCAGTCCAGGTGCAGGCAACAGGTGGGACACTGCCTAGCCCTGCACTGTCCAATATGGTAACGAATGGCCACATGTGGCTATTTAAAGTTAATAAAACTAAAGTTCCACAATCACACTAGCCACACTCATAGTGCTCATCAATCACAAGTGGCTGATGGCTAACATACTGAACAATGCAAACACAGAATACCTCAAAACATCACAGAAAATTCTATTGGACAACGCTGGTCTAGATAGTTTTGAAACAATAATAAAAATGACTAAAAGTCATTCTGGTTTGTACTGTCAACATGCACTGGCAATTTTAAATAAAATTAGTGATAAAATACCCCTCTCTGGCCCCTTGACCTTCCCCATATGCCACTGTCCAAATAAATCTGCCTAGAGACTAGAATTTCAGCAGCATCCCTGCTCAAATGAATGTAAAAGTGAAGAGAAAAAAAAAGACTAATGTGTATTCCACTCCATTTCTCTGTCCCTAACAGAGCTTCCCTAAAGAAAGTCTACAGCTGCGTTTATGAAAATCTGGAGAGAAAAAAGTGGTAAAAGAATTTATAGGATCGCCTGGTTGGCTCAGTCAGTTAAGTGTCTGACTCTTGATTTCGGCTCAGGTCATGATCTCAGGGATGTGAGATCGAGCCCCACGTCAGGCTCCTTGCTCAAGGTGGAGCCTACTTAAGATTCTCTCTCTCCCTTTCCCTCTGCCCCTCCCAACCCCCCTCTCTCCCTCTCTCAAACAAATAAATAAATAAGAATTTATAATTACCAAAATGTGTACAACCCCTGAAAATTGCACGTAACATATATACAAAGGGGGCAAGGGGCAGATAACCCAAAGCAAACCATTTCTTCTATCAATATACCTAGTCGTGTAGGAGAGAAAAAGCCACTCAGACCTCAGGGCCCTCATTCCATGGCAGGATCCAGTTCTCAAATACAGGCCTAAAATAGAAGCCAACTTCTTTTTTCTGGACAAGTCTGGAACAAATGGGGCCATGGAGAGCTGTTCAGCTCTCTATTACGGGCCATGCATTAAACATTAATATGGCTAAGGTCTCTTTCCTAGCAGAATATTAAAAATGCACACAATGTTTCTAATTTCAATTCCCATAATGGTCTGTAATGCTTTCAAAGGGTTCTGAATTTTTTATTTCTCATTCGGTCATCCCTCCTGGTCACTGCTGGCTCCAACTGCTACCATGTTCTATCTCCCTCCCCACCCCTCCATCAATGGTAAATGGGGCCAAGACTTCCAAGCTCTCCTACACAGTGCTTTGCTGGCGTTTCCCCCAGGTACATGTGTTACCCAATTAAACACCACTTCCCTAAGAAGAACCTCTTTGCTCAGGTAATTTCTGGGAATGTGTCAAAGCTAAAATACCAAACACTAGAAAATAAAATGAGACCAAATGACAAAAATAACATTCAGCTATCTATTATAGTAAAGTAAATTGTTCCAGATAAGAAACCTTCCAGATGCTCAAAGGGGAAGTGTTTATGCCCCCAAAGTGTATTTAGCTAGGTCTAAAGACTATGACATATTTCCCTGCTATTATATAAGAATAACCCAGAGTTACCCTGTGGTCTTTTCTCAGGGCCTTTGCACATCCTGCCCCTGCTGCCTGGAATGCTCTTCCCATCCCACTTCTCCTCACTAATGCCCCTCTGTCTTTAGCTCAACTTTACTTCCCCAGAGATGCTTTCCTGACACCCCAGATGAATATAGGTTCGCCAGATCTACACCCTCGATACCTTGTATTTATACTTCATGGCACTCATCACAGTTTATAATTACATATTTATCTACATGATTATTTAGAGAATAATATAATTATTATATAGAGAATGCCTACCTCATGCCCCGCAAGTCTGAACAATCAGTGAGGAGTGGCGCTGTGTTAGTTCTGTTCATCATTACATCCCCAATGGCCAGTACCATGCATAGTATAGCAGATAATCAATAAATATTTAAAAGATGAACAAATGGATTAGTGAATGAATAAATATCTTTCAAGAATCAGGGAGGGCACCTGGGTGGCACAGCGGTTAAGCGTCTGCCTTCGGCTCAGGGCGTGATCCCGGCGTTACAGGATCGAGCCCCACGTCAGGCTCTTCCACTATGAGCCTGCTTCTTCCTCTCCCACTCCCCCTGCTTGTGTTCCCTCTCTCGCTGGCTGTCTCTATCCTGTCAAATAAATAAATAAAATCTTTAAAAAAAAAAAAGAATCAGGGAAATATCTTCTTGAACTAGGATGTAACTTTACTTTCAAACAGAAATGTGGGGAAAGCGACACCTTGAAACATGGAGAGACAGACACATCAAAAGAGATGGCTAAGGTCTGCTTCCCTGGAACAGAAGCCCCTGGAGCCATAAACTGGTAAGAACACTTAAATAGTAATGTTGGTGAACTGCTGAAGGCTGAATGTACACTAGTGTGGGGGAGAAACTCCAGGGTCCACAGTATCAGGGGGGTTCCCACATTTGTGTGCCTTAACACCAGGAATTGAATCAGAGTCTCACAGTGAACGATGCTTCCAGAACCAAGGCTTACTCTCCAGGAAAATTAGTTAATTAATTAAGAATTTGTAATTACCCTTTGCAAACCTTTGCCGATCCTTAGCTCCCACTCTAGCCCCTCCAGGTTCCCTGTCTAAGTGGGGGAAAAAAATAGTCAAAAGGTGAGGGCTTCAAGGAAACAGATCAGGAATGCTGCACACAAGAAAGGGAGCAAGGGAAAGAGAAAACCATCTCACAGCCCCAGACACAAGCTCCCTACAGGACGAAAATTTAATGGGAAGATTACAGAATGCTCCTCCCCTAATCTTTAACACCATACCAAAAGCGCTCCAGTGTAGGAACAGTGGTTTCTAGCTCAAAGAGCTAAAGACACAGACTTCCTCTGAGAGGGGTACTTAGAGAAGCCCAAAGTGACAAAGACAAAAATAAGGACAGTAGGGAAATTTGAAGCCTCTGGCATCTCTTGCTAGAACAACTGTTAAAGAAAGCCAACTCCAATCATACAAATGTAAATCCTCACATTAAAGATCTATTTACCTCAGCTCCTAAACCCTAACCAACATGTGTGGCTGTCAACAAAGGGTTAACTCCACAGGCCTGGGCTGCTCAAACCCAGCATATGCCCAAGAAATGCCCATTTTCCTGACTAGCCCTCGGTACCTCCTGGGAACTGAGCCCTCAAAATCTTCTGTATTGTAAGACTGTTTTTGTCTGCCCAAGGCCTCACATCAAACTGTAAGCTTGTCTGGATAGTTTATACTGAAAATGTCATTTGTGGGGACAGCTGCTTTCCCTCTGGGGGCATGGAGCTTCAGTACCTGAGGTCAGCCACAAAGGTTCTGGATGCCTACATAACTGACCTCCAGGAAAAAGCCTGGACACTGAGTAGGGCAACAACTCTGGCTGGCAGCACTTTGCACATATTGTCACACATGGCTGCTGGGGCAATGAGGTATTTGGGGGATGCTTGGAAGCTTGTACCTGGTTTTGTCCAGACTTCACCTCATGCACTTTTTTCCCTTCCTGATTTAACTCTATACCTGTTCACTGTAATAAACCATAACCACGAGTGCAACCACCTCTCAGTCCTGTGAGTCCTTCTTGAAAATCAAGCCTGAGGGTGGACCTGAAGACCCAACACAGGAGTGAGAGGTGTCAGAAGTGAGGTTCACTAAAATGACTCTGACTCACTGGGTTATGGGTTATGGTTCCTAAGTACTGCTTAGGAAAAAGATGAAGGAGCAGGGACCTTTGATGTCTGATGGCCACTGAGTCATCCACACTATAGAGAGCAAATGCACTCTGATCATTGCTGGGGGTAGGCTTCCCATGGAATTTAGAAATGATGACTCTAGAAGTATTCAACAAGTGGATATGACAATTATAAATATATATGCCCCCAACAGGGGAGCAGCAAGATACACAAGCCAACTCTTAACCAGAATAAAGAGACATATAAATAAAAATACATTAATAGTAGGGGACCTCAACACTCCACTCTCAGAAATAGACAGAACACCCTGGCAAAAACTAAGCAAAGAATCAAAGGCTTTGAATGCCATACTCGACGAATTGGACCTCATAGATATATATAGAACACTACACCCCAGAACCAAAGAATACTCATTCTATTCTAATGCCCATGGAACATTCTCAAGAATAGACCATGTTCTGGGACACAAAACAGGTCTCAGCCGATACCAAAAGATTGAAATTATCCCCTGCATATTCTCAGACCACAACACTCTGAAATTGGAACTCAACCACAAGGAAAAATTTGGAAGAAACTCAAACACTTGGAGACTAAGAACCATCCTGCTCAGGAATGACTCGATAAACCAGGAAATCAAAAATCAATTTAAACAATTTATGGAGACCAATGAGAATGAAAATACAACAGTCCAAAACCTATGGGATACTGCAAAGGCAGTCCTAAGGGGGAAATACATAGCCATCCAAGCCTCACTCAAAAGAATAGAAAAATCTAAAATGCAGTTTTTATATTCTCACCTCAAGAAGCTGGAACAGCAACAGAGGGACAGGCCTAATCCACGCACGAGGAAGCAGTTGACCAAAATTAGAGCTGAAATCAATCAAGCAGAAACCAGAAGTACAGTAGAGCAGATCAACAGGACTAGAAGCTGGTTCTTTGAGAGAATCAATAAAATTGACAGACCACTGGCAAGACTTATCCAAAAGAAAAGAGAAAGGACCCAGATTATTAAAATTATGAATGAAAAAGGAGAGGTCACGACGAACACCATTGAAATTGGAAGGATTATTAGAAATTTTTATCAACAGCTATATGCCAATAAACTAAGCAATCTGGAAGAGATGGAATCCTTCCTGGAAACCTATAAACTACCAAGATTGAAACCGGAAGAAATTGATTCCTTAAACAGGCCAATTAATTATGAAGAAATTGAGTCAGTGATAAACAACCTTCCAAATAACAAAACTCCAGGCCCGGACGGTTTTCCTGGGGAATTCTACCAAACATTCAAAGAAGAAATAATACCTATTCTCCTAAAGCTATTTCAAAAAATAGAAACAGAAGGAAAGCTACCAAACTCATTCTATGAGGCCAATATTACCTTGATCCCCAAACCAGGCAAAGACCCCATCAAAAAGGAGAATTACAGACCGATTTCCCTAATGAATATGGACGCCAAAATCCTCAACAAGATACTTGCTAATAGAATCCAACAGTACATTAAAAGGATTATCCATCACGATCAAGTGGGATTCATACCTGGGATGCAAGCGTGGTTCAATATTCGCAAATCAATCAGCGTGATACATCATATCAACAAGAAAAGACTCAGGAACCATATGATCCTCTCAATCGATGCCGAAAAAGCATTTGACAAAATACAGCATCCTTTCCTGATTAAAACCCTTCAGAGTGTAGGAATAGAAGGTACATTTCTCAATCTCATAAAAGCCATCTATGAAAAGCCTACTGCAAATATTATTCTCAATGGGGAAAAGCTGGAAGCCTTTCCCTTAAGATCAGGAACTCGACAAGGATGCCCACTCTCGCCACTATTATTCAACATAGTACTAGAAGTCCTTGCAACAGCAATCAGACGACAAAAAGGGATCAAAGGTATTCAAATTGGCAAAGAAGAAGTCAAAATGTCTCTCTTTGCAGATGACATGATACTCTATATGGAAAACCCAAAAGAAGCCACTCCCAAACTATTAGAAGTTATAGAGCAATTCAGTAACGTGGCGGGATACAAAATCAATGCTCAGAAATCAGTTGCATTTCTATACACGAATAACGAGACCGAAGAAAGAGAAATTAGGGAATCCATCCCATTTACAATAGCACCAAAAACCATACGTTACCTTGGAATTAACTTAACCAGAGACGTAAAGGACCTATATTCTAGAAACTATAAATCACTCTTGAAAGACATTGAGGAAGACATAAAAAGATGGAAAGATATTCCATGCTCATGGATCGGAAGAATTAACATAGTTAAAATGTCCATGCTACCCAGAGCAATCTACACTTTCAATGCTATCCCGATCAAAATACCAAGGACATTTTTCAAAGAACTGGAACAAACAGTCCTTAAATTTGTATGGAAACAGAAAAGGCCCCGAATCTCCAAGGAACTGTTGAAAAGGAAAAACAAAGCTGGGGGCATCACAATGCCGGATTTCGAGCTGTACTACAAAGCTGTGATCACAAAGACAGCATGGTACTGGCACAAAAACAGACACATAGACCAATGGAACAGAATAGAGAGCCCAGAAATGGACCCTCGGCTCTTTGGGCAACTAATATTTGATAAAGCAGGAAAAAACATCCGGTGGGAAAAAGACAGTCTCTTCAATAAATGGTGCTGGGAAAATTGGACAGCTACATGCAAAAGAATGAAACTTGACCACTCTCTCACACCATACACAAAAATAAACTCCAAATGGATGAAAGACCTCGATGTGAGACAGGAATCCATCAAAATTCTAGAGGAGAACATAGGCAGCAACCTCTACGACATCGGCCAAAGCAACCTTTTTCATGACACATCCCCAAAGGCAAGAGAAACAAAAGATAAAATGAATTTATGGGACTTCATCAAGATTAAAAGTTTCTGCACATCCAAGGAAACAGTCAGAAAAACTAAGAGGCAGCCCACGGAATGGGAGAAGATATTTGCAAATGACACTACAGATAAAGGACTGGTATCCAAGATCTACAAAGAACTTCTCAAACTCAATACACGAGAAACAAATAAACAAATCAAAAAATGGGCAGAAGATATGAACAGACACTTTTCCAATGAAGACATACAAATGGCTAACAGACACATGAAAAAATGTTCAAAATCATTAGCCATCAAGGAAATTCAAATCAAAACCACACTGAGATACCACCTTACGCCAGTTAGAATGGCAAAAATAGACAAGGCAAGAAACAACAATTGTTGGAGAGGATGTGGAGAAAGGGGATCCCTCCTACATTGTTGGTGGGAATGCAAGTTGGTACAGCTACTCTGGAAAACATTTGCTGCAACGTGGACGGCACTGGAGGAGATAATGCTAAGTGAAATAAGTCAAGCAGAGAAAGACAACTATCATATGATTTCTCTCATCTATGGAACATAAGAACTAGAATGATCAGTAGGGGAAGAAAGGGATAAAGAAAGGGGGGGTAATCAGAAGGGAGAATGAAACATGAGAGACTATGGACTATGAGAAACAAACTGAGGGCTACAGAGGGGAGGGGGGTGGGGGAATGGGATAGGCCGGTGATGGGTATTAAGGAGGGCACGTATTGCATGGTGCACTGGGTGTTATACGCAGCTAATGAATCATCGAGCCTTACATCGGAAACCGGGGATGTACTGTATGGTGACTAACATAATATAATAAAAAATCATTATTAAAAAAATAAAAAAAAAAAAAAAAAAGAAATGATGACTCTAACTCATGAGGAGTTGGCTGACTACCCCTCCTTTAAATGCCAAATAGTGAGCCGTTCCGGATTGGCTTTATGGCTGGGATGTTCACTCACTTAAATTACTCCTTGCCAAGGTCATTAAAAACACTGGGATTAAGGAGCCCCTTTACACAGGCCCCATGTAACCTCACTGATGCAGAATCAGAGAACACTTTGAGAAGCTATATGAAATTTATTATCTCAGCTTCTCCTATGGGTATTAAGAATGCTTAAAAAAAAATAATTAGAGTGATTCACAAGAGAATACGGAAAGATAAAGAAGATGCCCAACAGGCTCTCCCAACAAAGTGGAGTCGTTAAACTGTTATGAAGGAATGAATAAACTGAATAAATTGGACACTGATGGGGTCAACACAAAGGTCTCAATATAACATTACTGAAGGCTGGGGCAACTGATGGAAGCCCTTGCTGGTCCTCCAACATTAAAGGGACCTAAATAAATTTGCTCTACTTACTACCATTTGAAGGAATGTTAAAAGCCAGAAAGCAAAGATGACAATGAGAAGCCTAACCTCCCAATCACTGGGGGTGACATTATGACCGATTAATGAGGATGAGAAGTGACAAAGGAGACACAGTCTCTTGGCCTGACTCCTGGCTGGGGGACCCAAGGCCATATGCACATATGTGGGTAAAATGATCAGGAGTGAAGAAGAAACTTTTCAGAGGCTCCCTGACATGGAAGTCCAATTCTCTGTGATTCAAAAACCTGCTGGTGAGGTCCTGAAAGAGCTACAATTAGACTGGGAGGAAATGGGGATGCAAGGGTTGATGCAATTAACATAAAAGTTTAGATGAGAACTGGAGTGTTTGGACAGACTTGATGTGAACTGGCTGTGTCTCCCTTACATGAATGTACCACTGGGATGAATATTATGTCTGAGGAACACACCCCCACCTAGAATTGTTAATTTGAAACAACACAAAATACCTGGTAGATGAAAAGAAATTCTCGCCTTAATTAATGTTATTTTAGAAGTACCAGCAAATGTTCTGTATGATAGTTCTGTGTGGCCTTTTTCTGTGAAAAAGGCAGACGGCTCATGGACACAAACAGTAGGTTACTGAGGCCTGAACAAAGCAGTACTGCCTATAGCACCAGCAGCTCCTGAGATGGTTCCGACAGTACAAAAACTACCAACTAGAGGAGACTGGTCTGCAGTGATTGATCCTGCAATACCCACCTCAGTCAACTGCAATTTGCCTGCACACGGAACAGATCCCTGTTCAGATCCCCAGAACATCTACTGTGTTGCCACAGAGTTATTTGAATTCACCAGCTTACTGTTATGATCTGGTTAGGAAGGATTTGTCCTCACTGCAGGCCTGAGTGGGATGG
This sequence comes from Ursus maritimus, assembly GCF_017311325.1. Taxonomy (NCBI): domain Eukaryota; kingdom Metazoa; phylum Chordata; class Mammalia; order Carnivora; family Ursidae; genus Ursus; species Ursus maritimus. The sequence goes on from NW_024424675.1 coordinate 6,006,600, forward strand.
TACTCCACACTGATATCACAGTAGAAACTGAGGAACAAGCTAGAACTGAATTAAATGCAGTGGCAACACACCCATGACTAACAGAGGCTGGCTAAAAAGCCCAGCAGATATTTAAGGGCCCAACCATGTAGTAAAATTCTTAGAAATAACTTGGGCAGGAGCCACCTGTGATATTCTACAGGCAGCTTAAAGCGCTGTGGTGGCACCTGGGTGGCTCAGTTGGTTAAGTGTCAGACTCTTGATAGCAGCTCAGGTCTGGATAGATCTCAGAGTTCTGAGTTCAAGACCCGCCTTGGGCTACACACTGGGCGTGGAGCCTACTTTAAAAAAAAAAAAGAAAAGAAAAGGCTGTCCTTGCCTACCCTTGGAACTAAGCAAGCAACACAGGGCCTGGTCAGGCTGCTCAGATGTGGAGGACAAGTATCCCACTTCTGGGAATACTGTCAGCTCCTAAACATAAAACTACCCAAAAGAGGGTCATATTTTATTTGAATGGAAGCCTAAACAATATCAGGCTATGTCGGAATTGCAAAAAGCGGTAGCTGTCAATGCCTTTGGGCCCCAGGATCCACATTTAGATTTTGCACTTAGACAGATTATAGCAAAGGCTTAGAGCTTATGGCAAAGGCCCATGAGTGCCACTAAGAACTTACCACTGGAACTTAGGAGCAGAAAATTTCTAGATACGATGGTATGGTATATGCCATCTGAGAGACAATTACTGGTTTGCTACTGGGTATTAATGAAAATTGTCCCTATGACTGAAGGGTATAAAATAATCCTGAAATCTGAAACACCCAGAATATCTTAGGTAAAGTCAAAGAAACACTCTAATAAGGAAAGGGGTTACCAGAAGAGTGCCATACTAAAGGGAAATGCTTTATACAAGAATAGGCTACCAGAGAAATGCAGAGTTATTGCCTTCATGAGCAGGTGGGCTGTTTTTCCCTAGCAATAACTTTGGAACCAACTAAAGAGCTGCCAGAGCCTATGAGTACATGGGCAATGCCCTATAAAACCTCCCAGTTGACCAAGAGCTGCTCGGTTTACAGTTGGTATTCCAAGATGGATGGAGAGTATTCTGTTTACAAAGTTGTCACACTACAACTAATTAATGGGAAAAGTCTGATTAAAGAAGGTTAAGGATAAATCAGCTCAGTGGCCTAATTGCATACTGTTTTCCTTCCAATAATGGAAGAATAAGACAACAATAACAGCACTGAAGTTTGGGTGAATACAGACTCACAGGCAGTAGTCAATGGCTTGCCACATGATCAAACAGATGAGCAAGGGAACTGGGCCATTAAAGTGAGGTTCATGAGGTTCATACGGGGCACGGGCTATGAAAGCCACAATGGAAATTAAGGGGCTTAATGGACATGTTCATGCCCATAAGAACCCTCTTTCAGGATCAGAAGGTGATTGAAACCAACAAGTGAGTAGAGTACTCACTTGGGATAGCCACCTAGCTCCATGAAATAAATGGATACAGGGGAGCTACAGCCATGCAGAGATGGGCTGATGTCAACACATTCCTCTTGCATCCTCTGAGGCACAACATGCCAACAAAGACTGTCCTATTAACAGGAAAGATAGGGCACCTGAGTGGTTCAGTCAGCTGGGTGTCTAACTCTTGGTTTCGGCTCAGGTCCTGATCTCATGGGTTGTGAGACCTAGCCCCACATCAGGCACTCAGCAGGAGTCTGCTGGGATCTTCTCTCCCTCTGCCCCTCCCTGGCTCACGCTTGCACTCTCTCTCTCTAAAATAAATAAATAAATCTTAAAAAAGGAAAGAAAGAAAGAAAGAAAGAAAGAAAGAAAGAAAGAAAGAAAGAAAGAAAGAAAAGAAAGGAAAAGGAAAGGAAAGGAAAGAAAAGAAAAGAAAAGAAAAGAAAAGAAAAGAAAAGAAAAGAAAAAAAAAAGAAAAGAAAAGAAAAAAAAAGAAAAGAAAAAAGAAAAGAAGAAACTTGGGCAGCTCTTGGGCAGATTCCTGAAAGGAAGGTCCTGCATACAGCTGGCAAAGGGACAACACGATCACTGCCTGTAAATCCAGGAGGTTATAAATAGGTCCTGACATGCACAGACACCTTCTGAACTGGTCTTTGCAGACCGGGTGGCAGATGCTATGGCTCAAAACAGTACTGAAGGACTGAAACAAAAGATACTGTACCCATTTGGGCCACCAGATTACATTTCTTCAAACCAAGGAACATACTTTACAATACATAGTGTCACACAATGGGCAAGAACTATCACACCAAATGTGACACACCACACATCACCTATCACCCTCAGGGTTGTAGTCTGACCAAGAATTGGATCAGGGAATTGAAGTATTTATTGTCTAAAACAGGAAGGGGGCACCTGCGTGGCTCAGTTTATTAAGCGTCTGCCTTAGGCTCAGGTCATGGGATCGAGCCCCACATCGGGCTCCCTGCTCAGTGGAGAGCCTGCTTCTCCCTCTTCCTCTGCCATTGCCCCTGCTTGTGCTCTCTCACTCGCTCACTCTCTCACTTGCTCTCAGTCTATCTCAAATAAATAAATAAAAATTTTAAAAATCTTAAAAAAAATAAAATAGGAAGAGATAGACACGTCTTCACAAATGTGTGGTCACTCTCTCAATGGATCAATTAATTATATTTCTCCTTAAAACTTTTAGTGATTGCCCAAGAGCTTACAATATGCATTTTTAACTAATCTAAGTCACCTTCAAATTAACACTACAGTGTTAACTCATCTAGTGCAGGTCCCATAGAGCAGAATTCCTAATTCCTCTCTCCCATCCCTTATGACACTGCTGTCATTCATTTCATTTGTCCATATGCTATCATTACTGGTATTGGTTTGAACAGACAGTTAACTTTTGGATCCACTGAGAATAAGATAAAAAAAAAAATTCCTTCACCATAATTTATTCCTTGCCTGATACTCTTCTTTTCTTTATGGAGACCCAAGTGTCTGACCTACATCATTTTCCTTCTGCCTAAAGAACTTCTTTTACCATTTCTTACAAGACAGGTCTGCTGACAATGAGTTCTCTCAGTTTTTTGTGTGAGAAAGTTTTGATTTCTCCTTCACTTTTGAAGGGTAACTTCACAGAATGCAGAATTCTAAATTGGTGGGTTTTTCTTTCAACACTTGAAATATTTTCCTCTACCCTCTTCTGGCTTGCATAGTTTCTGACAAGAAGCCTGCTCTAATTCCTATCCCCGTTCCTCTGTAGGTAATGATGTTTCATTTCCATATTGAAAACCTTCCAGCAAAACACCTTCCTCCAAAAACAGAAACGCTCTTAATCGATCCCGTCAAATTCCCAATGAGGTAAACCTGAACACTATGTGCAATCCAGGCAAATTAATGTGGTAATGTGAGTCAAGCAGAAGACATCTTGTCATGAGGTGTCTGTGAAGCGCCTCACCTAATTTTCACATCGTAATGCATAAAATAATTCCACACCTTGCCCGCAAACCAGCCTGTAAATGAATCTGTTTAAAATGTCCCAAATTGACAGACAGCTCAGCACGCCCAGCTGTTGTATGACTCAGAGATAACCAACTCCCATTCCCATCAGGAGGCTCTGGCACAAGGCTGTGAGGCTCAGTACTCAAGGCCACTTGAAAAAAAAAATTTATTTATTTGAGAGAGAGAGAGGTTAGGAGGGGCAGAGGGAGAAGCAGGCTACCCACTGAACAGAGAGCCCAACTCTGCTCAATCCCAGGACACTGGGATCATGACCTGAGCCAAGGGCAGATGCTTAACCCACTGAACCACCCAGGCACCTCTAAGTACTCAGGACCACTTATATAACTACTAGTCACTTGCCAGGCCTTAAAAAAAAAAAAAAAAAAAATCACTGAGATAAAGAATAGATAATGCTTACTTCGTGCAGCTGGTTACTTGTCTTTATGGAAAGACTGGTTAAAAACTATTTTAAGCCAAGTAAACTATCGATATGCATTTAAAAGAGAAAGTCTATGGAGCTATCTATGGTGGCTTTAGGAATAAGGAACTAACTGGAAGACTTCTATAAGTGTAGAAAACTGTCCTTGTGATAGAGATAAACTTGCTTATTCAGGGAACCATCTTAACATTGCCAAAGTTGAACGCATCATCAACTCCAAACTGGATTCATTTTGTACTTTGGCCTCCTGAAGTATGAGCTCTCTCACTTGCTCAAGGTCACCTTATGAAACGCAGCTGCCTCCAAGTGCCATAAAATGTAGGTGCAATGGTTGCGTTGCTGCCTCCCTTCAGCAAAGACACTGAGGCCTTGGCCACATGGCCTGCCAGGAACCGACACGGCAGGAGTGGACAGCCTGTGTTCTAATCAGGGCCCACATTCCAGAGACCACAAAGCCAGGGGCTTCATTATCCACACACTGGCAGCTGGCTGTGCTAGGAGAAAATGAAGGTCGGAAGTGGGCGTTCAGTAGCAAATTAATGATTGGTTAATCTGCATAGCAGGCATTAGAAATGGGTTCTCACGAGTGAAAGTTAACAGTATTGATGAAATGTGGAATGGCTACAATATTTGAGGCAAACTCCCCAGACCCTGCACAAACAGGGTATGAGAATCTACCCAGGTGTGTAGCCTCTATGCCTGAGAAAGGGGCCCTAGTCTTAATTCCTGAGCAGTGCTATGTACACTGATCCTAGATCAGGATCCTAACGTAGATCCAGGGGCCTAATGTAGACCATGCAGGTAATAGTTCCTGCCGCTAAGTCTAGAAGATAGAGCACCCTCTTAAGCACTGGTGCTCTAGCAAGCTAACAGAACAGGCTGCAGGAACTGTTTTGTGCCAGCCTATTAATGCATGTTTCTTTAATAAATCCTATAGAGCAGAATTTGGTCTGATACTTGCTTCCATCACACCTGGAAGGGAGATTGGTGGAAGGAATAACTAACCCTCACCCACCTCACACATTCTGGTGGTGATTATTACCTACCAAAAAGAATCTAAGAGTTGGCATGGCCAGGTTGATTAGGTCAGTTTTCAAAGGCGGTTTATTCATTCTTCTTCCTTGTCAATCAGACAGCTCAGTATTACATGTAAAGCATATCAGGGATGGAAATTATTTAAAATCTCACTTTTAATATCTGTTCTTCAAGAAAAGTACCCCAAGTTCCAGACTCCTTAGAAAATTAAGGCCAGCAGTGGCAAATTACAACCACCGCAATTGGGATGGATGTCATGTAGGCTTCCAGACTATAATCAGATAGAGAACAAGGTTAGGGTGAGTCACTTTCAAGTGCTTTAGAACAGAACCTCATTCCACACCCTGAATAAATAGGCACCTGGTGCTCTCAATAATGGTGACTGCCCCACAGCACTAACCACAAGTATCATCCCCATAGCAACTGTTGTCAGGCCAACAGGCCTTTTCAGATGGAATCAAAGAAAATGTAAATCAAGAAATGCTTTCGCAACTCAAAAGTATGGTCTCAGGAAAACCAGAAAGAAGGCCCTGGCTCAGGGCCTTGGAGACTTGGAGAAGGACAGGGCTCATTGGGGGTTTTACACTGCTAGCAAATTTGACATTTCTTTGGTATTCAAAGAGAATCCATGACATGAAGCCTGAGGTCTAGCCAGCTTTTCCTTCCACTCCTCAGAAGCCATCCTAGGGATGGTAAGGTCAAACGTGGAGAAAAGAGCTCTCCTAGAAAGCCAAGGGACAGGACAGGAGGAGACCTCTGTCTGGAAGAGTTTACTTACTGATTCCAAGCCCAAAATTTACTAAAAAGAAAGGAAATCAATTCTCAATGGGAACCTGGGGTGAACAGGGGAAAGATGGGGTGATGCAGGTGGAGGGGATGAGGTAGTGACAGAAATAGGGAGATCGAGACAAAAAATAACTATGGGATCAAAAAAGTAAAATATTATCTTCCTGGAGGGTAAATAGTTCACCTGAAAAACTTCATCTCAACATCAAGCATTTACATAAACTTTTAGGATTTAAAATGTATATTATTTGACATATTTTTCAGATCTCTTCTTTCAGAAAAGATCAGTTACAATATGGCCTCACCTGTAATCAAGTTTCAAAACATCAGTTGCTTGAAATGGATTATGATGAGCTTCCAGAAAACAGCAAGTGTCAGAACATAAGACATACACGTCTCCAGGGAGATGTGAGGAAAGTAGGCAGTGGGTTAATGCAGAAAGACTTACGTTCCAAAGAAAGAACATTTCCAGACAGTAAAGTTGAATTACCAGTAGAGGTGTTAACAGCTCATCCCTCACCTACAACCCTCTTAAAATCAGCTCTACATCCTCCCATCCGGTGGCTGGCGCGGTATGCCTGCAGACAGCCAGTCCAGAGGTGGCTCCGGGCCTCTGGAGAGCCCTTTAACCAGAGGCTGTCCACATCAGAATCCCCAACCCATATGCCGGTTTTAACTTTCTTCTTGCTTTTGTTGTCCTACTGCCATTTACAGCACCTCTTGGTCTCAAATTCTTTTCTACATCTTTCTTTTATATTTCCACTCATAAGGCTCTCATATCATCTCAAAAACCTCAGAAAAACCTGCATTTATAATTTATTCCACAAGAGACCAGAGCATCAAGGAGTGCAGTGTTTTAGAAATGAGCCTTTACCTTCCTCTCGCCAACTGTATTTAAGATCACACTCGTGTGTCCAGTAAGAAGAGCTGAGGTTTAATTTTTTAAAAGCAGCAACTACATTTCTCAAATTACTGTTTAAGACTCTGGTAGAGTGGATGCTCCTGACTTTTGCCTTTTTTGTAGATGTATTTAAAAGTTTGATAAAGTCAAGGAAAGAGAAGAAAAGAAAAGGGAGTTTGGGGTCTAGTTCTCATCTGACTCAGTCTCCCCATTTTTCTGCCCGCCCCATCAGTAAAATAAAAGTAGGCCTCCTTTGAGATGTGGGGAGAATTTAACAAAACAGTATCTGTGAAGGGTTCTGAATGCTCTGGGAAAGTAAAATGTCTTCGTTAAGCAGTATTTGCTAAACATCTAAGGCACAAGGCACAGAGCTAAACATGTGCCTTCTGGAAAGCATTCCCTGGGGGCGGATTTCCACCATGAGAGACATCAGAGCCACACTGGGTGGACACTCAAGGCATGTTAGCCAGTCTCAACCACCCTCCCCTAATCCCCTGTGGCCAGTATTCTTAAGTTATAGAAAACAGCTCCAAAAAAAAAAAAAAAAAAAAAAGAGTAAGAAGAAAAGAAAACAGCTCCAAGAGGAAAAACAAAACAAAACAGTAAAATACAGCAGACTTGTCTCAATGCAGGTTTGAACTGCGTGGGTGCACTTATATAGAGATTTTTTTTGGATAAACACAGTACTATAGATATATTTTATCTTCCTTACAATTTTCTTAATAACACTGTCTTTTCTCTAGCTTACTTTATTGTAAGGATACAGTATGTAATACATATACAAAACATTTGTTAATTGACTATATTATGGGTAAGGCTTCTGTCAACAGTAGACTATGAACAGTTAAGTTTAGGGGGAGTCAAAAGTTATACACAGACTGTTACCTGCGGGGGGTTGTTGGCACCCCAAAACCCTGTTTTGTTCAAGGGTCAACTGTAAACTAGGAAATGAAATTTCACTGAAATGTTCCCTAAGTCACTCAGAGCTGCATAGAGACAACATAGGTTCTTAAGCTAGCAGTTCAAAAGTCAGGGCTCTAGCTCACCAAAAAAAGATTTGGCATATCATCTCCTTAATGGAAGAAGTTGCATGTGTTTTCTTTACATTTACAGAAACAGCAAACTGAAACCTCAAACCATTTAAATGCACGTGGGTTGTTAAGGGTTATAAAACTCTTGAATCAGGCAGAGAAAACAAAGGCCCCAAATAAGAAAATATTTACTTGCTCATAAAGTTCATGTGCAAGAAAAATTTTTAAGTTGTACGTTATTTATGACCATGATTAACTACTTTGTCACCTGAGTAAAATAATGTATACAAAATGCTTGTTTCTTTTCCTTTTCTGGAAGGGGGAAGGGAAGTTAGTAAAAACAAAAACAAAAGAAATGCCTGGCAAGGAGGAGCTAGGAGTTGAATAAATGGTAATTCCCTTCTCCTTCCCATTCCTGCCCTTTTTGGGGGGGCCTGAGATGGAAGTATCAAAGGGCCAACAAGTATGGGTCTGTCCAGTACACACAAGCGTGAGACATAGGGTGGGAGCTCAAGGTCTGTCCGTCACCAAGCTCTACGTTAACCAGCCGCAAATACCAAGAACAGACAGGACCAAAATGCCATCCTAATAACCAGGGGCAGTCAGCAAAGGCACACAGGACATGGTTACCTTCGATGCTCTGAAAACAGACCAATCGCCCTGGGGATAAGCTCCCCCGGGCTTTCGCTCTCTGCTCTCGCCTGCTCTGCGGCTCGGCAGAACCATCAGATTCAGAGCGGGTAGAGAGAAATGAAGGATGAAACATAAAACAGTCAATTTTCCAATTTATTGGCTTCCGCGCAGGTGGAGAAAACAGCTGCTTGCAGAGGAGGCTGCCTGGGTTTCTGCTTGAATTGCTTGGCAGATCATTGCACATGGCCAGGTTATTCCCCACCTCCTCCCTACTACCTCTACGCAATTTCTTTGGCCAAATAGAAATTAACCGACTTTTTTTTAAGTCAGGCATACTCTGATAAAATTTCTATTGTTTTCCATTTTTTAATCTATCAAATTGGCAAAGATTCATATCGATATGCTGAGCCCAATACTTGGGAAGGGCCACCTGTAAACTCCACCAGCTAAAGGTTAACTCTAAAGATATCACGGAGGGGGTCACCTGGCTGGCTCAGCTGATAGAGCATGCGACTCTTGATGTCAGCGTTGTGAGTTCGAACCCCATGTTGGGTGTGGAGCCTACTTAAAATAAATAAGTAGATAAAAATAAAGACACCATGCTCCTGATCAAAAGCATTAAAACCTTGAGCGTGACTGTGTTGTCTGCCCCAGCAGTTACAGGTCTGGGAATTCATGCCAAGAATCAACCCTGGCTACACAGCAAGATTTAGGACACAATACAGTTTGCCACAGCACCGCTCCTAAGATGGAAAGCTAGGACGAAATTTAAATGTCCAACAATAGCGAGTTAGGTAATAGACTACCTCTTTATGACACAGTGGTAGGCTCCCATTAAAAGTGAGCTTGAAAAAGATTATTTGAAGATATGCAAAAATGTCCATATTAGTAGAAAAATTAGGTTATAAAACAGTACAGTGTGATCCCATTTTGTAAATATACATGTAGATCTAGAGAAGTAAGCACCAAAACACAGGCACAGAAAAAAAGGACTACATGGGAAAAAACTAAAAGCATTTGGGTACTGTGGAGGGTAGAATTAAGGTGTTCTTTGTTAAAGGAGATTAGTGTCATCACTGATTTTATTTTATTTATTTTTTTTTAATAATGATTTTTTATTATATTATGTTAGTCACCATACAGTACATCCCCGGTTTTCGATGTAAGGCTCGATGATTCATTAGTTGTGTATAACACCCAGTGCACCATGCAATATGTGCCCTCCTTACTACCCATCACCGGTCTATCCCATTCCCCCACCCCCCTCCCCTCTGTAGCCCTCAGTTTGTTTCTCATAGTCCATAGTCTCTCATGTTTCATTCCCCCTTCTGATTACCCCCCTTTCTTTATCCCTTTCTTCCCCTACCGATCATCCTAATTCTTATGTTCCATAGATGAGAGAAATCATATGATAATTGTCTTTCTCTGCTTGACTTATTTCACTTAGCATTATCTCCTCCAGTGCCGTCCATGTTGCAGCAAATGTTGAGAACTTGTTCTTTCTGATAGCTGAGTAATATTCCATTGTATATATGGACCACAACTTCTTAATCCAGTCATCTGTTGAAGGGCATCTCGGTTCCTTCCACGATTTAGCTATTGTGGACAATGCTGCTGTGAACATTGGGGTGCATATGGCCCTTCTCTTCACTACGTCTGTATCTTTGGGGTAAACACCCAGTAGTCATCACTGATTTTAAAAGGATGTTTAAAGAAACCGCTCCCACCATGCATTCAGCAAGGATGCCGCTTTTCTCTATGATGTCTAGGCAGCCACCTCTGCAAGCCTCCCAGGACATGACTCATTACAGAATGCCTGTACTGAGCAAGCGTTTCATTCACCTTCCTGATGGGACAACAGGATGGATTCTACCAAAAGGAAGGTATGTTTGGGATGGTGTGGCGGCCAGCCTTCGAGATCCCCAGTGATTTGGGCCTCCTGGTATGTGTGACCTTCTGCAGTCACAATGAGCAGGGCTCACATGGATAACCAACAGGATACTGCAGGAATGACAGCGTGTGACTTTGGAGGCTAGGTCTCTGGGGGACACTAAGTTGTCACATTGTGAGGACATCTGGGCAGCCCAGCCTGCCAGCCCCCTGGGGGCCACACAGGAAGTAGGCCCTCCTGTCTGTCCTGCTGACACCATGACTGTAACTGCACGAAAGACCCCTGACCAGAACCACCCAGCTAAACAATTCCTAATCGCAGAAACTGAAAAATATTTATTGTCATGTTGAGCTGCTGAGTTTGGGGTAATTTGCTACACAACACTAGATAACTAACACAGATGGTCTGACTTAAAGTATGACCCATGTGACCCACCCAGAATTCACTTTGTATGGACTGAGGCCAGGAAGCTTTACCAGCATGCCTAAGACTCCTCCAGTGACCCCTGGGAGGCCAGCTAACTTTCAATATGGCTTGGTGAATACTCTAACTGAGGAAGTAGAGGAGGGACACTACCTCCCCAGAGATCACACCACCTTGTCAACAGAGAGGCACTCCCAATCAATCCAGGTCTCACAAGATCACCCATGTGGCCCCAGATTGCAGGCAAACCCACAGAATGGACAACCTTCCACAAAAGAACACTTGAAATGGTGTGTGCTGTCCAGTAATTCCTTGATGCACTTTTTTTTTATTATATTATGTTAGTCACCATACAGTACATCCCTAGTTTTCGATGTAAAGTTCCATGATTCATTACTTGCGTATAACACCCACTGCACCATGCAATACATGCCCTCCTTAATACCCATCACCAGCCTATCCCATTCCCCCACCCCCCCTCCCCTCTGAAGCCCGCAGTTTGTTTCCCAGCTCATTTGGACTTTATGATATTCACTCTTGAGGTCCTCTCCATGTAAAATTATTTTTAATTCTCCATATTATGACCGTATTTTAAGGGACTTGGGTGAACTGCCCTCTCTATGTGATGCCACAAGCAGTTTGTAATATAAATTGCATTTTTTCCACTCCCCACCCTACCCACCCCCCTTTTTTCTTGGTGATGATCCCAGGGTTGTCAGTTACTTTAAACACTGCAAGCAACCACTGGAAATCAAGACAACACAGGCTTCCAAGTCAATAAAATTATTACTGTTCAGAATATGTCAATAGCAACGGTTTCCGTGTATATGTGTATCATCAAATCAAGTTAGCAAACTGAAAAATAAAAAAAATCACCAAAGTAAAAGTGAAGTACCTCTGATATAAATCTACCTGGAAAAAAAACAGAAAAATAGCAATGCAAATACAAGAAAAAATGTAAACCCTGAAACACTTAATTTGGTAATTTAAGAAGAGAAACTAGGTATCTCCTCCCCTTTATTACTAATGATTTTGAAAAGGTGATTCTGAAATGGTTTGTATAATTTAGAATAAACGAAATGAAAGTTTTAAATTGTTAATTCTACACAGAAAAGTATCTCAATGTATGATTTTATTTCATTTTGGACACATATTTTATGGAGAAAACAATCAGATAAATGCTGTCAGAGGGGATGGGCAGTACACTTGGCTAAAAAATATGCGAGTCCCACTCAGCCATAAATTGAGAGAAAGACTTCTGTGCTTGCTTCCCCAGGCATAAACTTCTCTTATCCTGTAAGAGACTTTTAGTGCCAATTTACATGTGACATGGGTTTAAAGAGTTAAAGCTCTTTTGAAAACAGTAAGTGACAGTATCTCAAAGAAACTACCTTTTTTTTTTTCCTAATCAATTGAGACAGATGTTATGTAAAGGTCAAGAATCCTAAACTTGACAGGAATAATTTTCATCACTCTAGACCTTTCCTGTTATGTTATGTTATGTTATGTTATGTTATGTTATGTTATGTTATGTTATGTTATGTAAGAGTAGCAACCTGCTAAGAATGAAGTCCCTCCCAGCCTCTCCCCGAGTAACATGTAAAAATGAATTAACAATCACAAAAGAAAATATGATTCATACATGTGCTCTACCATGTGCTTTGATTTGTAGCATTTTTCAACCTAGAAACGGTTTAACATTTCATTAACTCTAAAATGCTTAGGTGGGTACAAAAATACCAAAAAAGAAAAAAAAAAGATTGATCCACTGATGTCTTTTTTTTTTTTTTTTTAGGATTTTATTTGTCAGAGACAGAGAGAGAGAGAGAGAGCACAAGCAGGGGAAGTGGCAGACAGGGAGAAGCAGGCTCCCCACTGAGCAAGGAGCCTGATATGGGACTCAATCCCAGGACCCTGGGAACATGACCCAAGCTGAAGGCAGACACTTAACCAACTGGGCCACCCGGCGTCCCCGATCCATTGATCTCAAATGGTTTAAGATACCCCATAATAACAAAAAGTCCTACTACCAACCAAGAAAACCTCAGAATTTCAACTCAGTGCTTAAATAGACTAGACGGATTAAGCAGCCTGACAATCAGTTAACACTCACAGATAGATCGTAACACCGTGGAAAGCAGGTGGCACCCCAGCAAAAAGCTACACCCCAGATACAAATGACATCCGGTCACTTGCTAAGTCTCTTGGCAACTCATTAATTGGGCAAACAGTTACCAAATGCTTATTATGCACTGAACAAGTCCCGTGCAATGGGGAAAAGAATAAGGCAGAACGCAGCTAGACAAAAGAACAGGTTCACTTTCTGGCTCAGAACCAAGAGACTTCTACATCTAGGAAGCTCTGATTACTAGTTGAACAGCATCTGTCTGGCTAGCTTACCGTAACATTTTCTGTACAATCATAATGGTATAGCCCCAAATTAGCTAATGTATCAATTAACTATAGAAGGAAATTTGCTAGACCACAGGATTAGTCGTGACCACTTCCACTGATGATGTTTTGTTGACTTATAAAGTGTCTGCTTTAGGATAAACCAATGGAGTTTCCCCATCTATCCAAATTTATAAAAGGGCAGAGGAGTCAAACAGTATAAAGAGCAAAGAACCCTCAAAATAAAACTTTCATCCTTAAGAGACTTTTCCTGAATCTAAAATTCTTCAAACTACTGAACTACTTTATTAATTACTTTTGCAACCCTTGTTATGAAATAGCAATTTAGAAAGTACATTTTGAACCAAGCGTGGAAACAAAATCTTTTTTGAAAGCTAGTATTGACAAGCTTTTCTATGAATGCCCAAATTCAAAGAACCAAAAATAATCACTGAATTCGTTAGCTACAGCCTAGGAACCAAGCTCATGTCCAAGTCGAAGTCACTTCAATGCTTTTGCAAAGGTATCAGAGTTGTGAAGGCTTTAATTGGTTCATAAGCTCTCTCTAAACAGGTGGACAATTTTCTTTTTAAATTTTGCTTACCTTAAAACACTAGTAACTTCACTTTTGCGTTTCTTAAAAGCCATCTTTCAAGGTGGTTTGACATCTGGATTGCTATTGAAAGTTCTACCAACTGTACATGGAGAGGTTTCTGCATGTTGGCCCTAGGTTTTCAAGTTTATGGTTCCTTCCCTCAAGACTCTTCCGAGCAAAGCTCACCCTGGCATCCTCACTACCTCTCCCTAGGACCAGGTCTGGAAAGGGCCAATGGGGTTGCTCTGCTCCCATGGCCCAGGGCTCTTTTTTAAAAAAATGTAAATATAAATGTCCTGCAAGTCATCAGAAATTAAATAAGCAAATACAGTCCTGCCAAAATATTCCTTTCAAAACATCTGTTCTAACAACAACCAATTAAAGTGATGACAGAGCCTAGAAAAAGTAAAACAAAGGACTGTGTTGGTGCTGTTTTTACTGCCTCGTGCAATAAATAGCACAGGAGTATGCTATCCAGCTTACTCTGGCTTCAGCCTCTCAGTTATGTAGTCAAAGCTTTAAAAGTAGCATAACTCAGAGTGCAATGGGCCAAGAACATTAAGCTGTTCCACGCTGATCGAGATGGGATAAAGGTCTTGAGAAATAATGAAAAGGAGGCCTTTGGCCAGGGAGTTACAGTCATTCGTTCATCATAAGGATCAATTAAGGCCTCTGCATGACCCCAGATTCTTTACAACTGCAACGTTTTAAACATTTTTTCATTGAAATGGTCTCAATTAAATAAGCTGCAAAAGTAAGAGAACAAGATTTAAACTGTAATGAGACCAAGGTCTCAAATTAAAATAAATACAGAATGAGAAGGAGCCCCTCAATCTAAGAATGTCATGTGAAGGGGCAGCCTCTCCCTTTCCTCCTTTCTTTATTCTAGAAGGCAACAGAGGCCCGTATACTCTGCAAATTCAAGTGCATTTACACAGTGGAGACTGTTTTGGGACACTACTAAGGAAGGACAAAGCCACTCTCAGTTCCCCTTTTCATGAGGCTGTTAACTGCAGTTACACCAAGAATCTGCAGAGTTGGTCTGCATCATAAACATTAGAATAAATGATGCAAAATAATTAATTATGAATGCCACCAGAACTCCAGACTTACATTTTTTCTATTAATAGAGAATACTGATGATGATGCCAGTGTTCTCACTGTCCCAATGTACAGAAACCTTAGGAAGTGTCACCACTGGCTACTTGTTCTTTGCTTAGGTGAGCCTCTCATGGAGAACATTCATGAAGAACAAGACTAGAGAAACAGGATTACCATGTTCACATGCAGTGACACAAGGCTTCATCCTGAGGAATGATTTTCTTTAGGATTCTAGTAGAAAGCGAATATTTGTCAACTGCCTGCTCTGTGCACTGCCATGGGGACTTTGGGGAGAGTTTTAAATTCTGGTTCTCTTATAGAAAAGAGTTCCTAATTTAATTGCAGAACAAGGAATGAGCTCTTGAGAAGTCAAATGTAAATGACCTCATCACATTTCCAGGCAATGAAAGTGCTAACAAATGGCTGTGAACACCAGCACCATACAGAGACAAGACAGGCTTGCCATTCCAATGCAGGAAAGGGACAGCAGGAAGAAGGTGCACTAATTTGCAGCCACAGAGGGGAAAGAGTTTGAGCATGGTCTTAGGGACAAGAAAAGAAGTGTGTGTTCTTATAAGAAATAGCAGGGAGACTGGTAGGAGAAGGAAGGGAAGAATGAAGGGAGGGTAAACAGAAAGGAGAATGAACCATGAGAGACTATGGACTCTGGGACACAAACTGAGGGCTTCAGAGGGGAGCAGGGCGGGGGATTGGGCTAGGCCAGTGATGGGTATTAAGAAGGGCACATATTGCATGGAGCACCGGGTGCTATACACAAACAATGAATCATGGAACACTACATCAAAAACTAAAGATGTACTGTATGGTGACTAACATAACATAATAAAAAATTAAAAACAGATAAATAAAACAAAAAAAAAAAAAAGAAGAAGTGTGTGTTCTTGTTGACAATCCCTATAGGGAAGCAATGAGACCAGACCTAGAGACATAGACCTGTGCTGGGCTCAAGTTTGATCTTTACCTAAAGGAAATGGAGCCAGCAAGACTTTTGGAGGGGACTGCTGAGATCAAAGTGGTAGAGAGATAGTCATCAAACCCTGCTATTCAAGACACAGTACAGAAAGAAACCCTTGGCATGCAGATTCATCAGGAGCAGTTAGCAAATTCCAGTGTGAGGCAAGAAGTGAACACCGGTTCAGCAGTGATACAAGAAATGGAAGCTATGGGTCATCAGCACCTCCCATGAAAAGGCTGGGGTGAGGGGTGAGTATGATAACATAGTGAAGCACTCAACTGCGGAGCACTACGACCGCTCCATCAACGCCGGCCACTAATGCTGTTTTAATTATGATCAAGACATTGACGAACAGGCCCTGGGTACAGATGAGAAACAGGAGGCCAGGGAGGAGGGGCAGGTGCCAAGAGCCCAAGCCAGTGACAGATCATGAATATGATGGAAAAGAGGAACACAGCAGAGGAAATGCTGAAACTGACTTCCCAGCAAAACTATCAGGCCTCCAGTAAAAAGCAGGTCCAGAGCTCAGAGGGCTGCTGTCCGAAAAGAAGCGGGCAGCACCAAGGACAGACCCTCAAGCTCATGAGATGACCCTGCCCACAAATGCCTGACTCCAGAGCTGTGGCTTCTGGGCTATGTGACCAAGTGCTCCCCAGAAGTGGCCTCAGAGACATCCCTTCCCACCGCCTCCTGCAGAAACAGCTCAACACTCTCTGTCATCTCTCTATCCCAGTCCCCACATCACACAGCAACTCATTTTGGTGTTTTATTGCTGTTCGGTACATAATTACATGTCTACAAAGGGGGCCCCTACTAATAAAGTTTGAAAACAAGTGCTCTATGGAGTATCCTCGCCTAACTGCTAATGAGGATGAAGCTGAGCCACCCCAGGTGAGCTATACCTCTCAAAGACACTCGTATTCTAGAGGGGGAGACTCCGTGCCTCCAAGACGCTCATTACCCAGAACTCAGGGAAACAAATATCTGAAAACAAGGAGCCACAGCTGCAAAAATGTTCAGTTCGATAACATTAAAGCTGAAAAGAAAACCTTCTGGTGACCTCATATGCAGCTATAAAAAGAGGCAGCAGAAAATCTGGAAAAGGGCAAGTAAAGCTGTTTAGGTTTCTTCATAAAAGAACAGGGAGCAGTTCAGAAGAGACTGTGGTCTGTGTAAAAACTAGATGCTGTAGCTCATTTCACTCAGCAATTCCACTGTGGCTCCAGACACAGAGGGGCACCGACCCAGAGTCACACCTCATAATAATTATTGGAGTGCTCTATTCCTACCCACTGGCCACTGACAGGTGGAGTTGTGGCTGCCATCAGGTGTTGGGCCAGCCCCAGGATGGGGCTTTGCTGACAGGTGTGGGTCAGGTGAACTTTACCCGACAATGGGTAATCAGAAATGGTGTCATTGTCCCACTGCCCAGCTCCTGGCTTCCTCATCTCTAAACAGTGCAGAATCTGCTGTCCTTCTTCAGGACTTAGCCTTTCCTTCCAAAATCCTCACTGAAAATATAACTGCCTGCTCTTCTTTAGAGCTGTTAGAAACTGACCCGACTGTTTACAATTCGTGTACTGCACATGCTGGCATCCCATAATCAGAAATTCAAGAAAATTCAAAAGTCAGAAGAGCTTGCCAAAACATAACCCTATGATCAGGTAGCACTCAGTGCTCATTTCTATAACAATATCCCAAAATGTGTTTTTAAGTTTCAAAACAAAATTCGAAAACAGATAATAAAAACTTGTACTACAGACATCTGGTATCTTAAAAAATATAAACACATGGACAGACATATGTTGTTCTATTCAAGAAGATTACAAGAACCTGGGGCGCCTGGGTAGCACAGTCGTTAAGCGTCTGCCTTCGGCTCAGGGCGTGATCCCGGCAATCTGGGATCAAGCCCCACATCAGGCTCTTCCGCTGGGAGCCTGCTTCCTCCTCTCCCACTCCCCCTGCTTGTGTTCCCTCTCTCGCTGGCTGTCTGTCAAATAAATAAATAAAATCTTAAAAAAAAAAAAAAAAGATTACAAGAACCAAACAGACATTTGTAATACCTTCAGGAAGCTATGTTAAAAGTGATGCTTCTTGTTTCCTTATGAAAAAAGAATTGGCAGCCTCAGACTAAAGCCATTAACTGTACACAGGTGCAGATATTTTAATAAGTTGCCCTGGGGGCACCTGGGTGGCTCAGTGGGTTAAGCATCTGACTTCGAATCAGGTCATGATCCTGGGGTCCTGGGATCAAGCCCTGCATTGGACTTCACCCTTAGCGGGAAGTCAGCTTGTCCCTTTGCCCCTCCCCCTGCTCATGCTCACTCTTGCTCTCTCTCAAATAAATAAATAAAATCTAAAAAAAAAAAAAAAAGTTGCTCCGGACACCTTTGCACCTGTAAGCATTTCTTATTTGGGACATACAAATCATTTCAGCCTAAGGTAGGAATTTATTCACTCCTCACACATCCGACAAGAGCTTTCTGCAGGCTGAGGACTGTGCCAGGTGCCAGAGACAAGATTGCATAAAAGACCCCTCGAAAGGCAGAGACATCGGCAGCCC
The DNA here is from genome assembly GCF_017311325.1 of Ursus maritimus. Lineage (NCBI taxonomy): Eukaryota > Metazoa > Chordata > Mammalia > Carnivora > Ursidae > Ursus > Ursus maritimus. The sequence goes on from NW_024424675.1 coordinate 6,024,827, forward strand.
CATCCTGGTGGGGAAAAAGGAGAAGATACTTGGATCAAAAGGCATCAGACCTCCAGGAGTGCTGGAGACTTTCTGTGGAGACTTGACAGGAATGAGACCCTATAGTCAGGAAAACTCATTTAGGTGAAGCAATGACAAGTGATGGGCATTGTTAACGAGGGAGACAGGTTTAGGTAGTTAGTTGAGATAAGTAGACAGATCCATGTCACAACTGCTGCCACATCTGAACACGCAGCAGGGCAAAGAATGAGGGCACTCATTTGATGGACAAACATGTAATAACACAGTGTGCCAGGCAGGATCCCACCTTCAAGTGACATGAACCCTCTCAAGAGCCACCATTTCAAATGAACCGGTAAGAAGGCAACTATCAGCAGGGCCCAGCCACATTCAGTTCCCCAAGCTCGGAAACTTCCCCTCTGCCTGGCCATTCAGCTCCAGGAAGGCTTGTCAAGGCCCTTGGGCCAGGTGCAGCCTCTCGCCCAGAAGGAGCCGAGCCACCCTTCGACTCCAAAGCCCCTTGCCGCTTGCTGCAACACCTGATGCTGCAGAGAAGCAGGCCCTGGTGTGATGGGAGCCAGCTGCTGAGAACACACACACACACACACACACCCGCCCCCGGTGGAAAGCGGAAAGCATGCTGCAGAACTGCCTCTTTGCTGAAAGGCAACACCTCTGATGGGCTAGGCGCACTGCATGCAGGAAACAAGCGGTCTGGTTTTCTTTTGAAAGGAAAACCACGAATCCCCTCAGCATCGCCACCACCCCAGTGTACCTTCATTTCCACATCTTCTTAGCATTCCCCCACCCTGGCCAGAAATCGGGAATCGTAAGCAATCACAAGTGCCTCACACTGCCAGGGGTGCAGCCAGAATCCAAGCGCTCTTGCTGCTTTCGCCCCTTGGGGCCACTCAAGGAACAGCAGCGTCTCTTTTCCCTGCACCTCCCATGATCCACACTTGGAAATTCAGTACAAATCTCTTGTTTCCTTCACCTCTGGGTTTGATTTATAGGGGGATGGAAACTAATGTGCTTTTTGGCTCGTGTAATGAGAAAAATCCTTTGATTAAACACACACACACTAATTCATTTTTTGAGCAAAACTCAATTATTTGCCACACTGTTTTAAAAGAAAATTAAGTAGACAAAGTGCAATCACTAAAACATATCAAACTCTGCTGACGGACGACAGAAAGTGGGAAGACAACCACACCAAAAAGATGGCGGAACCAAACTAAAAACTACATGTAGAGGTGGAAGAGACTAATTTTTCTTACAGAAGAATTCCAAATAATTAGGGTTGCCAGATTTAACAAAATAAAGGGCGCCCAGTTAAATTTGAAGTTCAGATACTGCAAGGGACATACTTACACCAAAAAGTTATTCATTGTTAATCTTAAAATCAAAGTCATCTGGGTGTCCTGCAAACCTACAAATAATACGTGTAATACTTCCACCTCCAGGAAGTGGGGCTTCATCCTCCCAGAACCCTTCAAGGTGGCCTGTGCTTCAGGGTTCACTTCCAAGAATTGAGGAGGGAAAGGGGAAAAATAGTAACACCGCAGTGGAGCCACCTGGCCAACACGACATCAACCAGGTGATCAAGGTTTCCATCACCGCAGATGTCACATGGGTGTCACATATCCCCTGATATGATGAGATGAGAAGGAAACTTCACTCCTGGGCAGCTCTTCCCAAAACCCATACCCCCAGTCTAATCACAAAACACATGAGACAAACCCAGATTTGAGGCCATTCTATGGGGTGCCTGACCAGTACCCCTCAAAGTCAGAAACTGTCAAAGATGACAACGAAAGAAAGAAAGAAAGAAAGAAAGAAAGAAAGAAAGAAAGAAAGAAAGAAAGAAAGAAAGAAAGAAAGAAAGGGAGGAGTTAAGATGGCGGAGGAGTAGGAGACACCGTTTTCAGCCGGTCTTCCGAGTCGAGCTGGATAGGTACCAGACCAGCCTAAACAACCACGGAACCAGCCTGAGACGCAGGAAGACGCATCTGGATCTCTACAAATGAACACCTCCAGCGCTGAGTATTGAGGTACGAAGCGGGGA
>NW_024424675.1:6026916-6063530 GCF_017311325.1 Ursus maritimus
TGGGAGCTATGAAACTGTGCAAGATATCGGAAGATAAAACGAAGGGGAGGGGAGCCGCGCGCTGGGCGCCGGGAAGCGGTAGCCACTTGCACGGAGAGCGGGCGGGCTCGCGGACGGCACCGCAAAACAGCAGAACTGAGACCGTGAGCCGGGTGCGCGCCACCAGGCATCTCGCATGAACACCGGAATCCGGTGCGCTCACTGGATCCAGACTGGAGCCGGGAGGTTCCGGCGGGGCGGCTGGCGGCGGAAACACAAAGGACAGAGAAATCCCGGCCCTGGAAGTGAGGCGCTGGGGCCCGGGTGTGGCGCACATCCCGGAGCGTCAGGTTGAGCAGCACCAACAGTAACAGAGTTAAAGGGCCAGAACATTGGAGAGAAGGCCGCAATCCCTGTTCTGTGACAGAGGCTGAAATTGGCCGCTGCTGCTCGACTCTCAGAAGAGGCACAGCAAGCCGCCAGGAAAGCGCTAGAGCAAGAAAAAGCCTGGAAATACCGGCTCAGGGAGCATGCCCATCCCCATCCCCTCGCAGGCGGGAGTGACTCTACCAAACAGTCCCCAGGCCCCCCTAATCCGGGCCCCCAGGCAGTAGAAGCCATAGCCCGGAGCGCCTGGTCGCAGTCACACGCGGCTGGCGTAGGGCACTGCTCTTCGGCTCAGGGCGTGATCCAGCGTTCCGGAAAGGAGTCCCCATCGGGCTCCTCCGCTGTGGGAGCCTCTTCTTCCTCTCCCACTCTCTCCTGCTTCTCCTCTCTCGCGGCTGGCTTGCGCCATAAATAAATAAATAAAATCTTTAAAGAAGAAGCCCACATCCCTAAGATCCCTATAAAACAAGGGGCAGGCCTGGGATCAGTCAATAATTTGGGCTCTGAAACCCCAACTCTCTTCATCAGAACTGACAAGAAGGAGAAGTCCCCAGCAAAGAAAGACAGTGATTCTGGTGGCTCCGCCAGAAATAATGGATATGGATGTAACCAAATTATCAGAAATGGAACTCAGATAACGATGGTCAAAATGATGAGTAAATTAGAAAACTATTAACGAAAAGGTTACTGAGAATATAGAATCCTAAGGACAGAAATGAGAGCAATCTGACAGAAATTAAAATTCTAGTGAGCCAAATGCAGGCAAAACTAGAGGCCTTGACGGAGGATAGAAGCGAAAAGAGGGACGGGTTAGTGAATTGGAGGATGGGTTAATAGAGGAAAAAATGAAAATAGAAGATGGTCTTAAAAATCCACGCCCTACGAATGTGTGTTCGGGAAGACTCAATTTGTGAACGATCCAATGTTAGAATCATCGGCATCCCGAGGGTGGAGAAAAACAGAGGTCTAGAAGAGATATTTGAACAAATTGTAGCTGAAAACTTCCCCTAATCTAGCAAGGGAACAAACATTCGTGGTTCAAGAGGCAGAGAGAGGACCCCTCCCAAGCTCAACCATGACAAACCTACGCCACGTCACGTCATAGTGCATTTCTGCAAATATTAGATGCAAGGATACAGTGAAATGGCGGCCAGGGCAAAGAAATTTCTCACGTACCAAGGCAAAAGCATCAGAATTACGTCAGACCTGTCTACACAGACCTGGAATGAGAGAAAGGGTTGGGGGAGCATATTTAAAGCTCTTTCAGAGAAAACATGCAGCCAAGGATCCTTTATCCAGCAAGGCTGTCATTCAGAATTGATGGAGAAATAAAGACATTTCAGACGCCAGTCACTAACCAATTTTGTAACCACGAAACCAGCCCTACAGGAGAGTATTACGGGGGTTCTATAAAAGTAAAAAGGCCCCAAGAGTGATACAGAACAGAAAGTCACAACTGTCAAAGCAAACAAAGACTTTATGGCAACATGGCAACTTGATAAAATCATATCTCTCAGTAATCAGTCTTAATGTAAATGGTTTGAACCATCCCATAAAACGCCACAGGGGTTGCAGATTGGATAAAAAGAAATGACCCATCCATTTGCTGTCTACAAGAGACCCATTTCAAACCCAAAGATGCATTCAGACTGAGAGTAAGGGGATGGAGTACCATCTTTCACGCAATGGACCTCAAAAGAAAGCTGGGGTAGCAATTCTCATATCAGATAAATTGGATTTTAAACTACAGAATATAGTTAGAGATGCAGAAGGGCACTATATTATTCTTAAGGGAAGTATTCAACAAGCGGATATGACAATTATAAATATATATGCCCCCAACAGGGGAGCAGCAAGATACACAAGCCAACTTTTAACCAGAATAAAGAGACATATAAATAAAAATACATTAATAGTAGGGGACCTCAACACTCCACTATCGGAAAGTCAGACAGAAACCTGGCAAAAACTAAGCAAAGAATCAAAGGCTTTGAATGCCATACTCGACGAGTTGGACCTCTTAGATATATAGAACACTACACCCCAGAACCAAAGAATACTCATTCTATTCTAATGCCCATGGAACATTCTCAAGAATAGACCATGTTCTGGGACACAAAACAGGTCTCAACCGATACCAAAAGATTGAAATTATCCCCTGCATATTCTCAGACCACAACGCTCTGAAATTGGAACTCAACCACAAGGAAAAATTTGGAAGAAACTCAAACACTTGGAGACTAAGAACCATCCTGCTCAGGAATGACTCGATAAATCAGGAAATCAAAAATCAAATTAAACAATTTATGGAGACCAATGAGAATGAAAATACAACAGTCCAAAACCTATGGGATACTGCAAAGGCAGTCCTAAGGGGGAAATACATAGCCATTCCATCCAAGCCTCACTCAAAAGAATAGCAAAATCTAAAATGCAGTTTTTATATTCTCACCTCAAGAAGCTGGAACAGCAACAGAGGGACAGGCCTAATCATCGCACGGAAGGAAGCTTGACCAAAATTAGAGCTGAAATCAATCAAGCAGAAACCAGAAGTACAGTACAGCAGATCAACAGGACTAGAAGCTGGTTCTTGAGAGAATCAATAAATTGACAGACCACTGGCAAGACTTATCCAAAAGAAAAGAGAAAGGACCCAGATTATTAAAATTATGAATGAAAAAGGAGAGGTCACGACGAACACCATTGAAATTGGAAGATTATTAGAAATTTTTACAACAGCTATATGCCAATAAACTAAGCAATCTGGAAGAGATGGAATCCTTCCTGGAAACCTATAAACTACAAGATTGAAAAAGGAAGAAATTGATTTCTTAAACAGGCCAATTAATTAATGAAGAAATTGAGTCAGTGATGCAACCTTCCAAACAACAAAACTCTCAGGGGCCCGACTTGCTTCTGAAGAATTCTACCAAACATTCAAAGAAGAAATAATACCTATTCTCTAAAGCTATTTCAAAAAATAGAAACAGAAGGAAAGCTACCAAACTCATTCTATGAGGCCAATATTACCTTGATCCCCAAACCAGGCAAAGACCCCATCAAAAAGACAATACAAACCTTTCTACTCTAATGAATATGGACGCCGTAAAAATCCTCAACAAGATACTATATAGCTAATCCAACTCAGTTCATTAAAGGATTTTCATCCACCCACGATCAAGTAACGGATTCATACCTGGATGCAAGGCAAGGGTTCAATATTAAATCAATCACGCCGGATACATCATTATCAAGAAAAGAGCTCAGGAACCATATGACTTCCACTCTCAATCATGCCGAAAAACTGACAAAATACAGCATCCTTTCCTGATTAAAACCCTTCAGAGTGTAGGAATAAAGTGGCATTTCTCAATCTCATAAAAGCCATCTATGAAAAGCCTACATGCAAATATTATTTCTCAATGGGGAAAAGCTGAAACCTTTCCCTTAAGATCGGAACTTCGACAAGGATGCCCACTCTCGCCACTATTGTTCAACATAGTAGTAGAAGTCCTTGCAACAGCAATCAGACGACAAAAGGGATCAAAGTTATTCAAATTGTGGCAAAGAAGAAGTCAAAATGTCTCTCTTTGCAGATGACATGATACTCTATATGGAAAACCCAAAGAAGCCACTCCCAAACTATTAGAAGTTATAGAGCAATTCAGTAACGTGGCAGGATACAAAATAAATGCTCAGAAATCAGTTGCATTTCTATACACGAATAACGGACCGAAGAAAGAGAAATTAGGAATCCATCCATTTACAATAGCACCAAAACCATACGTTACCTTGGAATTAACTTAACCAGAGGCGAAGGACCTATATTCTAGAAACTATAAATCACTCTTAAAAGATATTGAGGAAGACATAAAAAGATGGAAAGATATTCCATGCTCATGGATCGGAAGAATTAACATAGTTAAAATGTCCATGCTACCCAGAGCAATCTACACTTTCAATGCTATCCCGATCAAAATACCAAGGACATTTTTCAAAGAACTGGAACAAACAGTCCTTAAATTTGTATGGAAACAGAAAAGGCCCGAATCGGCCAAGGAACTGTTGAAAAGGAAAAACAAAGCTGGGGGCATCACAATGCCAGATTTCGAAAGCTGTACTACAAAGCTGTGATCACAAAGACAGCATGGTACTGGCACAAAAACAGACACATAGACCAATGGAACAGAATAGAGAGCCGTAGAAATGGACCCTCGGCTCTTTGGGCAACTAATATTTGATAAAGCAGGAAAAAACATCCGGTGGGAAAAAGACAGTCTCTTCAATAAATGGTGCTGGAAAATTGGACAGCTACATGCAAGAGAATGAAACTTGACCACTATCTCACACCATACACAAAAATAAACTCCAAATGGATGAAAGACCTCGATGTGAGACAGGAATCCATCAAAATTCTCCAGAGGAGAACATAGGCAACAACCTCTACGACATCGGCCAAAAGCAACCTTTTTCATGACACATCCCCAAAGGCAAGAAAAACAAAAGATAAAATGAATTTATGGGACTTCATCAAGATTAAAAGTTTCTGCACATCCAAGGAAACAGTCAGAAAAACTAAGAGGCAGCCCACGGAATGGGAGAATATATTTGCAAATGACACTACAGATAAAGGACTGGTATCCAAGATCTACAAGAACTTCTCAAACTCAATACAGAAACAAATAAACAAATCAAAAAATGGGCAGAAGATATGAACAGACACTTTTCCAATGAAGACATACAAATGGCACAGACACATGAAAAAATGTTCAAAATCATTAGCCATCAAGGAAATTCAAATCAAAACCACACTGAGATACCACCCGCCTGTGTAGAATGGCAAAATAGACAAGGCAAGAAACAACAATTGTTGGAGAGGATGTGGAGAAAGGATCCTCCCACATTGTTGGTGTGGGAATGCTGGAAGTGGTCAGCCACTCTGGAAAACAGTGTGGAGGTCCCAAAGTTAAAATTGAGCTACCCTATGATCCAGCCATTGCACTACTGGGTATTTACCCCAAAAGATAAGCAGGTCATAGTGAAGAGAAGGCATATGCACCTTAATGTTCATAGCAGCAATGTCCAAATAGCAATCGTGGAAGGAGCCGAGATGCCCTTCAACAGATGACTGGATTAAGAAGTTGTGGTCCATATATACAATGGAATATTATTCAGCTTTCAAAAAGAACGAGTTCTCAACATTTGCTACAACATGGACAGCACTGGAGGAGATAATGCTAAGTGAAATAAGTCAAGCAGAGAAAGACAACTATCATATGATTTCTCTCATCTATGGAACATAAGAACTAGGATGATCGGTAGGGGAAGAAAGGGATAAAGAAAGGGGGTAACTGAAGGGGGAATGAAACATGAGAGACTATGGACCATGAGAAACAAACTGAGGACTCTTGCAGGGGAGGGGTTGGGGGAATGGGATAGACCGGTGATGGGTAGTAAGGGAGGCAACATGTGCATGGTGCACTGGGTGTTATACACAACTAATGAATCATCGAAGCTCATCGAACCGGGATGTACTGTATGTAATCAGAAGGGGGAATGAAACATGAGAGACTATGGACTATGAGAAACAAACTGAGGACTTCAGAGGGGAGGGGGTTGGGGGAATGGGATAGACCGGTGATGGGTAGTAAGGAGGGCACATATTGCATGGTGCACTGGGTGTTATACACAACTAATGAATCATCGAGCCTTACATCGGAAACCGGGGATGTACTGTATGGTGACTAACATAATATAATAAAAAATCAAAAAAAAAAAAAAAGAAAGAAAGAAAGAAAGAAAGAAAGAAAGAAAGAAAGAAAGAAAGAAAGGAAGGAAGGAAGGAAGAAAGAGAGAAAGAAAGAAAATATGGAAAAACTGATGAAATCAAATAAAATCTGAAGTTTAGTTAATAGTAATGTACCAATGTCAATGTCTTTTGTCTTTTAAGATTTTATTTATTTATTTGACAGAGAGCACAAGGAGGGGGAGTGATAGGCAGAGGGAGAGACAGAGGCAGGCTCCCCGCAGAGCAAGGAGCCCCATGACACAGGGCCTGATCCCAGGACCCTGGGATCGTGACCTGAGCTGAAGGCAGATGCTTAACCAACTGAGCCACCCAGGCGTCCCAGCAATGTCAATTTCTTAATTTTGACAAATGTGCCATGGAAAGGTAAGACAATAACAATGGGATATGCTGGATGTGGGGTATTCAGATCTCTATACTCTCAGCAACATTTCTGTATATCTAAGATTACCCCAAAATAAAAGTTTATTTTTATGAAATCGAATGTAAAGAAATGACAGGATATCAGGGAAATGTTTCAAAACTCTTCAGCAAAACAGAGAGAGGGAATTAGTAAAATAAGAATAATAAAGTGTTGGTAATCACAATACGAAAACTTTTTAAATAAGAATTTTTTTTAAAAGGGACAGAGCAAATGGCAGAAGACTATGACTAGAAACTTGCCACTGGGAATCTTGTAGGTATCACCAATCCCCATCATCCTCTGTCCCAAGTAGGTCCTTTATAGGACAACCAACCATCTCACTTTGCCTGAGACTATCCCAGTTTCCCACATCCCAGAGAACTCTCTCAGTCCTGGGAACACCTAGACTTCTCAGTCTCTGTCTCCCTATGGGTATGTGTGTATGTATAGGTCTGTCTCATGTGTACATGCATGCACGTGTGCACACACACACACTCTGGGATTCTTGAGTTAAATACCCAAAAAGTTGGGCACAACTCCAGAATCCGGGTAACTAATTCACTTTTACAGAAAATTCTAGAATAAAACAATACCCCACCCGCTGCCATCTACCACAACTATATATGTATACCCAGTATCAGGCCTAGAAAGAAAGGAATTCTTTGTCATAGTCTGTAAACATCAAGTGCCACCTTCGCATATGTCTTTCCACAGCCCCAGATACACTTCTAGAGAACCCCGAAAGTCTTGGGAAAGGCACCTTATAAGCAGTCAGGCTCCCCCAAGAAAGCGCAGTTTATCATGAACAAACCTGAGCAGTGAGAACTGGGCTCTCTCAGGCTTGGTATGGATTCATAGGTGCACAACACATCTGTAATAGAGAACACCACACCAGCCCCTGCTACTGCACCATATCTCCCAAGACTGAAAACAGACGCTCGCAGCACATAGTCTGAGGCACTTTCCTATCTCACACCTGCACTGGAAAACCTGGATCTGAGTAAATTAGAAAGTATTTTACCCACAGGTGCCACATAAGGAGTCCCTAAAGAACACCGGTGGCATTCCAATGACTATACCTCATTTATCATCAAAACAACAGCAGCTACCATTCACTGAGCAATGTGCCAGGCATGTAACTGGCTGTGACCCAGCAGAAGAAGCCAGGTCAGAGCTGGGGGCAACAGGGACTTGGAGAAAAAAACAAAATTATGTTCAAAGGATTTCTACAAAGTCAGATTTACATATTTTCAAAAATATAACATGGAGACCAAGGCACCATCCCAGGATGGAAGAGACCAAAGAGACATGACAAACCCCAGTGTGGCATCCTGGATGGTATCCTGGATGGGATCCTGGAACACAAAAGAGAACACACTAGTGGGAAAATCAGGGAAATTCAAGTAACAGTTGAAGATTACTTAATGGTGGTGTACCAATGTTCATTTCTTGCTTTTGATAACCGTGCTAGGCTCATGTAAGATGTTAACATTAGGGGAAGCCAGATGAATATACAGAAACTCATTACTATTTTGCAGCTTTTCCACAAATCTAAAATTATTTCAAAATAAAAGGTTAAAAAGATACATTTTGCAAATAACATGCAAGGGATTACAAAAATATGCCGTGTAGATGCATTCTTTTGTAAAGATACTTCAAAGTTACTGAAAAGACTGTAAGAATTGACTTTTTTTTTTTTAATTTCAGACTACAAAGTAAGCCTTGCACTCAAAGCTGCAAAGGATGGATACACTTCATCAAACACTAAAAACTGCTGCTCCTCAGGAACAGAGGTCCCAATTGCTAAGGACATTTCACTTTGTTTTCAAAGCTACTTCTCATGTTTTTTAACTCAGGAGCACCATTCAAACAGAATATGTGTAACCAAGTTGAGTAAACCAGGATCTTCCTGGAACTCAATGTGTCTTTGAGGCTACAGGGCCTAAAGGAGGGGGTCGTGGTAACCCCCTGGAGTCCTGACCTGGGACATTGTCAGGAAGGAATCTTCAGCCCATACTAACCTACTGTGCATAATGTGGGGTGTGGGAAGGCAGAAGAATATTACATGCTAGGCACTGCATGAGGCCCTTCCACCAAAGCACCCTGCAGAGGAGGACCACCCTTGTTTTACAAACCAACAGGGGTCCTCAGAGAAACTGAATGACCTGCCAGGGCAGAGCCACCAACACTTCTGAGCCTGATGTAAATGCAAGTATGATTCTGAGGCCAGAGAATGCCTGAGAATGGCTTCCCTAAAGTGACCCGGGTCACAAGGGGTGATCGCTAGGGGCTTGCAGGGCAAGCCAGCTACCACCAAATGGCTAAGTGGGCACTATGCCAGCACAGGTCTCCTGGGGATGGTGCTGAGGTATGCCAGGGCCTCTATGAAAGCACCCAGAGAGGAAGACACTGAGCACAACTGCCAACCCTGTCCTGCACCCCAGGACCAGCCTCCCTCTTAGTGGTGGTCTTGAAACTCAGTGATCATCTACCCTGTTGGTAAAAGATGTGGGGCACATACCCCAATGACACACATCCACTAACTTATAAGTTATATACATCTTGCTGTGGTACTCACATACTAAGGACATCATAAAATAGTACTAAAAATAGACATTTTTAAAAATGAGATACAGATAAACAAAAGTGGTAATACTTACTTTACATACTCCAAATGACTTTTTCTTTCCCACAGCCCACTCTGGAGGCCACTGGTTTATTAAGTCTGTAGCCCAAGACTCACTTACAAAGGAGGAGGTAGGGAGAGGTGGGATTTGCAACAACTGGGGATTCTCACCCAGCTCCAGATGCTCCAGGGAAGGTGAGGACTACAGAACCTCTATAAACAGGGGCGCCTGGGTGGCTCAGTCGGTTAAGCATCTGCCTTGGGCTCAGGTCATGATCCCAGGTTCCTGGGACTGAGCCCCGCATCAGGCTCCCTGCTCAGCGGGGAGTCTGCTTCTCCCTCTGCCACTGGTGCTCTCTCTCTCTCTCTCTCAAATAAATAAATAAATAAAATCTTAAAAAAAAAAAAAAAAAAGAACCTCTAAACAGACCACTACCAGCAGCCCTTGGGTCACACATCTGCCTCCCAATCCAACACACTGCACACCTCTACCACAGCTATAGTCTGAAAAGCACACTGAGTGTGTCATTTGCCTGCTTAAAATCCTTCCAGGACTCCCCCAGGGTTTTGAAGATAAAACAGAAAGTCAGGGGGTGTTTTATAAAAGTTTTTAAAAATTAAAAAAAAAAAAGTAATTAAAGCAGTGTCCAGAGTCTGCATTGGGATTCCCAGCCCAATCAGCTCCCCAGACTCACAGCGGACCCCCTCCCCCGGCCTACAGACCAGCTTGCAGATTCAGGACCATGCTATGGCAGCAGCCTCCAAGAAGGGCCCCATAATCCTTGCCTCCTGGTATGCATGCCCTTACATAGTCCCTTACATAGCATGGGGCTGCCACTGCATGACACCGTGAAATGACCAGCAAGGCTAGGTCACAGAAGACGTTACAGCTTCTACCCTGGCTCTCTCTTGGATTCACTTGCTCTGGGGAAGCTGGCAACTCGCTGTGAGGACAGTCAGGTAGTTCTAGGAAGAGACATCAGGAAAGGAACTGAGATTCTTACCAACAGCCAGTATCAACTTGCCAGCCATGTGAGTGAGCTCCTCCGGAAGCAGACCCTCCAGCCCATCAAGCCTGCAGATGACAGTAGCCCTGACCTGACATCTTAACTGCAACCCCACCACAGCTCTGAGCCAGAACCACCCAGCTAAACTGTTCCTGAATTCCTGATACTCAGAAACAATGTAAGATAATAAATGCTATAAGCCACTAAGTTTTGAGGTATTTTGTTACCCAGCAGTAAGTAAATATGCTTATGCTTTCTCTCCTTGCATCTTTGCAAAAACCTGTCCCTTACCTTGAACTGTCCTATGTCCTTCTCACTTACCCATACATATATCCTCCCTCCTTCCCTCTCCCCATTATCTCTCTCTCACACAAACACTAACACACATATAATAGTGTATGTCATAGCACCCTGGACATTCCTTTCTTAAAGAAACTCTTTAAATAGGCTAGGAATTACCTGTTTCTCTCTCCTGGGACACTGGGAACAACTTGTGGGCAGAGGTGATCTGCAAAGGACACTTTGGCCAGACCAGGGTGCTGGAGAAACACATGCTCACCCACCACCCCTAGCTCTCAAAGAAGGCTGACCTACAATGCATCCACTGCCCTGAGGTCTTCATTGATGAGAATACACCCACAAAACCCACACCAACCCTAAACATAAGTGCTCCATGTGGCCTGAGCAGTTTTCCTCATTGAAGGGCCACCTGGACAGCCACCAGAAGCATGACTCCAACAACCACAGTGTCAGTCTTAACCCCGTGCTGGGCAGCGTGGCCTACATGAGCAGTACCATACCGGACTCCCATCACCTCTGCAGAGCATGGCTCCACCCTGGACCCCACACTGAAACCACTGTAGGACCAGAAGACAATGCAGAATAATGATGAGAGGCTGGTCCGAGGTGGTCTACAGCTGCCCTTCTCACTCTAAGCAGGACTTAAACAGCTTGGCCATGCCAAGCACAGAGCCTTAACACAGTAGATACTTAAAGAATACTAAATCAATGAAGGGATGCCAGGATGGATGGATGGATGGATGGATGGATGGAAGGAAGGAAGGAAGGAAGGAAGGAAGGAAGGAAGGAAGAAAAGAAGGAAGGAAGAGATGGACAGACAGAGAGACGATGGAAGGAAAGGCAGGGAAGTAGGTGGGGGAAAGGTACCAGATTTGGATTCCTTCACAGCAAAGGGTAACAGCCTCACTGGCTCGAGGGTGCCATTATTGCAACAGCTTTGGCAAGAGCAGGGGCAACAGCTTCCTATAAACCTTATCTTAAATATGAAATTTCATCTACAAAGAAATCACAAGAAGCCATTTCCTGAGTCTGATCCCCCAGCCCAGTCTCTTTTCCAGCAATGCATCACTATGGAATCTGGGCCCTGCTACAGAAGGGCCGCTACAGAGGGGCGCCTGGGTGGCGCAGACGTTAAGCGTCTGCCTTCGGCTCAGGGCGTGATCCCAGTGTTATGGGATTGAGCCCCACATCAGGCTCCTCCGCTATGAGCCTGCTTCTTCCTCTCCCACTCCTCCTGCTTGTGTTCCCTCTCTCGCTGGCTGTCTCTATCTCTGTCAAATAAATAAATAAAATCTTTAAAAAAAAAAAAAAAGAAGAAGAAGGGCCGCTACAACAGCATGGAGCTGAGACCCAGAGACACCAATGTTAATAAGAAAGCACTAGCACAACGGGCAATAAAATGGCCAGCCCTCCCCTCACTAGAACATCTTCAAGAACCCACTTTCTTTCTTAGGCTGGGAGGTGGATATACTGTCTTCATTGTTTTATTCCTTCTTATTTGTTTTAAAAAATCACAATAAAATATTTTTAATTGGAAAAGAACATACAGAAATGAGCTCTGGTCACAGAAGTTTTCTGAAGGTTTTTCAAACAAAATAAATATCACAAAATAAATAAATCACAAAGTAAATATTGTGATTTATTAAATGTAATGATCAATTCATTTTGATAGGCACATAGATCAAGGCATTTACTCAACTGTTGTATGGATATCTTTTATGAAAATCTTCTCCCAACTGCATCATGAAAACAAGACTTCTTCAGATGCCAGCCCTACTAAGACCTTGTCAAAGAAAGGGCCATTCCTCAGAGAGGTTAGCAATGCCCTTCAGATCTGAGTAGGATTACAAAGGGCCAGGGCACTGCGAGGACAACAGCACTTAACATAGCCAGAGACATATCATTCCTGCCTGCGGCATGGCCCCATCCCCGCGGCCCTGAACATTTACTCCCCATTTTGGTACACAATGAAAGCAATAAAAATAACTTCAAGATAAGAGCCATAAAAACAAAGTTAATTTATCAGTAATTTAGACTCCCTGAGCCACAACGTAATTATCTGAAGCATCTGTATCAGTTCAACAATGTGACAGGAAAGTCAGAATTAAGCAGATGGCCAGTTCCTATCTGTTTAAAAGCAAAGTAGTACTAAAAATGGAAGAAGGTATAATTTGACTTCTTTCCTATTCTTACCTAATTTGAATATCAGTACAAATAGGTCAGCCTCATTCTTCTTAAATGGTGCACAGTATTCTAACTACAAATGAGATATGATTTGTCTAACCTTTCCTCTACTGATGAGCATTTTGGTTGTTTCCATAATGCCGTATTGAGCCCCATCGTACCAATACCTTCATGCACATGTGCACAGACTTCTGAAAGAGAGGTTCGAAGAAGTGAAATTGCTCAGTCCACTTATGTCTGGTTCTAGTTTTTTATCTTTGCTTTAAAGATTTTATTTATGTATTTATTTATTTGTCAGAGAGAGCACAAGCAGGGGGAGCAGCAGGCAGAGGGAGAAGCAGGCTCCACGCTGAGCAAGAAGCCCGATGCAGGACTCGATCCCAGGACCCTGGGATCACGACCTGAGCCGAAGGCAGATGTTTAATGGGCTGAGCCACCCAGGTGCCCCTGTCTGGTTCTAATTTTGATCAACATTGCTAAATGCCTTCTGAAAAGTCTTCACCAGGTGACACAACGGATAAAAAAGCAAGACCCACTTACATGTTGCCTACAAGAGACTCATTTCAGACCTAAAGATCCATGCAGATCGAAAGTGAAGAAGAGAAAAGCATTTATCGTGCAAATGGAAGTGAAAAAAAGCTGGGTTGCAATACTTATATGAGACAAAACAGGCTTTAGAAGAAACTGTAAAACACACACACACATGCACGAAGACTGCAATAAGAGATGAAGAAGGACACTACATAATCATAAAAGGAACAATCCAAGACGAAGATTTAAACAGTTGTAAATATTTATGCACCCAACACGGGAGCACCCAAATACATAAAACAGTTAATAATAAACATAAAGGAACCGATCAATAGTAATGCAACAATAATAGGGGACTTCAATACCCCTTACATCAATAGATAGATCACCCAAACAGAAAAACAACAAGGAAACAGTGGCATTGAATGACACATTGGACCAGGTGGATCTAACAGATATATTCAGAACATTCCATCCTAAAACAGGAGAATAGGCGTTATTTTCAAGTATTCACAAGAATATTCACAGAACATTCTCCAGAAGAGATGATACATTAGGCCACAAAACAAGTCTCAACAAATTAAAAAGACTGAAGTCATACCATGCATCTTTCCTGACCACAACGCTATGAAACTCGAAATCAACCACAAGAAAAAATCTGGAAAGACCACGAATATGTCGGGGTTAAATAACATGGTACTAAACAATGAATGGGTCAACCAATAAATCAAAGAGGAAATCAAAAAATTCATGGAGACAAATGAAAAGGGAAACACAATGGTCCAAAATCCATGGGATGTAGCAAAAGCTGTTCTAAGAGGGAAGCTTATAGCAAAACAGGCCTACTTCAAGAAGCAAGACAAATCTCAAATTAACAACCTAACCTTACACCTAAAGGAGCTAGAAATACAAGAACAAACACAACACCAGTATAAGGAAGGAAATAAAGATTAGAGCAAAAATAAATAAAATAGAAACTAAGAAAACAACAGATCAATGAAATCAGGAGCTGTTTCTTTACAAAAATCAACAAAAGTGATAAACCTTTAGCCAGACTCATTAAAAAAAGGAAAAAAAGAAAAAGAAAAAAAAAGAGAAAGAACTCAAACAATATCAGAAATGAAAGAGGAGAAATAACCACCAATTCCACAGAAACACAAAGAATTATGAGAACAACTGAAATATTCTGAAGTATATCTGAAATTATGGCAACAAATTCGACAACCTAGAAGAAATGGATAAATTCCTAGAAACATATTACCTCCCAAAACTGAACCAAGAAGAAATAAAAAATTTGAACAGACCAATTACCAGCAATGAAATTGAATCAGTAATCAAACAACCCCAACAAACAGAAGTCCAGGACCAGACAGCATCACAGGAGAATTCTACAAACATTTAAAGGAGAGTTAATATCTATCCTTCTCAAACTATTCCAAAAAAATCAAAAAGGAAATAAAACTTCCAAATTCATTCTATGAGGCCAGCATTACCCTGGTACCAGAACCAGATAGACACCACAAAAAAAAGAGGATTACAGGCCAACATCAATGATGAACATAGATGCAAAAATGCTCCACAAAATACTAGCAAACCAAATCCAACAATATATTTTTAAAAACCAGGGGCACCTGGCTAGCTCAGTCAGTAGAGCACAAAACTCCTGATCTTGGGATTGTGAGTTCAAGTCCCATGATGGGGGTAGAGTTTACTTAAAGAATATGCATGAATAAAAAAACTAATTCACAATGATCAAATGGGATTTATTCCTGGGATGCAAGGGTGGTTCAATATTCACAAATCAATCAACATGATACATCACGTCAACGAAAGAAAGGATAAAAACCATATGATCACTTCAACAGATGCAGAAAAATCACCTGACAAAGTACAACATCCATTCATGATTAAAACCTTCAACAAAGTAGATTTAGAAGGAACATACCTCAACATAATAAAGGGCATATATTAAAAAAAAAAAAACCCACAGCTAACATCATACTCAGTGGTAAAATACTAAAAGATTTTCCCCTAAAATCAGAAATAAGACAAGGATAACCACTCTCACCACTTCTATTCAACACAGTACTGAAGTTCTAGCCTCAGCAATCAGACAGCAAAAAAAATAAAGCACCCAAATTGTAAGTAAAACTTTCAATATCTGCAGATGACATGATACTATATAGAGAAAACCGTAAAGACTCCATCAACAAGCTACTACACGTGATAAATGAATTCACTTAAGTCGAAGGATACAAAATCAATGTACAGAAATCTGTTGCATTTCTATACACTAATAACGAAGCAACAGAAAGAGAAATTAAGAGAACAATCCCATTTACAATTGCACCCAAAATAGGAGTACCTGGGTGGCGCAATCACTTGGGTGTCCAACTCTAGGTTTCGGCTCAGGTTGTGGTTTCAAGGTTGTGAGATCGAGCCCTGCATCAGGCTCCGCACTCAGTGCAGAGTCCGCTGAAGATTCTCTCTCCCTCTCCCTCTGCCCCTTCCACCTGTGTGCATGCATGCACACGCTCTCTCTCTCAAATAAATATATCTTTTTAAAATTTGTACCCAAAATAATAAGATACTTAGGAATAAACTTAACCAAAGAGATGAAAGACATATACTGTGAAAACACTGATGAAAGAAACTGAAGACACAAAGAAACAGAAAGACATTCCATGCTCATGGACTGAAAGGACAAATACTGTTAAAATGTCCATACTATCCAAAGCAATTTACACATTTAATGCAATGTGTAAATCAAAATACCAACAGCATTTTTCACAGAACTAGAACAAATACTCCTAAAATTTGTATGGAACCGCAAAAAGACCTAAAATAGCCAGAGTAATCTTGAAAAAGAAGAATGAAACTGGAGGTATCACAATTCCAGACTTCAAGATATAGTACAAAGCCATAGTAATAAAAACAGAATGGTCCTGGCAAAAAACACACAGATCAACAGAACAGAAACCCCAGAAATAAACCCACACTTATATGGTCAATTAATATTCAATAAAGGAGGTAACAATATACAATGGGAGATAGTCTCTTCAACAAATGATGTTGGAAAAACTGCACAACTACATGCAAAAGAATGAAACTGGACCACTTTATTACATCATACACAAAAATAAGCTCAAAATGAATTACAGACCTAAATATGAGATCTGAAACCATAAAAATCCTAGAAGAGAGCACAGGTAGTAATTTCTCTGACATCAGCTGTTTTTGTTGAAAAATCAGCATTTTTCTAGATATGTCTACGGCAAGGGAAACAAAAGCAAAAATTAACTATTGGGACTACATCAAAATATGCCCATTTTCTTATACTCTTCTCAATTGGTAATATTATCCCATTTTATTTTTACCAATCTAATCATATACAATGGGATCTTGTAATTTGCATTTCCTAGAACACCAGTAAGATTGAGCATCTTTTCAAATCTCAGATGCCATTTGTATTTCATGTGAGAATTGCCTGAAAATAGCCTTTTCCTAGTTTCCTATAGAATTCTGGCCTTTTTTTGTTGTTGTTGTTGTTGTTGTTATTGATTTGTAGAAGCTCACTATGGGTTCCAAGTACTAGTTCTTTGTTCGTAAAAAGGAAATATTTCATAAATGGATAGACAAACCATATTTCTGCATTAGAAGACTCAACATAGTAAGAAAGTTAATTCATTGCAAATTGATGTACAGGTTTAATGCAATTCCTATCAAAATCCCAGCTTAGTTTTTTTGTAGACAACTTTATTCTAAAATTTATTTGAGAAAGCACAGGCCATAGAATAACTAGAACAAGTCTGTAAAGGAGAATAAAATGGAAAGAATCACTATGCCCAATACTAAGGCTTACTATACAACTACAGTAGTCAAGACAGTGTGGTAGTGGTGGAGTGATATCAATGGAACAAGATAAGAGAACCCAATAATGGATCTACACAAGCAAGTCCAGCTGGTTTTTGACAAAAGGGTAAAAATGGAGGAAATGACAGCCTTTCAACAAATGGTGCTGGATCAATTGGATATCCATAGGCAAAAAAAGGAAATCACTCACCCTAAAGATAGGTGGACTGAATCAATGTCCTGGTTGTATATTATACCATACTTTTACAAGATACTGCCATAAGGGAAACTGGGTGATGGGTACACAATATCTCACTGTATTTATTTCTTCCAGTTGCATAAGAACCTATAATTACCTCAATTAAAAATTCAATTAAAAAATGTTGAAAATAGGGGCACCTGGGTAGCCTGGTCAGTTAAGCGTCCAATTCTTGATTTTGACTCAGGTCATGATCTCGGGGTTGTGGGATCAAGCCCCGAGTTCAGCTCCATGCTCATCAGGGAGTCTGCTTTTCTCCCACTCCCTTTGCCCCTCCCCCTGCTCATGCATGCTCTCGCTCTCTAAGATAAATAAATCTATTTTTTTAAATGTTGAAAAAAAAATTTTTGAAATGTTGAAAACGGGAGACATGGTTTGGACTCTACTCCCATGATATCCTTGTCTGTACAAATAAAGTGACATTGTGAGGCAAAAAAAAGTTGAAAATATTTTCTCCTGATTTTTTTTTTTTTTTGGTTGTCAAACGATCCTTTATCAAATATTTTCCTTTGTAGTTCTTAACTAGCCAGGCATTCCACTGCACCACTGTTGATGTCACCTACGATATCATGAGGGTGGCAGCCATTAACATTGCAGCCCACAGACTGGGCAGTCCCCAAGAGCTCTCTATTGTTTCAGAGAGCTCTCTAGCTACAGGTTGCTGCCACATCTGTCGGGCAATGTTGACAGTCTCATCAAAAGTGATAGTTCCACTGTGCTTAATGTTTTTCTGCTTCTTTCTGTCTCTTGGCAGTTCCTTGAGGGCTTTGATAATCAGAGCAGAGGCAGAAGATACCACTTCAACTTGGGCCTGTCTGTTCTGAATGGTCAGTTTCACTGTAATCCTCAGACCCTTCCAATCGCTGGCTGCCTTGGTGATGTCGTCACCAAACATTTTTGGACACAGATCCCGGGGGCCGATCTTGGGGGCCAGGGCAGATATGGCAACAACTCCCCAACCAGTGTACCTCAGGTACATGACTTCAGTCTCACTGGTGTTGAACTTAGGCAGCTGGTGTTGGACGAACCAGGATTTGGGACAACCATAGAAAGGTGCACCTTGGCCTCTTCCAAGCTGAAAGCCAAAAGACTCTCCCTAAGTTTTATCTTCTGAATTTCCTTATGGTATAAGAAGGGTTTTTTTTTTTAAAAGATTTTATTTATTTATTTGACAGAGATAGAGACAGCCAGCAAGAGAGGGAACACAAGCAGTGGGAGTGGGAGAGGAAGAAGCAGGCTCATAGCGGAGGAACCTGATGTGGGGCTCGATCCCAGAACGCGGGGATCACGCCCTGAGCCGAAGGCAGACGCTTAACCGCTGTGCCACCCAGGTGCCCCAAGAAGGGTTAATTTTTATCTAATCAAATTTACTTCTCTCTTTATGTCTCCTGGATTTATCTGATTTTTTAATGCTTTCCAATTTTCTTGAAGTTGTTAAAAGAGCATCGATTTTAAAGTCTTTTATGCTAGGGGTATCTGGTGGCTCACCGGTTGAGCATCCAACTCTTGGTTTTGGCTCAGGTCATGATCTCAGGGTCATGAGATCAAGCGCTGCATTGGGCTCTGTGCTCATCAGGGAGTCTGCTTGAGATTCTCCCTCTCCCTCTCTCTCTGCCCTTCCCCCCACTCACACACACTCATTCTCTCTCTCTCTTTCAAATGAATAAATAAATCCTTAAAAATAAAAAAAAATAAAAATCCTTTATGCTAAATAAATCTTTAAAAGTACTGTTTTAATTAGTCATAAGAAACCCTACGAAACAAGAAAATTAAAGAAACCTAGGCATGACCTTTAAAGAATGATGTTTAAGTGATCTCAGTTTCAGGCTTAGTTGATATGACAAGAACAGAGAAATTAAATGTCATGAATAGAATGGCAAAAGCACATGTACATGTAGTTGCTCCTGAAGGAGAGAGGAAAGATTCTATAAAGCCAGGTAAATCTTCGAGCACCCCCACCGCTCCCCCCAACCCATGTCAGCCCAAGCAGTCACAGTGGGGGCAAAAGGGCCAAAAGTGCAAACCAACACCAGATGCTGCTTTTGGTCAAGTTATTCAGCACCTGACTCAGGATCTGACATATCACACTATATCCCAGAAAGATGTCTGTTACATTTTTTTTGTGGGGTATACAAAAAGACCTTACTTTGTTGTTTTTTGTTTATTTTTATTTTTTTATTATGTTCAGTTAGCCAACATATCATTATTTTTCGATGTAGTGTTCAACGATTCATTACTTGTGTATAACACCCAGTGCTCATCACAACATGTGCCTTGAAATTTTAAAATCTTAAGAAAGCTGCCATGCACATTTGAGTTATCCGTACTTACAGATTTTTTTTTTTTTAAGAGAGAGAGAGCTGGGGAGGGAGGAGCAAAGGGAGAAGGGAGAGAATCTTAAGCAGGCTCCACGTGCACTGTGGAGCCCAATGCAGGGTCAATCTCATAACCCTGAGATCATGACCTGAACCGAAATCAAGAGTCGGATGCTTAGCCAACTGAGCCACCCAGGTGCCCCAATTTTCTTTTCTTTTTTTTTTTAACATTTTATTTATTTATTTGAGAGAGAGAGAGCACAGGCATGCACAAGTGGGGTGGGGGCAGAGGAAGAGGAAGAAGCCGACTCCCCAGTGAGCAGGAAGCCTGACGCAGGGCTTCATCCCAGAACTCTGAGATTATGACCTGAGCCAAAGGCAAACACTTAACCAACTGAGCCACCCAGGTGCCCCATCAATTTTTTTTTTTAACAAAAGTATTCATCCAGACATCCCAGACATCTTAAACAGAATTATAAAGTTCTGTGTTCAGTGCCAAAAATGTGCCAGAGATGCCAGTCCAGGCGCTTCACCTACTTGCTACACAGAAAGGTAAGTAACCTGTCCAAAGCCACACAGCAAGCCAGTGCTGAACCAGATCCATGCCTCAGAGTGCTACTTCTCAAAGCGCAGGCTCATGGTCTACCACACAGTCACGTATTCAACTGCTAACCAGTGTCCCAGCTTTAAATAAGTGGGTCAGCTGGCTCTACCAAAAATTCTTCCTTTGATGCTAACATGGGCTGTATTCATAATTAATATTACCTCAGAGAAACAGAAGCATAAGTATTTTAAGTTAATCATGTTTAACCAATGCGATAAGAAAAGCAAACAGTATCAACAAAAGAAAAGACAACCAAAGGAATGAGAGAAAATATTGGCAAGCCATATATAAGGGGTTAACATCCAAAATACGTAAAACTCATACAACCCAACAGCAAAAAACCTCCAATAATTCCATTTTTTAAATGGGCAGAAGACCTTGAACAGACATTTTTCCAAAGAAGACATAAAATGGCCAACAGGTATGTAAAAAGATGTTCAACATGACTAATCATCAGGGAAATGCAAATGAAAACCACAGTAAGATGTCACCTCACACCTGCTAGAATGGCTAGCTAGCATCAAAAAGACAGAGATAACAAATGCTGGTGAGGATGTGGAGAAAAGGGAACCCTTGGTGGTGGCAATGGAAACTGGTGCAGCCATGATAGAAAACAATATGGAGATTTTTCAAAAAGTTAAAAATAGAACTACCATATGATCCCATAATTCTACTTCTGGGTGTATATCCAAAAGAAATGAAATCACTATCTCGAAGAAATATCTGCACTCCCATGTTCATTACAGCATAATTTATAGTAGCCAAAACACAGAAATAACTTAAGTGTCCACTGACAGATAAATGGATAAAGAAAGTCCGATATATCTATCTCTATCTACCTACCTACCTATCTATATAATGGAGTACTATTCAGTCATAAAAAAGAAAGATCCTGCCATCTGCAACAACATGGATGGACCCTGAGGACATTATGTTAAGTGAAATAAGTTAGAGAAAGATAAATACTGTATAATCTTACTTATATGTGGAATCTAAAAAAAAATCAAATTCACATAAAGAAGGCAGAATGGTGGTTGCCAAGGGCTGGGAGTGGGAGAAATGGGGAGATGTTGGTCAAAGAGTATAAAGTGTCCACTATAAGATTGGTTAAGTTCTGAGGATATAATGTACAGCACAGTGACTATATTAACAATACTGTGTTATAGGGGCACCTGGGCATCATTAAGTGTCTGCCTTTGGCTCAGGTCATGATCCCGGTGTTCTGGGATCGAGCCCTGCATCGGGCTCCCTGCTCAGCGGGAAGCCTGCTTCTTCCTCTCACACTCCCCCTGCTTGTGTTCCCTCTCTCACTGCCTCTCTCTGTCAAATAAAAATAAAAAATCTTAAAAAAAAATACTGTTTTATAGACCTGAAAGTTGTTAAGAGAATAATCTTAAATGTTCCTGCCACAAAAGAAAACTTGTAATTCTATGAGGTGATGGAGGTGTTAACCTCAATGTGGTAATCATTTCACAATATATGCGTGTATTAAATCACGTCATTGTGCACCTTAAAGTTACACAATGTTATGTCAATTACATCTCAATAAAGCTGGCAGGAAAAAGAAAAACAAAGTATCATGATCCTCCTCTTCTAACACTCCTACTAACCAAATTATCTGTGTTTTTCTGGGGTTGAGCCCAAACTACAAATCATTAGTGGCCATTGAGAAATGAAACTAGATGGCACAATTCCTTCCTTTCAGAAAAGACAGTTAAATTTCATCAACACTTGCATGTATTAATATCTACTGCAAAGACATAAAGCATCACAAGCACTTAATTATTAGAAATTAAGTATAAATAAAAGAGACTGGTGACAGTTTGATATTTAGGCCTACAGTTAAATCTTTAATACATACACATACCAGGCCTTTAAGCTCTCACCCTGGAATGCTCCTCCCTCAGATACCCATGGAAAGGGGCTGAATAAATAATAACTTTGTGTGGAAAGGCTAACACTAATGAGCAAACTTTATAGCAAACACTGGGCACCAAATATTTATGACAATTCAAGCTTCTCCCACCTATAACATGGATTTTCAGAAATCTTTGCCTGACCTTAAGTTCACTTTCTAGTCATTTCTCCAAGATCTATCCCTCAGATCTCAGGGATTATAGCCCACCCATTCAGCCACAGACCCCATAAACCACCAGTAGGCTGAGGCTCCTGAGTGAATTCTTGTCTCCCCATGATGAAAGAGCCAGAAGAAAATCCCTAGATTTGAAACACTGATCTATGAAAAGAAGTCAGAGGCAAACATTCAGGACAGGCCAAATGGCAACGGCAAACAGGGCAAAGGCCCAATCCTGGATGGAAAGGCTCTGAAGAAAACTCCAAATGGACCTGTCCCTGGATTTAAACTTCCTTACAGAACTATGAAGGTTCCCCCACCACCCACCCCCTGGCTTTGACCTTACAGCTCCTCATAATAAAGGTACTTGTAGTCACTGGTATTTTTATCCAGCACAAAAAATAAAATAAAATAAATAAAATAAAATAAAATAAAATAGCTCAATCCTAAAATATTTGGTCTGAAAAACATACTCAGTTGCTTCCAGGTTTAAGTATTGAACAAATCTCACTGCATTTTTAAAATCTCCCTCATTATCATAATTAATATTCCCATAACACACTGCATAATTCATGTATCCCCTCACACTCGAGTTCATTCTTCAAAACAGCCCATGAGGCCAACGAGGCAGGGATCATCATCTTCTTTGTTCTCCATGGCAACCTTGTAGGCAGCAGAGATCAGTACTGGAATTCAAGCCTTCTGACTCAAAATCTCTACTTCTGTCCACCAAACTTTGACATTGATGAGGCCCATTCTCTTTTGATGGTTCTTGGTTTTGATTTGTTTTTCATTAAAATCCAAGGTACTACAATGACCATAAGAATCAAATCTCTAGTATTATATAATTGTAATTAATCCTATTTTTTCAATAAATGACAAATTCAGTGTCACAGAGCCTTATCACTTCTTCTCTATCTTCCACTGTGGTAGCCAGCCTCCAAGATGGCCCCCAAGGATCCTCACTTTCCGGTTTTCAGGCTTTATGTTCTCCTTCCCACAGTGAATAGGGCTGACCTGTGTAACTAACAGAATATTGTAGAAACGATGGTGTGTGACTGGTGATCTGCCTTGCTCCCTCTTGAACTGGTCACCCTAGAGGAAGCCAGCTGCCATGTGATAAGCCATGTCAAACAGGCCTAGAGGGAGGTCCATGTGTAGAGGAACCGAGGCCTCCTGCTAGCAGCCAAGCCTAAACTGCCAGTCCCGTGTACCATCCTGAAAGCCCCAGACCATCCACCAGCCCCAGCCGAGCCTTCAGACGACTGCAGGGCCAGCTGATAACTACAACCCCACAAGAGACCCTAAGCCAGAACCACCCAGCTAAGCTATTCCTGAATTCCCGACTCACAGAAAGTATACGAGATAATACATATGTACTGATATTTTAAGCCACTACACTTTGGGTAATTTGTTCCACAGCAATAGAGGACTAATATACCCATATCCCTTTATAAGATTCCAGGAACTCAGTAGACCTGAATTAAGGTAGCAGTGAGAATGATTTTCTGCTGATTGATCCAGACTCCCTCAATCTGACCCTTCTGTGTCTAAGCCCATATTTGGAAAACCCTATTAATTAAGGTTAGAGGTGCTATCTGTGGCCACAGAGGTGGTTATGGAAAAGTGAAGATTAAAGCTGTTTTAGGTCTTTTTTTTTTTTTTAAGATTTTATTTATTTATCATTATTTATTTATTTATGCCAGGGAGAGAGGGAACACAAGCAGGGGGAGTGGGAGAGGAAGAAGCAGGCTCATAGCGGAGGAGCCTGATGTGGGGCTCGATCCCAGAACGCCGGGATCACGCCCTGAGCCAAAGGCAGACGCTTAACCACTGTGCCACCCAGGCGCCCCTGTTTTAGGTCTTATCTATCTTAAAAGTCCCTAAGACTACTGGAGGTTCTTTGTCTATTGTCTAATAAATAAGAAAGTCTTTCCCTCCCCTGGTTTGTTCTGGCATATTGTCAACAGAGTAATAATGCATGAACTACATGAGGCCCAGTGCTGGGTTACACTCAGTAGTGTGGGGCCTAGCCTGGGGTACTTGGGGGAGTCTCAGTTCACCATGCTCATTTGTAAAGTAAGAGATACCTGTGAGCAAAGAGAGCCCACCTACGGATGATGGGGATGTGCCAACAGGAAGCTGAGAACAACTCTGGCTACAATTGTAAGACAACTCCCTTTGACAAAATTCAAATAAGATCTGTAGATTAGTATCATATCCATGCTAATTTCCTGGTTTCAGCCATTATACTATGATTATGAAAGATGTTAATATTAGGGGAAGCTGGGTAAGGGCATACAAGTACCCTGTGTGCTATTTTCACAACTTTTTATACTGTAGTCCTCCCTCATCCTAGGTTTCGTTTTCCACGGTTTCAGTTACCCATGGTCAAATGTGGTCAGGAAGCAGATGATCCTCCTTCTGACCTATCATCAGAAGGTCAATAGTGGCCTAATGCTACGTCACAGTGCCTAAGTCATTCACCTCACTTCATCTCATCACGTAGGCATTTTATCATCTCACATGATCACAAGAAGGATGAGTATAGTACAATAAGGTATTTTGAGAGAGATCACATTCACATAACTTTTATTACAGTACACTGTTATAATTGTTCTATTCTATCATCAGTTACGGCTATTAATCTCTTACTGTGCCCAGCTTATCAATTAAACTTTCATAAATACGTATGTATAGGACAAAACATAGTATAGATAGGGTTCAATACTATAAAACATAGTATATATAGGTTTCAGGCATCTACTGGGGTTTTTGGAATGTATCACCCACAGATGTCACAAACTATTTCAAAATAAAAAAGTTTAAAAAATAGGGGCGCCTGAGTGGCACAGCGGTTAAGCGTCTGCCTTCGGCTCAGGGCGTGATCCCGGCGTTATGGGATCAAGCCCCACATCAGGCTCCTCCGCTGTGAGCCTGCTTCTTCCTCTCCCACTCCCCCTGCTTGTGTTCCCTCTCTCGCTGGCTGTCTCTATCTCTGTTAAATAAATAAATAAAATCTTTAAAAAAAAAAAAGTTTAAAAAATAAAATACATTTAAAGCAACAACAAAAAAAGAATATTGCCACTAAAATGTAAATGACACTAAATCCATTCCTTGAAAGGCTCTGATGCAGGTTTTCCAGAATGTACTTGGAAAGGCTGTTCCAACACAGTCATGAGAGGAGTCTAGCTTGATTTCAAACCTCCTGTTCCCTGGTAGGCAGACTTCAAGTGCTTGGAAATGCATTACACCTTATGTTCATAGCCTATCGTGAAGTGAGTGATTCAGATGAGCATATGAGCAGAGGTGATGCATAAGAGCTGATGAGGTGACTCTATCCCTCTTTTCCCCTGCCCGGGAGGCCAGTGTTATAAGCTGGAAGGAGCCTGGACCCCCGAGTCAGCAAACGGAGTAGATGCCCTCCAACCCATATCATATTTTGGTGAGATTAACTTTGTGTGAAGCCACAGAGATTCTGAGTTTGTGTGCTGCAGCAGCTAGCATTTAAGATAATCCCAATAAAGATATTTCCATTCAGAAAATAACCGAGGACTTCTAAGAAAAAAAGCAAAATTGCTAAAATTGATCAGGTTACAATATCTTCAGAAGGGAAAATGAAAATATCTAATCCTCCTTTGTATTTAGATGTTCCTTCCATTATCCTATAGAAATACACAAGCAGGCACAAGCATGTTTACTGCCACACTGCCTGTCTGTGTCAGGAAAAAAAAGAAAACAAACTAAATCAAATATGGAAGAATACAGCAAATAGGGAAAGAATACAGCCATTCAGTGAAAAATTCTCTATGGTCTCCACAACAGTCCCCCTCATGTGTGGTGGGCTCTGCCTACACTTCCCTCCAGCTGAACTCAACCAGCAGGGCCCACAGCCCTGCCATGCACATGGGAACACCCAACAAATGTGAACTCTCTGTGATGGATGATAGTCACTGATACGGGATGATGTGGATATGGCAATTTGTTGCGCTATCCTCTCTATGTGAGTTTGAAGTATATTATAATACAAAGTTTTAAAAATGTGTGTTCCAGAAAAATTGTCATAATTAAAACTGACTAACCCTTGTAATAAATAGAAATTATGATGCTCACTAAAAGGGGCAGAAAAAACTAACCCAGGCAAATAAAGCAATTAGTCTAGTACATCAATGGTTAGAATGGGCTGCTAGCTGATTAACTCATTAGTCTACTATAATCACTCACATAAATTCAGTGGTAATCGAAGCTACTTGTATCTAGATTAACTTAAGAGAGTTCCTGAGCTTGTCTGGAAAACAAAGGTATTGAATAGGAAGTATTCCCAATGGACCCTCATTTCCTACACCGCATTGTAAGCCCTAAAATTCAGGGTTCTTGTCTTGGTATTACCGAAATTAAATTTAAATGTGATTATCATAACATAGCTAACCATCTTAATAACCAAAAACACTCTTTGAAATAACTTTATAATTTAAATTACAGATTAAAGTAAAATACAGACACATGAATACACATGTATTCATTTTCCCAGCCATGATTATTTTTTAAAATAAAAATAATGGGGTGCCTGGGTGGCTCAGTTGGTTAAGCGTCTGCTTTTGGCTCAGGTCATGATCCCAGGGTCCTAGGATCGAGCCCCACATCAGGCTCACTGCTCTACAGGGAGTCTGCTTCTCCCTCTTATTCTCCCTCTGTACACTCTCTCTCTCTCTCAAATAAATAAATAAAATCTTTTAAAAACAAAATAAAATAAAAATAATAATAATAATAAAATCTTAACCAAAGAACACTGTTAATATTGAGTAATGTTCAAAAAAGGAGGTTCTTTTAACAATGTAGGATACTTTGATTTGCATATGTATAAAACCGAAGCTTCTTACTCAACAAAATTTTTTCCAGCCTGTCAAACTCAGACAATGCCTCAGACTGTGAGATACACAGGTTCTGGAGACGAGTCAGGGATTCCCAGAGCTTTGGCCTGGAAAAATACCACAGAATGAGGAAGCGCCGAAGAACAGCTGTGCAAGCAGGTACTAAGGGACTCTGGTCAATACCATCCAACCTTTGGGGAGAAATGGAACACACAAACCTGTACACCTCGGGGCAACTACACAGCCAACAGAAGGTGCGCTTCCAAGGTCAAATGGCAAGGACGTAGACACATTTCTAGAACAGCTGACTCCTGGAGGACTAAGAGGCACCTACTGGTCTGAGAAATCCTGAGGCTTTATTTGTTTAAACAGACCACATAATAAATCAGAAAGACGGTAGTTAAGGAAATTCAGTCAGAAATCGGAGGCAGTGCGGTCTGAAAGACTGTCTTCTGTTGGAACCCAGCTCTCCCACCTAATGGCCATGTCTCGTGACCTTGAACCAGTCGTTTAAGGTGAGGACTGAGCTGCTCCCCTCCCTTGGTGCTTGTGAGGGTCACATGTATAGATGTGGAACTTAGAAACTGTCAGTTCTCAAATCTGTTTTTATTAATGATGATAGTCTGCTATTTATTACAATCCTCCTTCATGTATAACAACTTCATTTTTGAAGAGCAAAGTTCACTTTTAGAGTTATATATTTCAAAAAAGAAACCGTTTCACAATATTTCATTTAAAAAAGAAAAAAAACTTTTGGAAAGGACACCAGAGCTACTCGGGGCGCCTGGCTGGCTCAGTCGATATAGCATGTGACTCTTGATCTCAGGGTTTCAAGTTCAAGCTGCACGTTGGGTATAGAGATTACTTCTAGGGTTGCTTGGGTGGTAAGCTGGTTAAGCACCCAACTCCTGGTTTTGGTTCTGGTCGTGATCTTAGGGTTGTGAGATGGAGCCCCCCGTCGGGCTCCGCGCTCAGTGTAGAGTCTAAGACTTTCTCTTCCCTTCCCCCCTACCCCTCCACCCTGTGCTCCCATGCTCTCTCTCTTGCTCTCGCTCGCTCTCTTTCTCTAAATAAATAAATCTTTCTAAAAAATGAAATAAAATAAAATAAAAAAGAACACCACGGCTACTACCCAAAGTTAGAAGGCAGATGAGAAGTTTATGAACTAGCATCTAACTTTCAAACAAGCAGGCTAACTGCTTCACTTCTCACATTAATTATAAGCCATTGAGAAGTAAAATTACTCAGTTTTATAAGCTTCTTTAATTTTTAGAGTATTTTTATATCATACTCAAAAATGAACTGAGCTACTGTTTTCATATATTTCCACACTTTAGATCAATATTTAAGTTCAAACAAAGACAATTTATGGAATCTGGCCACTGTTCTTAATTAATATTCGGTAACACAGTATTGGGCCACAACACACTCATTAAAAGCCACATCCACAGCTGAAATGAGCCCTTTTTGCTTCAGGAAGCTTCAGCCACACTGGCGAAAATCAGATTTCTGGGGCACCTGGCTGGCTCAGTCGGAAAATCATGGGACTCTGGATCTCACAGTCATGAGTTCAAGCCCCATGCTGGGTGTAGAGATTACTTAAATAAATAAAACTTTTTTAAAAAATTAGATTTCTAAGGCAAATCAGCCAGCCTGCTCCCGAGCATCTCCCCCACCCCAATCCCCAGCGCCATCTCATCCCTCACACCTGAGGCATGCCACACCGACGGTGGGAGTGCTATTTCAGAAGTGAGACCCAAGTGCCCGAGGGGGCTGGAAATACTGAACCTGGCAAGGCCCTTGTCATGGGCGTCCCTGACACCCTGTTCAGGAACACACTTCACAAAACTAGAACCAGAAGGGTCACCTCGTACATCCCTGGAAGAGTGTTTGCCCTTGCTCCTCACCACCTTCTAAGGCCTCCAGGCTACACGTGACTTGGTCAAAAACTTGGATGGGCCCATCCAGGCTCAGCCTGCCAGTTACCAAAAAGAAGCCAAGCAAGAACCAGAAAGGAAAAGCATTGCCGAGGACCCCACTGACTTCTAATCTTCCCAGGAGCTACTCTACCAGACTAAACATATAAAACAGAAACGGGACTTTTCTCTCACTGCTGTAAAGAATACTTTACTCTTACAACTATTATGTTCCTGGTGATATTTATTGACAATCCACAAAATGCCTAGAAGTGCATTTAATTTTAAGGATGGGGTGCATGAGGATATACAAAAACTTAAATGCAGACCCTTTTGAGTGCTGTCCCCTTGACCCACCTCTGACGTCAGCCCTGGCTGCCGCAGAGAGTTCCATGCAAGCTCCAGCTCAGTTGAGAGCAGGACTCCCGAAGCAAGCACTGAGGGTCTTTGTGCCTCAGAGCCTTCTTGGAAACCACGCAATCCTGCTTACTTGTTTGGACAGCCAACGGGGATAGGACCCAGGCTAAAGGCCCCACCTCCCATCTTCTGGACAGATGACCCCGGAAAACATTCTGCACTCTTTAGTAAATGAGCTGGTTAAAAACACAGCAGTTACGCCCCTATCCCTATATAACTACAAGAATCTGGTGAGCCCTATGCCCTAATCCTTTGGAGCAGCGCTCCTGGCCTACATCTTGTGTTATACCTCAAAAGAAGGAATTCTTACCAGATCCAATTAGAACAGTGGTTCTTAGCATTAGCTGCATGTTGGAATCCCCTGGGGACCTTTGTAAAGTCTTGATATTCAGACTGCTTTCCAGAAAAATAACATTGAGCTGTCTTAGGGTGGCGCAGACTACCTAGGGCTCATCCTTATACCAGGACCCATGTGTTCTAACACTGGCCAGGAGTGTAGTCAGCTTAGTTCTACAGAGACAGCCAAAAGATGCAGTGAGGCCGCTCTCAAGGGGCCCAGTCCTGAGAGTTTCAGACAGATCCTCTCTTTATCAGAACGGACTAGAGACAAAGGATCCATGAAAGTGGGAGGCAGATAAATGGATTATATACCAACAGTCTCTGCTTTTCTATAACTGGAATCACACTACAAGTATTCTTTGGAGAAATGCTTATTTCATACAATAACATAGCCACTATGTTTTCTCACCCAAGTCCATATACCTGCATTCAATTTTTAAAACTAGCCAGCTGTAACACCTTTGTTGAAAATCCACCTCTCGCCCAATGATCTGAAATGCTGCCTTTACTATATACCAAACTTCTCCTAACTAATTCTTTCAGGTCTGTCATCTAGTTTGCTAATAGTTTCTCTCTTGCTCTTCCAGCACCATCTGTTTTCATTAATGTAGTGTCCTAATACATTCTGATAAGGCCACGATGTTCTGTGAGATTTTTTTAAATTACATTTATCTCTTTAATTCCATCAGAATTTATTTTAAGGTATAGTATTAAGTAAGGATCCAAAATGATTAATTTTCCATTATTGCCAACTAGTTGCCCAATTCCTGCTTACTGAGAAATCCTTCCATCTATTAATTTGTAATGCCTACTTGATAACATAGTATATTCTGACATAGTAAATAGCACAAACTCGATTACTGCCTATTGCCTTCCTTTACCTGGTCTAAGATCCCTGCCCCTGGGGAACTTACATTCTAGCAGGGGAAACAGACAATAAGCTTTTCAAAATAAATAGCCAATAGATATAGTTACAATATTTTAGAAGGTAATAAGCCTTGCAAAGAAGTAAGAGGTGGAGAGGGTAGGGGGCACTAGGAGTACAGAGCAAGGAAGGGCGCTGGGGCGGGAACAGGCCGCAGTCTGAAGTAAAGTGATGGGGGGGGGGGCAGGAGTACAAGTAGGGAGGGCAGGCTTTGTTATGAAGAAGGATGGCGAGGATAGGGAGCCACAGCAATTTAAGGTATAGAGGAGACCTTTTAAAAACACTGCTCCTGATGTGGGCCCTCTCTAAGTTGATGATGCCACCATCCCCTAGTCGCTTCCACCAGAAACCAAAACCACCCATCCTCCATGATCAAGCAGTCCCCTCTTTTCTGGCTCATTGTTCCCCCTGCCCATCGGAATCACAATCGGATCCTGTCTAGCCTGGCCCAATGGAGTGCTCGTCTCTCAATCCCCACCTCTCCTGTCTTGCTCAGTCCAGTCTAAGAGGGTCACAGCTAAAGAGCAAACATGACCTTCCCATCCTGCTGAACTACCCATCGTGGCTGTGTACTGCCAAACCACCAAGCCCCAAGCTCCCTACCGGGATCCTGAATACCATCGTCAACTTTCCATCCCCTCTGTCTGCCTCTCCAAGCTCATCCCACTCCTCCCCATATGCAGCCTTCCTGTCACGAGATTCAAACTGCTTGTTATCCCACCGAGCAGGTTCAAGCCTCCCTCCCCTTGTTCATGCTTTTTCAGGAATGTGCCAGCTCCTGCCCAACCTTTCAGCCCCAGCCACCTCTTCTTCACCCTTCAAGACTCAACTCAAATATTTGATATCTGCTCACAGACACCTGTTGTGATGACCATTCCCCCACCCAAAGCTCTGTGTATTCCACTCCCTCTCTCAGCTCCACGAAAATGATGTTCTCTCAGAACTGTCCCAATGTGATTTCCATCACATTCTTCTTTTTTTTTAATAACAATTTTTTATTATGTTATGTTAGTCACCATACAGTACATCCCTAGTTTTTGATGTAATGTTCCATGATTCATTACTTGCGTATAACACCCAGTGCACCATGCAATACGTGCCCTCCTTAATACCCATCACCATCACGTTCTTCTTAAAAAAAGAAACCTTGCCTGATTTCTCTTTCTAGTACCCATGACTCACCCAGAAATCAGGTACATGAAGAGTGGTCAACAAATACTTTTGAAATGGAGGGGAAAAAAAAAAAAAGAAGAGGTAACTGGCCCAATTTCTACATACACAGGTATGGATCAAGTATAGAAATCAGCCTCCTACTCAAAGCAAATGGAAACACCACTATATTTTGGAAGATATATATTCATAATGCAAATGTTATTTGCATCTGTTATTTCTGCAATACTTGGCCTTTGAGACTTCCAGATTGGTTGATTAAAGGAGCAGAGAAAGCTGGAAATCCTTTTCCCCACTGTCAGGGCTTTACTTCATTCTGCTGACCTGAAGTTAAATCCAAATATAAGTGGGTCTCTCAGGTCAGGGCCGAGGAACCCTAAATGCGATCGGCCCCTGTGGCTTATTAACATGCGCACCCTCCTCTGCTGGCATCTGATCTCCATCAAGATGCACAGAGACCAACACCTGCACAGTGCCTAACACTCTCCAGTGGGGACTGCAAAACCATCTGGGGTTGTGGGTTTCTTTTGGAGAATAAAGGCCTAAGGAAAAATATGTCAGCAAGAGAGACAATGAGGGCAGATAAGGAAGGATGTCGTATAAATGGCCAACTATCAACATTACAGAATCTCAGATTCTGGAGCTAAAAAGGTCCCCAAGGATCCACCTGGCCCAACCCTCTAACCTGAAACACAAAGACACCAAACCTGTATCCCTAGAAAGGAGGCAGGAAAAAACCCTCAGAATTACTATCTACACCACAATGCTAAACCAAGGACTGAAACAAGTTATGTCCGCTCTGCTGAAGGCTGAAATACCAATATTTCATTTTTACAGCCTTAACATATACGGTATTCAAATACTGTGGACAAAAAATCCACAAAAACCCCAAACCGGCTAGCTCCCGGTTGTGGTTACTGTTGTTACTGTTGTCTTTAAGGCTGGAGGCCACAGGCCTTTTCTCCAGGAATCACAACATAAAAAGTGAAAGCCACATTTCCACCAAACACTGTTTCAGCCAGGAATGAGATCCCAACACAGTGTAAATGTTAAGATATCTCTGTGGTTCCTTTGTATTCCACTGTTAGTCAACAAGCCAAGAGGAATTTTCCCAAGGATGTTATTTAGCAACAAAACCCTTGAAACACCCACTAAGAGTAACATGGAGACTTCATTTCTAGGTATTGAGACCACCTCTCCAAAGCTCACAGGAGCTGGTGTTTAAGTGGACTGCATCTTAGGCTCTGGTCAAAGGCTGCAAGAGATCCAAGAGTCCTGAATTTATGTATTTATTTATCTTTAGAGAATTCCATATCCTGTGACTTCGTAAAGTAAGATGGGCTCTGACCTAATTCCTTCCCTTCTTCCCTTGATTGGCCTAATGTCATGCATGCATATAGAACTGATTTATCGCCAATCTATCCTGGGTACTGAAATAGGCTTGGAATGAATTCCTGGACACGCTTCTCACCTCACCCAACACCAGAGCCAAGGAAGGGATCCAGAAGGAGAAATGAGCAAGTCTTTCGGGTCTATTATTCTTAAGCTTTCGTGATTCCTCCTCCTGTTTCATTTCATTAAATTCTATTAAGACAGACATGAAAGAAGCCTAAAAGAAAAGTTGGCCGAGCCTACCCAGCATTTTATTCACAGTTCACATCTGGGTGGAAGGCCTACATTTTCAGCTTCTTAAATCTGATGGTATCTCCCAAAATATCTCTCTGCTGAATAAAGCTACATACTTTTGAGGCAATTTGTCATTAATAATAATTCTCACTCAGTGAGATGCTAACTTTGTGCAAATCCCAGTAAAACTCCCACACACTGAATGGTATGACGACTTTACCAGTGTAAAGATTCAGAGCCAATATTAACATTTGCTAAAGTTGGGTGCTGCTGTATTATTCTCTATACTTTTGGCATGTTTGAAATATTTCAAATTTTAAAAATAATAAAAATCTATTGCCTAGAAAATCTACATCCACAAAAAGAAATGTAAACAAGGATGACTTCTGCATAATTGTTAGTAACAGCAAAAAACTGCCAATAACCCCATAAGTCCATCAAAAGGAGAAAAGCTAAACAAAATACAGTATATTCATACGACAGAATTCTATCTTGCAGTTAAAATGAATGAACTAATTGTAGATGTAACAAAATGAATGATATTGCTGGGTAGGAGAAGCATGTCTCAGAACAGTATATGCACTACAGTACCATTTAGGTCAAGGACACATGTGCAAACACGCATGCACGTACACACATACATGTATACACACACACACACACACACACATGCTGAATCTAGTCCTAAAAAACCCAAACTGAGGGACATTTTTCAAAATAACTAGCCTGCACTCTTCCAAAGAGCCAAAGTCAGGAAATACTGAGCAACCGCTCCAGAAAGAAGGAAACTAAAGACATATGACAATTAAATGCAACATGTGGTTCTGAACCACTATAAAAGGCCAGTTATCGGGATAACCGCTCAAAGGTGAACAGAGTCTGAGGATTGGATGGTACTGAAATGGCAGGGGTAATTTTCTGCTTTTAATGGATGTTTTGGGGTTTTGTAAGAGATGTCTTTGTTTGCAGGAAATATACACTCATGTTTTCGGGAGTGATAGGACTTCAGGTCAGCAAATTATTCCCAAATGGTTTATGAAAAATGTCCAGTCTCCCAACTTGTCTACAAGTAAAACCTTACGACATTTACGTCACATCATATGCAAAAATTAAGTCAAAATAAACATTAAGGGCTAAAATTATAAAACTCTTACAAGAAAACACAGGGGAAAGCCTTCAAACCTTTCTTATGTATTTGGATATGACACCAACAGAACTGCCAACAAAAGAAAAAACAGAGAAAATGGAATTCATCAAAATGTGAAACTTGTAGGGGCGCCTGGGTGGCTGTCAGTTAAATGTCTGACTCTAGATCTCAGCTCAGGTCTTAATCTCAGGGTTGTGAATCCAAGCCCCGCATTGGGCTCCGTGCTGGGCATGGAGCCTACTTAAAAACAAAAAAATCAAAAACAAAAAACCCAAAAATGTAAAACTTTATGCATCAAAGGACACCATCAACAGAGTGAAAAGGCAATATACAAAATGGGAGAAAATATTTGCAAATCATGCATCTGATAAAGGGTGAATATCCAGAATAAAGAACTCCTACAACTCAACAACAAAATGATTCAAAAATGAATGAAGCACTTGAATAGATATTTCCCCAAAGAAGATGCACAAATAGCCAAACAGCACATGAACAGATGCTCAACATCACAAAGCAAAAGGGAAATGCAAATCAGAACAAGATCCCACCTCATACCTATCGGGGATGGCTATTATAAAAAAAAACAGAAAATAAGTGCTGGCAAGGATATGAAGAAATTGGAACCTTGCACATTGCAAGTGGGACTATAAAATGGTGCCACCATTGAGGAAAATGATAGGGCATGTCTTCAAAAAATCAAACAAAGGGGGCACCTGGGTGGCACAGCGGTTAAGCATCTGCCTTCGGCTCAGGGCGTGATCCCAGCGTTATGGGATCGAGCCCCACATCAGGCTCCTCCTCTATGAGCCTGCTTCTTCCTCTCCCACTCCCCCTGCTTGTGTTCCCTCTCTCGCTGGCTGTCTCTATCTCTGTCGAATTAATAAATAAAATCTTAAAAAAAAAAAAGAATTATGAATATGATCCAGCAATTCCACTTCTATGTATACATTCAAAAGAACTGAAAGCAGGAAATCGAACAGATATCTGTACACCCGTGTTCAGAGCAGCATTACTCTCCACAGCCAAAAAGTGGAAACAACCCAAATATCCATCAACAGATGAACAGCTAAACGAAATGTTACTCAGCCTTAAAAAGAATGAAATTCTGACACATGCTACAACATGGATGAACTCTGAAGACATTATGCTAAGTAAAATAAGCCAGACACAAAAGGACAAACACTGTATGATTCTTATGTGAGGGACTTAGAACAATCAAATTCAGAGACAGAAAGTAGAATACTGGTTACCAGGGGCTGGGACGCATGGAGGGGAATGGGGAATTAAGAGTTTAATGGGTAGAGTACCAGTTTAGGAAGATGAAAAAGTTCTGGAGATGGATGGTGGTGATGGCTGTACAACCAACACGAATGTCCTCAATACCATTGAATTGTACGCTCAAAAATGGTAAAATGGTTAAAATGGTATGTTTCATATTTTACCACAATTTTTAAAAAGTCTTATGATATACACGCTCTCAGAGATACCACGAATTTTCTATGAGTATGTGGTTAATGTGGGTAAACAAATTTTTATTAAGTCTGGAAGAAAAGGCATAGAACTTACCAACGGTGTTACCTCTGGAAATGAAAGATTATAGTCAAAATCCTCTTTAGTATATCTTAAACTTTTAATTTTTTTAAAGGATACTGATTTTACATATCATATGCAACAAAAACTGATATAAAAATGGTATATTATGAGCACACGAGAAAAATAAAAGACAGGAAGAGAACCTCTTCTATAAAAATACCTTTCTGCCCAGGAATACTATAAAAACTCACTAATAAAAAAATAACATTTCCAAACTGGTACTTTACAGTTAATACACTGCTTGCACAAAATTTAAAAAACAATAATGGGAGATTCTTCCCAG
>NW_024424675.1:6063538-6075863 GCF_017311325.1 Ursus maritimus
GGGGGGGGGGCATGGGGAAGAATCCACAGAGCCTAAGGCCAGATCTAGTCTGGATTTTGAATGAAATTTTATAGGACTTGTACTTATCCCCTCAAGGTTTCATGACCCAACAATGACACCACCAACAGTTAATAACAGCCTCTGCCCTCCCTGCAGTCAAACCGCGCTGTGATTCCTGATCAGGCGATTTGGGGGGATTCTGTGGGCATCGTGCTCCTGCCTGAGCAGGAGGAGTGGAAAATGGAAACAAGGCCACAAACTTAGATCTTTCCATTACACAGAAAGTGAGGCTTCCGGGCTCCACTTTCATGCTTAAAAATAGAAAAAGAAATTGACTTCACATTTTATGGAGAGTAGTCAAAGGAATACATTTAATGTGCAGAATCTTCACAGAAGTGCTGTTCTTTTTTGTTTCGTATTGACAAAAATAACTAAGATGGTGGAACAAAGCAGGTAGAAAGTGACGATTATGAAACTCTTGACCTGATACCAGCAGGCAGTCCACCAGCATCGGTTGGACACGACAGCCTCCTCCAGCCCCAGATTTCCACTCCGCCTCTGGAGCCGCTACCACCCTTCTGACAATTACCTCCCATAATTTCCAAGATCAATGAACACCAGGAAACATACTTCTCCAAAAATAAATCCTTTTCTTCCTCTGACAAGTTTCGAACACTTAGATTTAGAAACTGCCCTAACGACACAAGTTAAAATGGCATATATAAATCAAATTCAACATGTTTCTTGGGCTCTTTACGATTTCTTTTTATAAAATGTTTTCTATTTGGGAGAAAGCTGGCTGATAGTGAAACACGTGGCTTCATGCTGACTTGAAGAAGGGGACCTAAATCCCTGAAACTTGCTTCTTTGTTGTTTGACATCATCAAACAGAGGTTCTGGCTTTATGTCCAAACTGTGCCCAAGGATCTTGCAGAACCAAGGGTGAGCATCACACCCCTTGATGTCTACATGTCTGATCTCATCCTAGAAACTCAAAGAAACTCATGACATGGAATCCCCTCACTATCCTGCACTGGAGGCAGGAATGGGGTCTTCCTAGTAGTGAACTGTAGGAGGTTAGACTTTCCAGTACGTCCCACTGCTCAAATCCTGGTATAAAAGAATTCAAACGAGTCATTTATAGAAAAGCCTTACTGTGGGAGGCAGAACACCAGAGTGGACAAGAGCCTCCAAAGTACATCCAGACTCTCTCCATGTCTCTCATCTACCTGTTGCAAGAGCTCCTAACTGCACTCCCTGCTGCCCCTTCCCCAGGCTACCCTACAGTCCAGCTCAGCCACCTCTGCAAACACACACAGATGCTCTCAAGTTCCAACAATCATCCAGGTTACTACCCTAGCCGCAAGGCCTCGCATCATTAGGCCTGGGTCACAGTTCTGCCCTCATTGTCCTACCCTCTCCCTGATACCGTCCGAGCTCCGGCCACACTGGCCTTTCTTCCACTGACCAACCTAGGGCTCTGCACTTGCTGATTCCCATCAAGCACATTCCTCCCCCAGGCTTCATGGGCCTGGCTCCCTCTCAGCTCCACGTCCTTCCCCAGCCCTCATATGTAAGGTAGTCCCCACTCCACCAGCATTCTCTATATCTCACCCTGTTCTGATTTCTTTATGCAATCACAACTTTAAATGATGCTTGTTTTTGTATGTGTCTCACTACAGCGCAAGCTCCGTAAGGGCACGTTGGCTCAGTGCTGTACTTACATGCAAAGCCAGCACAAAGCAGGCACCCTGTCGGTATCTGTTACACACACAGATGAGAGGGTGGTGGGTAGGTGAGTGGATGCCTGGATGGGCAGATGGATGGATGGAAACATGGCAGATGCAGAGGTGGATAAATAAACAAGCAAACAAACTAACAAAAAATGAGGATGGGCCGTTAATAAAAGCATCAACCACTACGCAACCAGTGCCACACCATGCAATGAGGATTCAAAGGCAGGAAGAGCCTGTGTGGATGGGCCTGGAGGTAAGCATCACGAATGAAGTGCTATCTGAAATGGATCTTAAAAAATGGAGGGGGGCAGGACAGAGAAGGAGTTCATCTCAAGTGGATGACCACGAACACAAGGAAAAAAAAAAATAACACTTAATCAAAAACCAGTAAACAACTGCGAGAAACTAGTCCTACAATTTAATGTGAAAAGCTTTTACCATGAACTTAACAAGTAATACATCATAAAATATGAACCCCTAACAATGTCCTCTGTGTCTAAAAGGAAATGATTAGCCAACTGCCCACAAAGCCTCAACATTCATGCATTCCGTTAAATTGCAATTCTCCCAGCCAAGGCTTGGGTGATGATCACCCTGGGTTTTTATTCAAATCCCATGAATAAATCAACCACTGAATAAGGCATGTCTGGTACCCAAAAAACCAAGAGAACTATGCACTGCTTTTCAAACCAAAAATCTCAAGAGAGTATGCCACCGCAATCTCACCCCACCACTGGGCAATCCACACATTGGGTTCATCTCTCTTAAGAAACAAATTATTCCAGGACAGCTGCGTGGCTCAGTCGGTTGAGCATCCAAGCTCTTGATTTTGGTTCAGGTCATGATCTCTGGGTCCTGAGATTGAGCCCCAAGTCAGGATCCGCACTCGGTACAGAGTCTGCTTGAGATTCTCTTTCTCCCTCTGCCCCACTCCCCACTCACATACACTCTCTCTCCCCCCTCTCTAAAATAAATAAATAAATAAAATCTTTATTCAAAAAAAAAAGGAAACAAGTTATTCCACTGGCACATGCCTCAATGTCACTGAACAGAGGGGCCCATCATCAGTCACTCATGTACTAAGCTGTTGTTCTATCGGCTTTTCCCTGACACATCTGTAATTGTGTCAAAAAACCACCAGGCTTTGGGAATATTTTCATCACTGCGGTGTGTATGGGGGTGGGGGGTGAGGAACTGAGGGGGCACTGATGAATAAGAACAGCCTCATATGTGACCTCAATAATCAAGCCCAGCCATCTTGCTTCCTGGCAGCTGCAGTAACACAGGTTGTAAAAGTATTTGCAGACATCTCAGCTGGGAGAGTAGGGAGGGGGAGGGCAGTGTGGTCCAGAGAGACCAATGCCTGGAGCAGATAAAAATGGCAATGTTCAATCTTCTCTGGTCCAGTAGTTCTCAAATGTCAGTGTATAAAGCACACACAAAGAACTAGTTAAAAACGTAAATCTGCTACTCTTCTGCCTTCCACATCCAGACATGCCAGGAACTCTGGTTCAGAAAACCAGGGGTGGGGGTGAAGCGCCAAGACTCTGCATTTTAATATGCACTCTCTGTGGCTTAAACCTGTGGTCT
The DNA here is from genome assembly GCF_017311325.1 of Ursus maritimus. NCBI lineage: Eukaryota > Metazoa > Chordata > Mammalia > Carnivora > Ursidae > Ursus > Ursus maritimus. The sequence continues at coordinate 6,066,865 of NW_024424675.1, forward strand.
CTGACAGCCCTCAGAGGAACACAAATACCAGTCCAAGTGACTCTGGGGCAAACAGGGTATGGAATTCCTGCACACAACAGCCCCCACTCCTGCAGTATCTTCATTTCTTTGGGGCCTTCTGAGAATCTGATGAAAGCCCATTTTTTATTTCTATCACTTCCACATCATTCTTTTCTCTCCATTAGTAATACAAATGTTTGAACAAGGCTTTCTACAAAACACCACTGATTTGCCAAACATCTTTCTACAATTACCCGGAACTATGAAGCTCCTAATAAATTAGCTAAAAAGCTAAAAATTCCCAATTAAAATCTTGAGTCTGTATAATTAAAGCATTGCTGTGCTCAAACTATAAATCCATGGAAGGATAAACTTCGCCTCCCTCCCTTGGGAATAAAAGATGCTTAGGGACGCCTGGGTGGCTCAGGAGGTTAAGCGTTCAACCCTTGACTTTGGCTCAGGTCATGATCTCAGGGTCGTGAGATCAACCTCCATGTTGGGCTCCATGCTGAGGGTGGAGCCTGCTTAAGATTCTCTCTCTCTCTTTCCCTCTGCCCCTCCCCCCTCAAAGAAAGATGCTAGTTAATCCTTGGCAGGTCAAATCAGTAAGGTGAAGAGTTTGTGGGTTTTGGTTTTTTTTTTTTTAAGATTTTATTTATTTGAGACAGAGTGAGAGAGAGCATGTGCATGTGGGGGGGAGGCGTGCAGCGGAAAGGGACAAGCAGACTCCTTACTGAGCAGAGAGCCTGACACGGGGCTCGATCCCATGATCCCAAGATCATGACCTGAGCCAAATGCAGACACTTAACTGAATGAGCCACCCAGGCACCCCCAGGAGTTTGTGTTTTTAACACAACCACAAATAAGATTAGAAGGTTAAAATAACTAAGAATCTGCCCAATATACATACACAGGAACAAACTAAGCCCTTAAAACTTTACATGCACAACCCATTAGTGCCCAAAGAGGTGTTTAATCTAGTTGAAGATTACAAATGTTTTATGTGTCAAAGGTAGAGAGGATCACAGCTTTTAATTTACAACCATATTTCAATAGAGAGAACCAAACTCTTCCATTTCTTCAATTTCAGTAACACATGTTAACAGATTTAAGAAGGTAAGATGAAGGTCGGTTGATCAATCAATCAATGGATCCCCAAACAGAGATACAGTCATGTATCTCTTGGAAAGGCCTCTTTTTAATTCTACAGTATACCAACTTAGGACAATCGTCTATATGGACACAAATTAAAATGTTAAGGCAAGAGCAATTCCTTGCAGCTCCCCCAAGTAGGAAGAAGCCAACCTGCTTGGAAACAACCAGTCAGGTCTGCATGCCCCGGCAGGGCGCCCCCCATACACAATGATGGGACTCAGTAGAGACTGTGGCTTCTGGAGAGCAGAAGGCAGGGCTGTGGGAGGTCAGCCTCCATATCCAACCCTCTCCCCAGAGGGTTATGCAGCTTTCCTAACTCAGGAAAGTGAGTGTTCACATTGAAAGAAAAACAAGGGTGATTTCTGTAGCCCAAGAGGTCCAGCCAGGTACCAGTCCTGTCCTCTTGGGAAGCCTTCTGTGTGGCAGGCAGTCCCAGGACTCAGGGTCACCAGCACTCCTACCACAATACCATGACAAAGATGAACAACAGCAACAACAAAAACAATGTAATGAAGAAGCTCTTGCTAAGTTTCTGCTTTTGTTTTAGTAACACTCAGTATGAACAAAACAGGACCTCAGTCAACATTCGTTTGATAAATCAATGTGACAAAATGAACTAATGACTGGAATAAAGGAGAGGATCTGGGCACCATTTTGGCAACCAGACTTTGAAGCACATTCTTGTTGCAAGTCAACAACACTGAGCCTAGCTCAGGTCATGCAAAAACCAAGACAAAACCAACAGAGACAGGGAACTCGCACGTGGAGTTTGAGCCTTAAAAAAAAAGAATAAAAAAGGAAAGACCTATACTAAATAAATGTACTTCTATGAAAAATGCAACTTATGGGCATCAACATAATTCTTCCTTATATTGAGAATAACACTCATTAGATTTGAACCTCAAACTGGAAAGTTCAGGAATGAAGAGCCCACCTTTGTGCACCTGCGACGGGCTGTCACCTGTGTCCTAGTCTATCCTCCATTTCACCTTCCAGATTCCATAGCACATATTAGTAAAAAGGCTAGCCTGTCCCTGAAAGTACCAATGAATAAAACCAAATGGAGCTCTTTCCCCACCCACATCTCTACCCTACATATTTCTTCTGATCCTACAGAAGCCTTAAATGTCTCAATCCAGGCATTCCAAGGTTTCCAGGCATAGGGAGGGATCCTTGCTGATAAGACAAGTCTATGCAGAAAGTTATAGGTGAAGTGATGATGATATTCAGACAAGCATAAAATTAAAAGTTCTGGCACCATTTTTCACTGGTCAACTTACCCCAGCAATGTGTCAATAAACACGTGAGCTAGTTCAAAAACATGTATTTGAAAGTTCATTTTTCAGCTCCTTCTAGCATTTCAATTAAGTGAGGGTTTCAATCACACTAAATAAATGAGAATATAAATAATTAATGGCAACACTATGAACTAGGTGGGCTCTGGGCCTGAGGAAAGAGCCCCTCAATTACAAAATGCCCCTCCCCATCTGCTCACACACACATGCAACCCCCTCTATGTGAGACCCAGGCAAACACCCCCTACTGAAAGAGGAAGGGCATTTAAATTAAAACAAGAGCAGGAAAAAGCTTCTACCATCAAGAATGCCTAAGGAGGGTGCTGAAAACTCCCGATATCTAGCCAGCCACAGAAGAACTCACGCACTAGCAATCTTTTCTACGTAACCATCAGAATGTCCTACCAGAATCATGTTCTTGTGCAAGAACACAACAGGGAAAAGAGCTTCTGTCTGATGGTTCTGCTTCTGCTTCCGCGCCCTGCTCCCTTTGGAAATATCTTTCAGAGCAAGCACATCACGTTCTTGTTCCAACTTCTTCTCACTGTCAGAACACATCATGGGGCCCACACAGCAGGCTGTAAATGCATGGGGCATGCTGTTGGTGCAGCCACAGGAAAGCATGAAGGGCTGCGGGGCCAGTTCCAAGAACACGCAGAGATCCGGTTAAGACAGGCAAACCACCAGTCACCTTTCCCAGCCCAGGCTTCACGGGCAGGAAGTAGCTGCATCACCCATAAACAGAGCTCTGGGACTCGCGAAAATAAGAATCTACCCCTAACCGAAGTGTAAGTTTGGGAACAACAACCCAGAATGCCTCCTCCCTTCTGCATCCTTGAAGATCAGTGAAAACCTCCAATCCCCTGGGAAGCCTGCCTGGCTTGACCACACCAGCAGTGGCATCGGCCTTCTCGGAACCCAGGACATTCACAGACAGCACAGCTCACCAGCCCATAACATAGGAGTCCAAAACAAACTACACATTCCAGGCTCACCTTCCGGGACATGGCAGTGAACAAGACCAAGGGAGTTTGAGTTCTAGGAGTGGGGTGGACAGAGGAAGAACAAGAAAACAAGCAGATAATAACAGACGGCCAAGTGCTGTCAATTCATCATCAGAGTATGGTAACAGAGTAGCTGGCAGGGGCTCACTCGGGACTGATGGGGTCAGAGGATACCTTTTGAGGAGGAGACATGGACACTGAGACAAGAGCCAGTGGTAGGAAAGGGCTCAGTCTGTTCTCAGAACAGAGAGGAGGCAAGAGCAGGTAAAGTGTAGGGACCGAGGGGCAGATGACTGCAGAGCAGGGTGGACAGAGCCACAGAAGCCTGAAAACTTAGCACGGTAAGTGACAGAAGGGAACTTAGATTGTAATCTAAAAGCATCTGGAAGGCACTGAAGGGCCTTAAGGAGGAGCAGGACATGATGGTCTTGTGACCCGTCCTATGCTGTCACACACTACTCTTTACCTCCCTCGCTGTTCTTACCCTTCCAGGTTTACATTGCCCCAGATCTACCCCTGGGAGCAGGGACTGGGTTGCAGCACTTCTTTTTCTCCCTCAGGTGTTTAGTATACTGTCATGTACTAAAAAGACACCTGATGCATAAATACACACACACACACACACACACACACACACACAGCGCATTTGTCCAGATGGTTTAAAGAACCTGTATTTTTTTAAGATTTTTTTAAAATTTATTTATTTGAGAGAGAGAGGGGGAGAGTGGAGAGGGAGAAGCAGACTCCCTGCTGACAGAGAGCCTGACATGGGGCTTGATCCCAGGACCCTGAGATCATGACCTGAGCCGAAGATGCCCCTAAAGAACCTGTATTTTAAAACTTCCCAAAATAACCATTTCTCTACAATGTACATAGTTTTCACTACTAGTTGGATTATACTGAGAAAATAAAATATTTGGAATTAAAAGCTCACTTGACAGGGGCGCCTGGGTGGCACAGCGGTTAAGCGTCTGCCTTCGGCTCAGGGCGTGATCCTGGCGTTATGGGATCGAGCCCCACATCAGGCTCCTCCGCTATGAGCCTGCTTCTTCCTCTCCCACTCCCCCTGCTTGTGTTCCCTCTCTCGCTGGCTGTCTCTATCTCTGTCAAATAAATAAATAAAATCTTTAAAAAAAAAAAAAAAAGCTCACTTGACAGAAAGGCATGCTTATCTATCGGTGAAAACAATTTGGCTGCAGTCTTACCAACAAAAAAGCAAGCAAATTAGCTATTTGCCCAAAGAGGAACCCCCTTCTTTTTTTTTTTTATTATGTTCAGTTAGCCAGCATATAGTACATCATTAGTTTTTGATGTAGTGTTCAATGATTCATTAGTTGCGTATAACACCCAGTCTCGCTGAGAATGGAAGGCAGAAAAGACAGACCACCGGCAAAGAGGCTGGCCACCACCATCACCAGGGCCCTCTGCGCCTACTTGTCGCCACCTACTGGAGAGCAAGAGGACACAGATCTGTGCATTTGATGCAGGGTCTGAGACCCCTGAGCCAGTTAACTAGTAAATGAAATCAATACAGCGTAATTCATGCATTTGAAGAGAAAGCTCCTAAAGGAAAGACTCAGAAATAACTAAAATAAAAGCGCCTGGCTGGCTGGCTCAGTCGGTGGAGCATGCAACTCTTGATCTTGGGGTTGTGAGTTTGAGCCCTATGCGTGTAGAGATTACTTTAAAATAGCAAAAAAGAAAAAAAAAGACTTTTTTACTCTAAGTTAGCATATCTCATTGGATGTTTAAAAAAAATCATGCTTGTATGTCTTTATGTTATAAAGAGGAGGTACTAATTGAAATAAGGTTGAGGATCCTAAAGATACAATACATTATTACTCTATCACATCTTAGAGATTTAGAATGAAAACAAAAACTTGACTAAAACTTTCCTCCAAATAGAGTTAAAGCAGAATAATAAATCAGAACTACAAAACAGCAACCACACCAAATCAGAGAGAATAGCCAGAGGCAAGAGGAAAACTAGGAGAGAACGGTATCCCAGAAAACAAGATTCAAGACCATGTCCAGGGGCAAGCGGGCAACAGTGGCAAGAACTGCTCAGTGGTCAGATCATCAGGGCCCGCAAGCCACAGAATCAGGCAACACGGAGCTCAGGGGGCCTCGGCGGGAGTCCCTGCGGATTACAGTACACTGAGCAGGCGGCAAGCAGACAGGAAATGGAGGCGTTTCTCAACTGAAAATGCTCCGGCATATTTAAAAGCCACAGGAATTAGATGGATGAGTTAGAGAAACAGACTGACTGGACAAGAGGATGAAGGGCTTAATGGAGGCTGCCAGGAAGGTACAGGGGAGGCCGGGGAGGGCGCCACAGCCCAGGCTAGTTTGGCTCCACCCAGCACAGGCTCACAGCACCTTGCTTGTAGAAGGGCCCACCCTTGGCTTAATGCTCTGTTGTCACCATCCTGAAATTCTTTATTATAATTTTTTAACAAGGGGCTCCTCGTTTTCATTTGGCACTGGGCCCCACAAATTATAGTGCCAGTCCTGGCCCAGGGGAGGCGCTGGCCTCAGCACAGAGAAGGGTAGCTCTGCTACCTATGTAGAAAGAGGGGGGAGGAGAAGCACGGTCAATGCCATCAGATGGCTTCTTTGTGAAGCAGAAAGACAGCCATCTGTTATGAACAAGCAATACTCCACGTACGGTGGAGAAATTTGGTCGACTTCATTTTAACCAAGGGATGGAGGTTAACATCACCTGTAATAAGACAGATCAGCCAATGATGCACTTGAGAAAGGCACATCACTTTTGTGCTATTTGCTATTCCTGTCAAAACCTGTAACCTCAGTGTAATCAGAGCCCAAACTGAGGAATCTTCAACAGAACAGCCCACCAGTACTCCTGAAAATCGTCAAGGTCATGAAAGACATGGAAAGGCTGAGGAGCTGTCACAGATTAGAGAAGAGAAATAACAATTAAATGCAATGCGGGATTACCCGGAAATAGAAAAAGGACATTAGAAAAAAAAAAAAAAACTAGTGAAATTTAAATAAGGTTTGTAGTATAGTTAATAATGTGGGAAACAAAGGCAAAAGAAAAGTTAAATTTCCTTACTATTTACAGCCCCCTGACAAGTCTTGAAACAGGCAGAGTGACATTGCTCTAAGAAACTCAGCTCCCTCAATGTTAATACTTTGCTAAGGGCAAAAGGCAATCTTAGCTAACATTATCCCAACCTCCTGGATCCTTTAACACATAAAATTCCTTTGGAAACTTCCTTTATCTCTACCCCCCAAGATACATGTTAGCAATCATCCTCCAAGCATATGGCCCACTGATATACATCTGAAGGGTCTCATGACTAGGGTTTTACTAGTAATAAATGACCTTTTCCTAATAATACTTAGCCTCCTCAGGGTCCTGGAAACCTTGCTTCCAAAATTCCTTACAGACTTACTAACCCCCTTCCAACTTGAAAGTATATAATCAGTTGCTCCTCACAACCCCAGGGCAGCTCTTTCTGCCCACAGGTCCTGACCCAGTGCTTTAATAAAACCACCTTTTTGCACCAAAGACATCTCAAGAATCCTTTCTTGGCTGTTGGCTCTGAACCCCAACATTCCCTCCGTCAATTAACAGTATTATATCAATATTAATCTCAGTGTTCCATCAGTGTACTATGATTATGTAAGGCAGTAAAGTTAGTGGGAGCTGGGTTAAGCATCCAGGGGAACTGTGACTCCAACTTTTCTTTAAGTCTCCAATTATTTCAAAATAAAACATTTAAATTTTCATGTGGATTTTTCATTTGTGATTTTCTTTAATGTTATCAGTAACTCCAGGAACTTCAATTATCACCTTTGAAGTCCAGCACTACTATGTCAGACATATTCCTGCTTTTCTATCAACCCAGAGAATCAGCAATAAGTAAGAAAGGTTATGTTCCCCTTAAAAATAATAACTTGGAACTAAGAAGAAAAAAGAAACAGTTAAACTTAAAAAAAAAGGAAAAGAAAATCATCCACGAGCAAACTGCTTATTTTTTTAGTTTCAATAAATTGAATAAAAATTTAAAAAATAAAAATAAACCATGGCCCCCAATGTGCAGGAACCACAGACATTTTTCTCCAAAAAAGGCTGAGAGGTGGCAAGCATTCAGAGACAATTAGATTTCTCTTCAAAAACAACGTCAGTGACCTCTGATTTTAAGCAGTAATTTTTCGCTTCCTGATTTTGAAAACTGGGTTTGCATCCTGGTTCTGCCTCTTAACAACTATGTGACCTTAAGTTACTGCTTAAGCGTGGTGCCTCCATTTCCTCATCATACCCCATGATAAAGATTAAATTACTTACTACATTTTTAAAAAAGAAACCTTAGAGCAGTATCAGCATATAGGAAATTGTATTGGGAGAGGCAGGGATGAAAGTAGGATGACACCAGATTTGGGCCTGGCTGACAAGGTAAATGGTAGTCCCATGAATTTAGGAAAAAAGAAAACAGAAGGAATGTGTGGAGGTGGAGCGGCAGGAGTTTCATTTTAGCTTTCTGCACTGGAGAGGACCACCAACTGCAGGCTGTGAACTGACCTAAATCAATCTGATTTTGTGTAACTATTAGGTTTTTCTTGGTTGATAATAGTAAGGACCCAAAGTGGAGAAGAGTCTGCTATCCTCCTCTGGACGGTATCAGGTTATACTGATGGCAAGTCTTAGATCAACTTCAGCCATACACACAGACCTTGATGTTTAAGATGTGAATTTATAAGCAAGTAGACACAAAATAATTCACATCAACTGTTTTGTAAGGCGGATAGAGCCTTAGTACTCTGTCCCACTGGCTGTCACAATGACATCTTCATAAGAGGTTCCCCAGTGGCAGATGCAGGAGGCAACCAGAGTCCTCAGTCCCCATGCTGGACAAGGGACTATTTAGATGTCAGGCATTGTCCATAAAGATTCAGACTATGGGCTCTGCTATCTTCTCCTACTCTATTCTTGTGAAAAGAGTTACCTCAAAAGTATTTTATCCAATAAATATCAATGAATGAAACATTATAACTTTGAACACGTCATACACCTTTGTATTTATCTAATACTTCCCCCACCTACTGCATCATTCCACTTTACAGCATCCTAGGGGAGGGAGGGAGAGGAAGAAGAAAGAACAGAAATGTCCCTTCCATTTTCACTCTTCTGCCTGCTCCCATGTATCTTGAAGGCTATTAAATGGACACATTAATTAAAGCCTCAAGAAGTGTTAAGCATCTATAAGAACCATACAGGTTGCAAGGACTATCATAGATTCCCTTTTTCTATTTTAATTAAAATTTTTCCTCAAAGCTTAGAGAGCTGGCAGCAAATCCAGGTCAGACAGTGCTTTAGAAAAATAAGGATTTACGAAGAACCTCAGGTGGCACACGTACCCACACCTGGGACAAAACCCACTCCCGGTAACCAGTCCTAACCCGTACAGAGGCCAGGCCAGGGCTTAGTGGCATTGTGCCGCTACTCTGCTGCCACCCAGTGGCGTGTGGGCATCAAGACACCTCGTCGGGGTGGGCGGGGGGGGGGGGGGGGGGG
>NW_024424675.1:6075873-6142819 GCF_017311325.1 Ursus maritimus
GGGGGGGGGGGGGGGGGGGGGGGGGGGGGGGGGGGGGAAGCCCAGAGGAAGAGGTGGGCTCTTGCAAAGGACGTTTTCTCTGTAATCCAAAGTCAGGAGGAGGTAAGGGAGAAGTGCTGTCCAGCCTGTCACAGCACCAAGGAGATGCAGGGTGAACAGATGCATTCTTGGGAAAGGATGTATTAAAATAGATATTAGGTTGCTAGAATGAAGTCTTTTCTCCACCTCAGACTGAGAACTGCTTGAGGGACTCAAAAAAGCCAGGAGACAGACCCCAACAGAGTCCAGGCTTACCTGCTTTGGGTCAGAGGTAGCAGCGCCAGGAACCGGGGACTCCAATTCTATGGTCACAGGTCCATCATTCTGAATGTGGACTTGCATGTAGGCACCAAACTTGCCATCTGAAAGAGCAACACAAACAGTTATGAGAGACGGAGACCCCAGGTTACTCTGTCTAAAAAGTCACCTAAATCAATGTAATCAAAAACATGAAGAGCAGGAATATCCAGGAAACAGGGGGAAAGGTGGCCAACCCCGTAAGTAGAGAGGGAAATGCAAAATTAAACCGCAGAGGTACCACAGTAAGCCCTACAGACTTGGCAAGAATGAAAAGATCTGAGAACACCAGGGTGGGTAAATGTGGGCTTACGGAACTATAAAAATGGCGGGAAGGTAAACTGGTTTAACCACTTTGGAGGGCATGGTGGTGCTTGAACAAACTCTAAAACTCTGGAATTCCACCTTGGGCAGTCTACTCAGAAATTCTTACACAAAAGGAATGTTCAAGGGTGTTCATTCTGGCAGTCTTTAAAACAGAAAAAGTGGTCACAGTCTGTCCCTCACTGGGGGGATGAATGCACAAACTCCACTTTAATTCCTCAGTGGAATACTATGTGGCAGCCACATGCACCAATAGGGCAAATCTCAAACACATGATGTGATCTTTAAAAAGCGACTTGCTGAGGTGCCTGGGTGGCTCAGTTGGTTAAGGGTCCCACTCTTGATTTCAGCTCAGATCATGATCTCAGGGTCGTGGGATCAAGCCCATGTTGGGCTCCACGCTCTGCAGAGAGTTTGCTGGAGATGCCCTCTCTACCTCTCCCTCTACCCCTCCCCCCACTTGCATGTGTGTGCACGCACTCTTTCTCTCGCTCTCTAAATAAAATCTTTTTTTTTAAAAAGTAACTTACAACAAGGACATATCCGTATAATACCATTTACCCATTTATATGATACTTCTAAATACCCAAAACAAGTTATATTATTTATGGAGATATATACATACACACATATATATATATGAAAAAAAACATGAATAGGAAGGGGGAAAGCCAAACACAGGACAAGAACCACATCCATACTGAAGAGCAGGCAGGGGATGGTAAGATTTGAGAGAGACAGACCTCAGGCAAATGTGACTAACTGGGTAGTGAATACACTAGTAGCTATTTTCTGTATGTTTCATAATTAAATTTTTTTTAAGATTTTATTTATTTATTTGACAGAGAGAGAGACAGCCAGTGAGAGAGGGAACACAAGCAGGGGGAGTGGGAGAGGAAGAAGCAGGCTCCCAGCGGAGGAGCCCAATGTGGGGTTCGATCCCAGGACCCTAGGATCAGGCCCTGAGCTGAAGGCAGACGCTTAACGACTGAGCCACCCAGGCGCCCCCATAATTAAAATTTTCAAACAAACTAAATATAAAAGGAAAAGGATAAGGTGGGAAGGGAGGTCCAGCTCCCTCACTGTGAGAACCATCCTGCTCCCTAGGATTCATTTCAAAATGGCCACGGGCTGCCCCAGAAAAGAGTGCCTCTCTGTGTCCTATTCCAAACCTTCTGTTTTAACACCCAAACCCACTCAGTCGTGTCTGATCAATCCCCAAATGAGGAATTACACTTATAAAGAAAGCCAAGAATATGCCTTGAGAGATGATGCTGTGGAATATCAGAATGTCGACTCCAACCATCCAAGTACCTCTATTAAACCTGGGCCTAAACACTGCCAATGACACATGCAGACACTTACTCAAGGGAACACACTGGTCTTGACAACTTATCAGTTAAATTTACTTAATTTAAATTTATCAATTTAAACCCAAAGTAAAAAAAAAAATGGGTCCAGAATTAAAACAGTATGAGTCCTCAGAAACAGAACCATCAGGAACTCTTCTGCTGCCACCTATACCATTAAGAAACAAAGAAAGCATAGGAGATCCAGTTCACATGTGAAAACAACTCACTGCTTTTCACTCATAGCAACTATGTGCCGGGCATGGGGCTAGAGATCAAAGACTCAGCTCCCAGGCACTGACAACCCTGGGGCTCATGAGCCCTGTGCTCCAGTATGGGGACAGCTGGGCACATCGTGGTTACAATGCAGTATGCCTTAATGGATTCTGGCTCTGGAGACCAGAGAAGGGTCTGAGTCCTCCGTGGGGATGGGGAGGGAATCAGAAAGTCTTCTTGGATGAGGCTACACAGGGTTCAGGACTTGAAGGACAACAGCACCCAGGCTGAAAGAGAAGGACAGGCCCAGCCCTCACAAGCTCTGAGGTTTTGGGCAACTTTTTTTTTTTTTTTTGATTTTTTATTATATTATGTTAGTCACCATACAGTACATCCCCGGTTTCCGATGTAAGGCTCGATGATTCATTAGTTGTGTATAACACCCAGTGCACCATGCAATACGTGCCCTCCTTACTACCCATCACCGGTCTATCCCATTCCCCCACCCCCCTCCCCTCTGAAGTCCTCAGTTTGTTTCTCATAGTCCATAGTCTCTCATGTTTCATTCCCCCTTCTGATTACCCCCCTTTCTTTATCCCTTTCTTCCCCTACCGATCATCCTAATTCTTATGTTCCATAGATGAGAGAAATCATATGATAATTGTCTTTCTCTGCTTGACTTATTTCACTTAGCATTATCTCCTCCAGTGCCGTCCATGTTGCAGCAAATGTTGAGAACTTGTTCTTTCTGATAGCTGAGTAATATTCCATTGTATATATGGACCACAACTTCTTAATCCAGTCATCTGTTGAAGGGCATCTCGGTTCCTTCCACGATTTAGCTATTGTGGACAATGCTGCTGTGAACATTGGGGTGCATATGGCCCTTCTCTTCACTACGTCTGTATCTTTGGGGTAAACACCCAGTAGTGCAATGGCTGGATCATAGGGTAGCTCAATTTTGAACTTTTTAAGGGACCTCCACACTGTTTTCCAGAGTGGCTGTACCAACTTGCATTCCCACCAACAATGTAGGAGGGATCCCCTTTCTCCACATCCTCTCCAACAATTGTTGTTTCTTGCCTTGTCTATTTTTGCCATTCTAACTGGCGTAAGGTGGTATCTCAGTGTGGTTTTGATTTGAATTTCCCTGATGGCTAATGATTTTGAACATTTTTTCATGTGTCTGTTAGCCATTTGTATGTCTTCATTGGAAAAGTGTCTGTTCATATCTTCTGCCCATTTTTTGATTTGTTTATTTGTTTCTCATGTATTGAGTTTGAGAAGTTCTTTGTAGATCTTGGATACCAGTCTTTTATCTGTAGTGTCATTTGCAAATATATTCTCCCATTCCGTGGGCTGCCTCTTAGTTTTTTCATAACCTCCCAATGGCTCAGTTTCTTGCCTGTATCACAGGAATGCTAACAAGAAGACCTAAAACATGCAGAAAATTTAATGAGACACTGCATGCAAGTGTTTGGGACTGTGTGGCTTCCACACGGTATGTGCAAAATCAGCACTTGCTCTTATTGTTATAAAAAGTCATGTTCAAGACTTGTTCGTGTTCATTGTTATAAAAAGTTATGTTCAAGAGGCTCCATACAACCAGAACCATGCTTCCCAAACTGTGCCCTGCCAGGTATTCCTGGAAAAAAGAATGCCACAGTCACATACTTTTGGAAAACCACATTTGTTTGAACTCTCCTTCAGAGAACCATCAAGCACAGCAGCACGTAACAGACTCTCAAGATGTCCTTGAGGAGAGAAACCTATCTAGTTTCTTTACCCTGGTAGTTCCCAAACTCCCCTGGGCAAGGAGCCCTAATTTCACACAAAACATCCTTTACAGAGCAGATGACCCTCTGTGAGAGGCCAAGGAAAAGAAAAGCACCAAATGGACACATTAGCCCAGGGCAGGCCAGCCTAGGGCCTCTCTGGCTCCCTCCCTGGACAGCGGCTCTGCTCTCTGGTCCTGGGCTTCCTCGAACACCAGACCCACTACCACATGAGGTGACCTCCATGCACCTCTGCTCCTGCCACCACAACCACACAACTTCCATCTTGGACTCCTCCCCCTGGGATCATTCCCTCCAGTGATCCTTCACCTCATGGAGGGTCTTAGCAAAATGGGCATACCCATGGCTGGTCCCCTTCAATGCTCAGACAGCAGTATTAGAAACTATGTCTGAAGCACCCAAGCTGTTCACCATTTTTACAGGCAAGATGAACCTCTTCCCTACCATGTAGCCAAACGTACTCAAACAATGGTCACTTTTCTTCAACTCCTATCAAATTAAAGTGGCCATTCAAATCTACAGAGCTTTTGTTTTATCCATGTCAGACTAGCTAAAAAGACATCAGCTGGGAAGGAAATCATGTGTTTAATTGCATGCTAAAATTATGGCTACAATTAGTAGCAAATTTCAGCCGCTGCACTCCTCAGGGAAGCTGAAGGCAGACTCAGGAGGAAAGGAATTATTTCCGACCTTGAATTTCTGTTGCCAGGATATACAGCATATGCTTCACCGTGTTTATCACTTCAAGTAGCGAGAAATTTATTTTCTTTTCCTGTTTTTCTTCAGTTATGAACAGAACTAATATCTGAATTTCCATTTGTACAGACAATAAATCCAAAGACATGTTTTAAGAGGTCTTAAAATGGGAACATGTTTTCCAGTTCAGATCAAAGAGTAAAGCCCCATGAAAAATTATATTGGCCAGAGGAAATAAAAACATTTTTAAAAATAATCTTAAAAGACAGAAACATATCTGCAGAACTACAGCTGGCTCCAATGGTGATATAATCAAGTCGTCCTTAACTCTAAGTCCCAGGGTTCTGTCCAGAGCTGGAGGAGAAGCACGTGTCAGGCACGTTTGTGCCACATATTTGCAGCTGGAAGACTCCCAGCTAGAGCCCCAAACCTGCTGTGACCTGGTTTCCAGCAGCCACTGTCCAAGGCCTCTACGAGCTCCACACCACTGTGCCCCATCAACCTGCAAAGGCTGACATCCCACCCCTTTGAACAATACTTGACTGATAGTCACCACTCCCCAAGAAGCCCTGCCCCGCCTCTCCATGCCCCCGCTGGCTCAAGGACGATAGCAGGACAGTCACCACGAGGAGGATGCATGTTAGTACAGGCATGGCACTGTACATGACAGCCCGGCAGTCATTGTGCAGGAAATCTGGATCCCGGTGACTGCTGTCACTCTCACCGCTGTCCATGAGAATATGGGCAAATGGCAGGGGGAGGGGAAGGGTAAGAAAACCACACCAAAAGAACATGCTATCAAAAAGAAATGGAGAACAAAAGGCGTGACGGTTTCTTGGCCTGGCTAGGAGCAAGCCCATATACTTTCCACAGCTGGCCTGCACGGCCATGAGCAGATTAGGAGTTGGCCTACCTCTGGGGACCGGTCCTGAGTTCGGGCCAGCCCACCTGAGCATATCCCCAAAGGCAGCTCCCCGTCACTAAGGCAAAGTCCTCACTACCCAGGCTTCCTCTTCGTTCTACTTTAAAGCTGTTCAGACCCTGGGCAGGCAGGGAAGAAGGTTATTGATGGAGGCCCCAACATCAGGTGCACAGGCTGGGAACCAAGAAATCAAGCAAACATGTGGAACTGGGGGACTCAAAATAAGCACGTGACAAGGCAAGGACCACCGCAACTAAAAGAGTTTGGTCTAGACCCACAAGCTTGCATCACACCTGGAGCCCGGGGAAGCATACCCTGGTGGGCCACAGGCACTATGGCAGCTCTGTCCACCAGCACGGAACTGCTTCTCTAAGGGTAGAGTGCCCCCGCCTCACCTCCCCAGAGGGCTCAGCCAATTCGGGGCACCACCAGTAAGGCACAGATTCCCCTGCAGGCTGATCTGGCTCAAGGGAGCCTATGAAGCAGAGGCAAGGGCTCTGCGAGCCATCAGTAAAGATCAGCAGCTCAAGCAATGGCATTTCCTAAATGACTTGGCTGGGGAAAGGATTCAGTTGTTGGAAAAGAGGCATATGACAGGCCCTGTCAGCCGCATTAGGCCTCGGTCAGCAGCATTAGAACCACTGGCAGATTCTATTCCACACCCAGGGCCATGGAGGGAACTGGAAAGGCAATTCCCGGTATCTCGTGGTTTCTCCTCAGGCTCAAGTCCCCCTTATCAGTGGTCTCTGTTTGTCTCTGCTGTGGTTCAATCCACTCAAGAGAAATACCTCCTCCAGACAGCAGACATCTCAGGCCTGGGACTCCGTGGCCAGAGGAACTGGGGAACAGGCCCTGTGGCCCAGGACAGAAAGTGCCTATTCCCAGGTGAGGGCACCTGCCACCAACGGGGGCTACCCTCAATTCCAAACCAAAGAGCTGGAAACAGGATCTGCCAGGGGAATTAGCCCAAAATTCACCTCTCACTGGGAGGTTAAATTCTCATCTGAGCTAAAGTTCTGAAGTCAGATTCAAGGCAACTGGCATAGCCCTCCTCACATAACAGGGAGGCTGAAGGCAAGGTTTCCTCTGGCCATCAGGCTTTGCTCGGACATATCTGGTCTCTGCTGGGGTCCTGGGTATCATTCTGCTTGGGATAACTGCATGGAAGGCCTCCTCGTCTCCTCGTTGAGGCACCAAGGAGCCTTCATGGGGACAATGCATGTCTAAGGCCCCAGATGACCTACACGGAGCTTTGTGCAGTGCTAGTGCAGATGTGCTGAAAGAGCCTGGACCCCACCAAGCAAGGACACCCTTCCACTGACAGCAGCAAAGTAAGAAACCAGGGAAGACGGGCTTCTGAGCTCGTCAGACCATGGGGTTTGATTTTAGACTTTAATTCTTTTATACTTGAATATGATACAGAATTTAAACTTGACCTGTAAGTTTTCCCTGGACCATAATAATAGAAGAAGGTTTAATTCAAGTGCAGTGCATCTCCATGTTGCTGGCATTTTATTATGAGTTGCCCATGTATTATATTAAAGGAGCGTAATAATATAATCACTTAGCCTCACTGTAGAACCTCTGGTGTGCTGGATTGGGTGATGTGGCTGGACATGGTTTGGGACACAGGCTAGGGAATAAATCTTCACTTTGGGAAGAGAATGGCCTTGCAATGGCTTCACAGCTGGGTTCTAACCCAGTTCAGAGCCTTTGGGAGAAAAGACATATGGCAGAAGTAGCCTCAGAAAGGCTCAAAGGTACACTGGAAGGACTGCGTCTGTAAACTCTGACCCTCCCCTGAGCAGGGAGCCCCCATGGCCACTAAACAGTCAAAGGAGGTAAGGGAATAGGCTAGAGGGTGATTATCATCATGTACCACGGAATTCATGAATTTAGATATGGAGTGTGATCCAAATAAAAATAACACAGATTATTTTCTGGAACTAGACAAGCTGATTTAAAAATTCATACAGAAAAACAATTAAGAATAGGCAGGAAAACTCCAAAGAGCAATGTGGGTGAGACTCACCTTACCCAATATGAAAGCATAGCAAAACCGTCAATAACTGAAAGTGTGTCTTCATCATATAAATAGACAAAAAGAAAAAAACAGAATAGAAACACAACAGTTCATAAACACACATAGGAATTTAATATGGGATAAAGTCAGAATCTCAGATTAGTAGAGGTAAAGATGATTTTTTAAATAAATGTTTTGGGAAACTATTTCATAACCACCTGAGAAAGATAAATTTTGGATCTATGTTTTACGTTGTATACAAGATAACTCCAAATAGATCTAGGATTTCAAAATAAAAAATGAAAGCATAAAAACATGAGGGGGGGAAACAGCCAGATTTCTTAGTAATGCTGGAGCAGGAAATGTCATAGAAATCCTAAGAAACTATGATTCAAAATCCAGCAGATATTTCAAAAAATTAATATCAGAAATGTCTGTCCTTGGGGCACCTGAGTGGTTCAGTCAGTTAAGCGTCTGACCCTTGATCTCAGCTCAGGTCTTGATCTTAGGGTCGTGAGTTCAAGCCCTGTGTTGGGCTCCATGCTGGGCATGGAGCCTACTTAAATAAAAAAAAATAAAAAAAAACAGGGGCGCCTGGGTAGCTCAGTTGGTTGAGCATCTGACTCTTAGTTGCAGTTCAGGTCATGATCTCAGGGTCATGGCTCTGTGCTCTGCAAAGAGTCTGCTTGGGATTCCCTCTCTCTCCCTCTCTCCCTCTAAAATAAATAAATAAAATCTTAGGAAGGAAGGAAGGATGGAAGGATAGAAGGGAGGAAGGGAGGGAGGAAGGGAGAGGGGCACCTGGGTGGTCTAGCCGGTTAAGCATCTGCTCTCATCTCAGGTCATGCATGATCTCAGGGTCCTGGGATCAAGCCCCACATCCGACTCCCTGCTCAGCGGGGAATCTGCTTATCCCTCTCCCCCTCCCCCTTCCCCCCGCTCATGCTCTCTCTCACTCACACTCTCTTCTCTCTCTCAAATAAATAAAATATTTTAAAATAAATAAATAAAATTTTAAAAAGAAAGAAAGAAATATTCAGCAAACAACTCTTAAAGCAAGGTCAAAGGACAAATGACAAAATGGATGAAAAATAACTGCAACTCACAAAATATATTAAAAGCTCACAGAAATAAAGAACCTGATCAAAGCACATGAACAGTTCACAGGAAAGGAAATACAAATCATGCAAAGATCTGAAAAATGTTCAACCATATCCTGCACATTAAAACTAAAAGGAGATGCCATTTTCACCTGTAAGAAAGACAAAATTCTAGATAAAATACTCTGTTAACAAAACTGTGAAGAACATGGCAGTCTCACACACTGAAAAAAGGTCAACAACTACAGAGGGCCATCTAGCAATTCCACTTCCGAGAATTTATGCCCAGGTATACCTGAACATGAAATGGCCTATATACAAATTTATTCATTGCATCACTGTTGTTCTGTTGTTTTCAAGAGCCAAATATCAGAAACAACCCAAGAGTCCAACAATACAGATTAAATGAGATTTAAAATAGATTAAATAAGCTAGGCTCTGTTCCCACCACAGAACACTGCACAGCTGTTACAAAAAGTGTGAGGAAGTTCTCTATGAACTAATATGGAAAGAATCTCTAGAACACACTGTGAAACCCTTTTTAAAATTATTTGTTAAAGATGCTACCTTTGTATAAAAAAGATATATGTATATTCATATTTGCTCATATGTGCATGAAGAAACATAAGAAAGATAGAAAAAATTAATTAAAAGTGACTGCCTACAGACAGTAAAGGAAACAGAGTAGATGACACATGAGTAAGAGCATGGCTTCCCAAGGCAGACCTTTTCATATCATTTTGATGTACGAACTACCTGATCATATTACCTATTCAAAAATTAATTACAACAAAACTGGAAGACTAACACTTTTCAATTTCAAAACCTACTACACAAAGCTACAGTGATCAAAACAGTATAAGCACTGGCATAAGGACAGGCATACAGAACAATGAAACAGAACTGAGAGTACATTTAAAAAACCCATACATATATAGTCGACAAGAGTACAAAGACCATTTAATGGGGACGAATAGTCTTTTCAACAAATGGTGATGGAACGGCTGGATATTCACATGCAAAAGAATGAGCTCAGATCCTTACCTCACACCATATACAAAAATTAACTCAAAATGGATCAAAGACCTAACTGTATGGGTTAAAACTGTAAAACTCTGAGAAGAAACCATAAGGTTAACCTTCATGACAATGGACTTTGGTAATGGTTTCTTAGATATAAAACCAAAAACACAAAAGAAAAAAAGATAAACTTGGACTTCATCAAAATTAAAAACTTTTAGGGGTGGGGGATGGGTGAAATAGGTGAAGGTGAAGGTACAAACTGTCAGTTATAAAATGAATAAGGCACAGGGATATAAAGTAAAGCACAGAGATTACAGTCAATAATATTGTTATAACTTTGTATTCTGAAGATGGTAACAGCACTTATCATGGTGAGCATTTGTAATGTCTATAAATATCAAATCACTATGTTGCACACTTGAAACTAATATAATATTGTATGTCAACTACACTTCCAATTAAAAAAAAGTTTAGGGGTGCCTGGCTGGCTCAGTCGGTGGAGATGAGACTCTTGATCTCTGGGTCATGATTTTAAGCCCTACGTTGAGCCAAAAAAAAAGACAGAAAGAAAGAAAAGAAATTTTTAAACTTTTGTGCATCAAAGGACACTATCAAGAAAGTAAAAGGACAACCCACAGAATAGGAGAAAATATTTGCAAATCACATAACTAATAAGGGTCTGGTATCTGGAATTTATAAATTACTTACAATTCAATAACAAAAAGACACACAATTCAATTTATATTGTGAGTCCCAACTCAAGGCTTGAACTCACAACTCTGAGATCAAGACCTGAGCTGAGATCAACAGACAGATGCTTAACTGACAAAGCCACCCAGTGCCCCTCAATTCTCAAATAAGTGAAGATGGAATGCCTTGGTGGCTCAGTCGGTTAAGTGTCTGCCTTTGGCTCAGGTCATGATCCCAGGGTCCTGGGACTGAGTCCCGAATCTGGCTCCTTGCTCAGCGAGGAGACTGCTTCTCCCTCTGCCTGCCACTCCCCCTGCTTGTGCGCTCTCTCTCTCTCTGTCTCTCTGACAAATAAATAAAATCTTTTTTAAAAATTAAAAATAAAAATAAAATGAGTGAAGAATTTGAATAGCTATTTTTCTGAAGAAGATACACAAATGGCCAACAAGCACATGAAACAATGCTTAATATCATTACCCATTAGAAAAATGCAAATCAAAACCATCATGATGTACCAATTCACACCCAATAGGATGGCCATAATCAAAAAATAAATAAAAATTTTAAAGGAAATAACAAGTGTTGGCAAGGATGCAGAGATATCGGAATCCTCACTGCTGACGGAAACGTAAAAAGTCATTGGAGAAAACAATTTGGCAGTGCCTCAGTAAGTTACACAGAATTATCATATGATCCAGCAATTCTACTCCTTAGTATATAACCAAAAGAACTGAAAACAGGTGCTCAAAAGAAAACTTGTCCACACATGTTTATAGCAGCCCTATTCACAATAGCTAAAAGGTTGGGAACAAGTCAAATGTCCATCAATGAATGCATGGATAAACAAAATGTGATATGTTATGCAATGGAATATTCTTTGTATAATGGAATGAAGTACTGATAATATGCTAGCATGTATGTATGTATGTATGCACAATGTACATTCAAAAGATGAGCCTTGAATACATTATGCTAAGTCAAAGAAGCTAGACACAAGAGGCTGCACATTGATTGTATGGTTCCATTTATATGAAATATCCAGATGAGGCAAAACCATAGCGATCAAAGGCAGATTGCTGGTTGCCAGGGCTAGAGGTGGGAGAGAACGGGGAGTGGCTACTTAATGGGCATAGGGCATCCTTTCGGGGTAATGAAAATGTTTTGAAACTAGACAGTGATAATGGTTACACAATACTGTGAGTACACGATCACTAAATCCACACTTTAAAATGGTTTATTTTATGTTACATGTATTTTACCACAATAAAAAATAAGTTAATTTTAGAAAGAACAAATAAATACCGAGAATAAAAAATAAGTGACTGACTTAAAACTCAAATGACAGGCTAAACTCCAGACTGGACATGGTCAAAGAAAAAACTGGTAAACTGGAGGATTTGTGCACCTCAGGGCACAGCAAAGAAAGAAAAAGCAACTGACACACAATACTATGTACACTATTATTTGTTTAATACACCCTTTCTTTGAAGAAAATACAGAAAGCCAACTAATATTTCTGAATCTGTAGACCCCAAAACAATATGGTTTTAAATCTGTCCTACTTCTGCTGAGAGATTCAGACTCTTCCTTTCATCCTGGGTTATTTCATGCCCTCGGATTACGACAACAGTGAGTTTCTTCGCACCTATGCCTATATCTTCTTTTCTTTTTTTTTTTTTTTTTTTTTTTTTTAAGATTTCATCCATTCATTTGACAGAGAGAGAGAGAGCACAAGCAGGGAGAGCAGCAGGCAGAGGGAGAGGGAGAAGCAGGCCCGCCACAGAGCAGGGAGCTCGATGTGGGGCTCGATCCCAAGACCCCGGGACCATGACACCAGCCAAAGGCAGACGCTTAACCAACTGAGCCACCCAGGCACCGCTGTATCTTCTTTTTTAAAAATGGCCTTTATGTCTTCAAATTGAGCCGCAGTAACAGACTCCACCAGGCAAGGAAAGAGATGACCAGATAATTCACAACTGGAAGTACAGAGGGACTCAGATAATGAGATAAAAGGGGCGAAGGAGAATAAAGACAGGAGGAAGAAGGAGCCCAGGGAAGAAGCAAATGGATGGAACAGCAGAGCCACAAAAATGAGCCTGTCCTCATCTCCATGGGCCCAGCGGCGCTCGTCACACAAAATAACTGAGCACCACATGGTGTGATGCGTAAGTCACTCTGCCTAATGTTACCACAGGACACTGAACCACCACATCTATGACACAGTTTATAATGTGGCTGTAGACAGTGAGGTGCAGAAAGGAGAAGTGGGAAAAAGTAGGCTGTAGTTCACCTTGGAAAATCAACTAAGCAAATCAAGGAATCACGAAAAGCTAGGATCTAAAAACAAGAGTGGATCGGGGAGCCTGGCTGGCTCAGTCGGTGGGGCATGCGACTCTTGATCTTGGGGATATAGGTTTGAGCCCCACGGTGGGTGCAGAGATTACTTAAAAATAAAATATTTTAAAAGAAACAAAACTAAAAATGGATATAGTTTGCCATCTGGGCAAAGGGAAGATAAACTAGTCACGGAGAGGACATAGTTAGTATAAGTCTAAGACCTAAAAGAGACAGGCAGAAATAAGTAAAGCAAACTGGTAAGCAAATCACTGACGAGAATGAATGAAAAGGAAGGAGTGAAAGAAAACTGATTTGGCCAAAATCAGTCACACATCTGCATCAGACTTCATGAGAGCCATCGGCTTATACCACAGTCCACCAGCCTTGCCATTTATCAACAAGGAAGATGTGCTCTTACATTGTGATTTCCTAAACTTACATTAACAATAATGCCCCTGGCATCACAGTCCTTGCTGAAGTATACAAAAGGCTTCCACTGAAAGCTCACTCAGGCTGCTAACATGCTTTATGTAGTAAAAAGAGTAGGAAATTAAACAAATCCATAAAAATTAAACACTAACCACGAAGCAAACACTAGATGTGGGCTTCCTCCTCCTAGCGCCTTCTCTTTGTGAACGAACCTGTAGGAGCCCTGGACATAATGGATGTCCCATGGAGTGAACAGAGCTGAGGCAATCAGAGAGCTGCTGCTCTCCTGAAATGTCTTTCCACGTTGATCTAGCTCTTTCTTTGCTACCCACGAGAGATCAGACCCCACAAAGAATACACAAGTAGCTCTTTCTAATATCATGGCAGCTTCTGATTTGCTCAACAAAGCCAAGAGGTGATTGCTTCCCTGGACCCATTACAAATGGCTCAGTGTTGGAACAAGAAGCTTGAGAGCAGAGAGCTCTCTTTCAACTATTCCATTTTGGTATAACATTTATTTTTTTCCTAACTATAAAAGCAATGCATGTTTAATACTCAACTTTGACAACATGTAACGCCTCCCACTGAACACTACTTTCAGTGCTCTTTCTGAAGGATGGAGATTCCCAATGGGCTGCCAAGGGTCACATCTGGACCCAGTTTCCTGGGCCCACTCAGTCAGTCTGAGTGTCCAATAAAGCACCCTTATCTCTGGCTCATTCTGCAGTAGAGGGCAAAAACTGATGAATGTATGCACTGGGTTTTTTCCCCCTAAATCAATCATTGGAAGAAGAGCCAGAGAACAGGAAAAACCCTTTGAGAGCACCAGAGTTATGAGCTATGCAGGATTAAAGATGGCCACAAACTCTGACATTCCTTCCACTGCAAGGTGGGTCTACATCCCTCCCCTGCAAGCTGGGTGGGCTGTGAGACTGCTTTATCCAATAGCATATGGCAGAAGTGATGCTGTACCCCTTTCCAGGCCTGGCCTCAAGGGGTTGGCACTCTCATTTCTTGTCTCTAGAAACGTCTGGTCTTGGAGTGCTCGCTGTGAGAGAAATCAGCCAAACATTAGAAATCAAGCTACCCTGGGACCACCAGGCTGTGAGAAGCTCAAGCGATGGGGGGAGACCCTAGAGAATAAGATGAGGCAGGAAAGACGGGAGGAGCAAGATGCACACGGGCCATCTTAGAAGTAGATCCCCCAGGCCCAGCCAACACCACGTGAATCAGAGACAAGAGCCCAGCCAAGCCCCTGTCTTAGATTCGTGACCCACAAAACTGTGAGGAAGACAGAATGGTTATTTTTAAGCCACTGAGTTTTGGAGTAGTATGTTATGCAGCAATAGCAAATAGGAGCATAAGGCAAGGTAGGCAAGTTCTTGAGAAGAGGAGACGCCCTCACAAAGACAAAGAGAACTGGCCCAGAGTGGGGAGGGGTGCCACGCCAGAAGCAAAGCAAAGAGTTCTAAACAGACTACACCCAAACAGGTCATGGGTGTTGAGAATTCTAATCATGTGGGTGTAGTGCATCAGCTCGGTCTCAAGTACCAACTCAAGGCGAATGGGGGCAGAACAGGCCTCAAAGAGCCATTTAGGGGAATTATACTACTTGCTCCTCCCTCCCAAGTGCCCAGAAAAGGGATAACCTCATTAATTGCACACATATCAATGACAGTCCCCTCTCCATCCCCATTGCCAGAAAGGCAATTCTGCTAGGACCACCCACTCCCCTTGACCACACCGCTTCTATTAATCCCACTTCCCAGCAGCCTCCAACAAAGCCAGTCAAGGACACACAAGTGGCACTTTCAGGTAGCCCCTCCTCAAGCATTTCTCCCATCACCCTTTCCAACAGCCCCAGACTTCCACTGTGGCTCCAGGTGGTCCCCAGGAGGTCAACTCCATACTCTATGAAACACATGACCTAAACCGAGTCATGCAGTCCATCCCATATTGGTTCATGGGTAGACATGTGACCTAAGCTGGCCCAATCAAAGTGTCCTTCAGGACTTCTGCTTGAAATGCAAAGACAAAGACTTGCTCTCCTTCTTGGGATGGTGAACTGTGAAGACTGCAAACATCGTGGCCATCCTGCAGAAGGCCTGCCTGAGGACAAGGCTGACATGCACGTAGACAAGCAGGCTCAAAGAATCCCAGAGAAATAATCATAGCAGTGATGACAGAGGGAATCTAGCCCAAGCTGAACCTGAGCTCATCATACCTCCACATTCTTCAATCATAAAGCCATAAGCCCTGTTTCACTGAAGACAGCTGAGCTGGGCTGGGCCTACGGGAAGAGATGCAGCTAGTAAGGAAGATCCTGAAAGGCGGGGCAGGGAGGGAACAGAGACAGGGAATAAAGGGACAATCTTCCCTCTATTAGATCCTTAACAACAAGTTAAAAGAAATAAACTAAATATAAATTTAAAATAAAGTTCCAGTCATTAAAGAGGAAAGGAGTGAAAATAAAAGCTAAATCTAATTAAGTCAATAGGCAAGACATGGAAGCAACCTAGATGTCCACTGATAGATGAATGCATAAAGAAGAGATGGTATATAGACACAAGAGAATACTATTCAGCCATTAAAAAGAAAAAAGAAGAAGGAAAGCCTGCCATTTGCAAGAACATGGATGAAACTTGAGGACTTTGAGTTAGACAGAGAAAGACAAATACTATATAATTTCACATACACGCAGAATCTAAAAAGCCCATCTCACAGACTCAGAGCACACACTGGTGGTTGCCAGAGGGAGGGGGTGGAGAGTGGGTGAAATGGGTGAAGGTGGCCAAAAGGTTCAAACCTCCAGTTGTAAGATAAATAAATTCTGGGATATAAGGTATGGCATAGTGACCAAAGTTAACAATACTGCAGCACATGTTTGAAAGTTACTAGGAGAGCAGATCTTAAAAGCACTCATCACAAGAAAAGTAAAACTGTAACTATGTGAGGTGATAAACTAACTGAACTTAACATTGGTAATCATTTTACAATATACCCATATATCAAACCATCATGTTGTATAACTAAAACTAATAGGGTATTACATGTTAATTGTATTAGAAAACTAGAAAAAACATTTTAAATATTTTCAAAAAGGAAATTAAACTACTTTAAGTCTTAAAATTGCTGAAGTGGCCCTGAGAATCTTAAAATAAAGAAAATGTATTTATTAGCAGTTGGTTTCTGTTCCATCATCCTTTCAGCTCTCAGAGGGCTCTCCATACTGGAGCCGGAAACCAAAAACTCAAAATTAAGCAAAACACAGCAAGCTTGTAAAACATGCTCTCTGCATCGTGTTCCACCAAAGACCATAAAAGAGGTAAAGAGCTGAAGGAGCAAGAGAGGCACTGCTGTTTCACTGAAGTGAAAGTGTTTCTGAAAGTTCAAAGGATTTGGAAATAAATTTTGATTAAAACTCTTCATATAAATCACATCAATTTTTATCAAAAACGATCAGATGGATCATATCTCCACAAACTTAAATTGTGGCCCATTATAAAATTTTAGTGTTTATAGTACATTATTTCAGGCACTTCAGAGAATTATCTGTATAAAATACAGATCATTTCAAATAGTAAAAGAACACAAAACATCTAACAATACACAAAACACTCTTCTTTAAGTACTCAGATGAAAGCTGTTTTGTTTTCACTTGAGCATTCCTTAACAACCACTAGTGTTTTCCCATTTAAAGTGCCTTCATTTATGCTTTTATCATATTCCTGTGCTCATCCTTTCAAGGGGCTTCAGTACATTCTAAAATATGTCTGAGATTACTCAGAAATGGGATGATTCTACAAATATCAAGCAGAGAAGACAATGACGACAGCATTTAATCCTCAGCTCAGCAAAGAAAAATAATTATTCAGAGGACCTGACTTAATTACTAATTTTGGGAAGAAACATGTTTGCAGCAAAGCCATGCCGAAGGATCCCAGCGGACACAGGGTGGGAAAAAATACTGGAGACCACCACGACCAGAATTGTGAATGGTGCTCTAAATCTGGATTATTTCCAGAAGACCCAAATACATTCTACTCTACCAGGACCCAAGTAGAGAGTGGGATTTGATTTAAGGCAGGGGTATCTTGATCACGGCAAACGGACACTTCACACAGGTAAGAAGAGAATTAAGAAGAAATGCTGGAGAGAGACAGGAGTATCACTCTTCTAAACCTAAGTGAATCTGATGAATTGACAATCCTCAATGTGGGGCTTTGCTACAGAGCTTCAAAATCAGGCAGTAACTTCTATTCCTTTAGGCTGAAAACAGGTCCAGTAAATACAGGATCAAGCTTTATTTCTTCCAGAGAAAGTCAAAGTATAGGAGATACTACAGAGGTAACTATCCAGAACTCTTAGACGTCTACAAAAGGGTATGATGGCAGCAAAAGAAACTGCAGTTAGATACTGAGACATTCTACTAAGGAAAGTCTCACACTAAGACGTATTACCAAAGGAAGCTAAACACTCTAATAGCTGTGAAGAAAAAGGCAAAACATGATGGTTTTAAAAGCAATCTGCCCCCAGAAACATGAAAACAGATTAGAAATGAATGCCCCTTTAAACAGACTCATAATTTCAGATTCATAATTCTCCCATAAACCAGGACCACTATTCCAAGGCACTTTTGAGACTAAACAGTCAAACTAAGTTGGCATTCCCGCCAATAAGTAGTTAAGCAAAGACGGATACCTTCACTGCCCAATATGACAACCATTAAGCACACATGGGTATTGGGTATTTGAAATGTGCCAGGTCCAAATTGAGATAGGCTATATGTATAAACTACACATCAAGATTTAGAAGACTTTAGCACCAAAAAAGAATGAAAAGTATCTCAATCAACTTTTTATATTGATTGTGAGGTGAAATCATACTATTTTGGGGTGCCTGGGTGGCTCAGTGGGATAAGCGTCTGCCTTCAGCTCAGGTTATGATCCCAGCGTCCTGGGATAGAGCCCCGCATTGGGCTTCCTGCTCAGCAGAGGCTCTGCTTCTCCCTCTCCCTCTGCTCCTCCCCCCTGCTTATGCTCTCTCACACACGCTCTGTCAAATAAACAAAAAAAACTTAAGAGAGAGAGAGAGAGAAAGAAAGAAAGAAAGAAAGAAATCCATACTATTTTGGATATATTTGGGTTAAATAAAATATGCTTTTAAAACTAATTTCACTTGTTTCTTTTTACTTTTTTTAATATGGCTACTAGAAACTGATGGCGACACGTGGCTCACATTTGCGGCTTGCATTGTATGTCTCTGTCGGACATGATAAGCAAGCAAAACAAAACAGCACTGTATCAAACACACTTCTGGCTTGCTAAACGTTTCACATGTGAACAGAAGAATGAAGAAGGGTAAACAGTATTGGGGCATTCAGAGGACTCCTACCACAGCAGGAGAACATACCACAAGTATGTTGTTTTAAGGAAATAATAAGCACAAACAACAAAGTTTCTGGAAAAGGAGATGCTATAATTGCAGATTCTCTTTTCCCCCTTCTGGAAGTATCCCAGAGACCCTCCTCTTGGGGCGGCTCGCCCTCCTGCCTACCTTTGATGAGCTCCGGCCTGTATGTCTTCCGCAGCTGCTCCAGGAAGCTGTTGTAGAAGCTCTCTGCCTGCTCTGTGGGCATGGCCAAGTGGAAGTCAGGCTTGTTGCCCTTGAGGACGCACTGGAGGGTGAACTGGCTGATGCACAGCACCTCGTACTGTTTGTCCATCACACTCTTTGCCCAGTGTTTCCCGCTCTCATCCTCAAACACACGCAGGTTTAAAATCTTTCTGACCCTGTGAGGAAAACAGTGGTGAGAGCTACCTGAAGAATCATAAGCCCCCCAACACACTCCATACCTCCAAAGTGTCACCAGCATCCTGTCAAATAAGGACAGAATGTTGACATAATAGTATATGTATTACATATATATAAGGACATAAGGAGCAAGGTATTTGGGTCTTGGGCAAGTTATTTATCCACTCTAGGCCTCAATTTCCTCATCTGTAATGTGAGATAGTAACAGACCTACCTCACAGGGCTGTTTGGGATTCCTTTTTTTTTTTTTTTTTGGCCCGTCCCCCCAGCAGCTACCCACGGGAACCAGAGCTAAGAACAACCACTCACTAACTGCTCCTTCACATTGGTGGACGTGTCAAGACATGGGTCCAATTCTAATTGTTTTTATAGAAGAATTCAATCTTTACACTGGAATAATGATACCCCATTTTTACATCCTTTTTTGGAGCTACTGAAGATGAACCACTGGGCAAACACCCTGGAGAAAACTCACGGTTACTGCAAATATGCAAAAAGACCTGGTGAAAGCCTCCCTGACAACTGTGTCACGTGCCTCTTGAGCCCCAGGAGGGCTTCCTTATAAATGTGGATGACAAAGAGCAGCCGCTTTGGTAAGGAAGAGGACCAGGGAACATTTATTCCTTAGTGGGAATTAAGTTCCAAGTCTGATTTCAACCTAATACAAAGGGATATTTGGGTAGATTTACACCCAGGTATGGGCACCAACAGGCAGAATAAAAAGACCCACACACATCTGAAGCAAATGTGCCAAGTAGCCCTGGGGGGATGGGGGGCAAATATGGGGATGGGGGAGGCGGCCTGTACTTAGCCAGTCAGGAAACAGCAAGGACAAACTCCTCACTTTAGCAAAAATAACACCAACTTCCAAGTCAGAGAGCCTGGATTCTAACTTGAATTCAGGTTTTCTGCTACATACATGTTCATGATCTTAGGCAAGTAATTTAACTGTCTGAGCTCCAGATCCTATGCATACAATGAACAACTGAGCATTTTTTAAATGCATAAATGGTGCCCAGTTCATACTGCTCAAACTGGAAAGAGAAATCATTCATAAGAAAAGAAGTTCGGTTTTGCATTAAGAGAACAGTTCGTGGAAAAAGGAGCAAAGAGGGACCAAGGCCTTGGGTTCCAGCTCTGCTACTGACTTAGTGGGCGTCACCTGACAAATTACTCTTCCTTGGTCTCCTCATCTGAAACACGGGAGATAACCATATTACATCAAATGGGACACAAATAAAAGTAACAGGGGTTCACTTCATAGGAACAAAATACTATCGAAGTTCCCAGTGTATGTATATATATAATTTAGATAGGTCAGTAGGTAGGTAGGTAGATAGAGATATATAGACAGAGATATAACCACTACATATCCCATTCAAATAGCAATGACTTAGAAATCTGCCTCTTACATGTGCTCCAGTTCCTTCTGTGTATCTTCCAGAGAAATACCAAGCAACACACAGATGCCCCGTCCAATAGCACTTATCTGCTCTCCTCCAACTAGAAAGGAAATAGTAAGGAAAAAAGACTCAGAACCAAACAGGTACCATGCCACACTTTTAAGTAACCAGAGGAATGTTTAAACATCACACATACTTCTTGTAACTTCTCTGACAAAATCAGTAGGTATTCAAAAATGAGTTTTATAGGGGCACCTGGGTGGCTCAGTTGATTAAGCATCTGCCTTCAGCTCAGGTCATGATTCCCAGAATCCCGGGATCAAGCCCCACATCAGACTCCCTGCTCAGTGGGGTGTCTGCTTCTCCCTCTGCCCCTCATCCACCCCACTCATGCTCTCACTCTCTCTCTCAAATAAACAAAATCTTTAAAAAAAAAAAAATGAGTTTCAAAAATGCAGTAAGACTATCAAGATTTATGTCCATTCTGACCTTTTATCTGGAATGAATGAGTTCTTAAATGAACAACCATTAAGCCAAATTTTAGGGCCATATTTTCATCTGTTACCTTGGGTAAAGCACCTCAAACTTTCCATGACAGACTTTGCCCATTTGTAAAAACAGAACAGAGTTTTCCTCCCCAGAGAATCCAGCTCAGCTGTATGTATTCTCTGAAAGGAGATGCCTGCTTTTCTTGGGAATCAGCAAATATGGTAACACAATATAGAGATAGCACAAAATAATAAACACTTATGTCAGAAAAGCAAAGAAATAATTTTTCTACTAAGAAAAGAAATATATTATACATAAAAACCACAGTTTAAAGGGTAAGCTTCAGGGTGCCTGAGGGATACAGTCAGTTGACATCCGGCTCAGGATTGTGGGATCAAGCCCTGTGTCAGGTTCCAGAGCTCGAGATTCTCTCTCCCTCTTCCTCGGCCCCTCCCCCTTCTCTAAAATAAACAAATAAATCTTTTTAAATAAAAAAATAATTAAATAAATACAAGTTAAGCTTCAACTCAGCAAACTTCTATCATTTCCCATTTCGGTACCAAACTTTGTAAGCCAATGACCTCCAAATCCCTTTCAATCATTCACCTCATACACAAAAAAACAAATCTCTGAATAAAAATGTCAAAAGTTTGTGTATGTTTTTACAGCCAAATATAGGCTTTACTACCATGAGGCAGTATCTCAGTCCTGGCACAGTTCTTAGGCCAAGATCCATCATTATCATGGTGAACCTAAATCCATATTTCAAATGTTAAATCTTCATAACACAAAATTTTTGGCCAACTTTTTGCCAAATCTCATTAGATTACTGACATCTTGTTATTTTACCATCTATTAACCTAATGCTCCAATCAGGAGAAGGGTAGACGCTGCCATTTTCCTGTTTGCTTCTGCTGGATAATAGTATCTATAAATATACCTGACAAGACATCATAAACTGGAACGTGTTGTCATATCCTGCAAGCTAAGGAAAGAATGAACCCCCCCCCCTTCCTTCACCTGACAAGGGACCACCTGACCTGCAGACCCTATGGGAGTATCAGCATCAAAACATTCCAACCCAAATATCAGTAAAGCTTAATTTCTCTTCTTGTTATACTAAAAAGTATTTTCTTCTGTGCTGCTTTGCTTATAATGGACTATGAGTGATTTACTGTTCTTTGAGCCAATGACTCAGAAGCTAAAACAGAAATAATCTATCCTGAAATAAGCAATAAACAATTAGGGTGTTTGCCTTGTTTGTGTTGCTTTAGAAAAAGCTTCTGGCTTTATTTGTTCTTTAAAGAAGTTACTATTATTTTCTTATAGTATCAATATATTTTTTTAAATTTTCCCCATAGTATGTTTTAAAAGCTTAAATATAATGGCTATTGAGTTATAGCCACCATTAAATTAATGCATAAGCATTATAGAAAATTTGGAAAATATAAGAAACAGGAAGGAAGAAAAGAATACCCAAAGACAAACACTTCAATATTTCAATGATTTCCTTTTGATATTTTCTCCATCCACAGGTTTTACTTTATATTTTCAACCACTGTAATAATATTGTATATAAATTTTTGTGTCCCATCTTTTCTCTTAACAGTGCATAAGGATTTTGTCATGTTATAAGCTTTTCCTAAACATCTTTTAACAGTTACATCCCATCAAGTGGAATAGCTGCATTCCATCCAATGGACTGACTAACCATCCCGTTTGGCTGGATGTAGAATTTGTTTCAAAATTCTCACTTCAATAAATAACACTGTAGGGAAAATTTTTGTATACTAGACTTTAGACTTTACATTTTAGAGCAGTTTTAAGTTCACAGCAAAACTGAGCAAAGATACGGAGATTCAGGGTGCCTGGGTGGCTTAGTCAGTTAAGTATCTGACTCTTGATTTGGGCTCAGGTCAAGATCTTGGGGTCGTGAGATCGAGCCCTACATCAGGCTCTGTGCTGAGCATGGAACCTGCTTAAGATTCTCTCTCTCCCTCTGCCCCACAACACCTCTTAAAAAAAAGAAAAAGGTACTATACTCACTGCCCCCATACATGCATAGCTTCCCCATTGTCAACATCCCCCACCACAGGGGTACATTTGTTACAACTGATGAACCTGCACCAACATTTCATTATCACTCAAAGTCCATAGTTTATTAGGGTTCACTCTTTGTCTTGTACATTCTATAGGTTTGGACAAATATACAATAACATGTATCCACCATTACGGTATCATACAGAGTAGTTTCACTGCCCTAAGAATCCTCCCTGCTCTGCCTATTCATCCCTCTATTTTCTTGTAATTAGTATTCTCTTCTTAGAATAGATTCTGAAAAGTAGAATCACTATTCAAAATGATTCAAATCACTACCTTCAGAGTTTTATGCTTCCCCCTCTCCCTCAGCCACTCTCGTGCTCTCTCTCTCTCAAATAAATAAATAAAATCTTCAAAAAAATATTTTTTTAAAGGGGGGGCGCCAGGGTGGCTCAGTCAGTTAAGCATCTGCCTTCGGCTCAGGTCACGGTCCCAGAGGGGCTCCTTGCTCAGCGGGAAGCCTGCTTCTCCCTCTGCCGCTCTTTCATACTCCCTCTCTCGCAAAAAAATAAAATCTTTTAAAAAGTTTTTTGAAGAGTTTCAACATTTTTATAATGTATCTTAATAAGAAACAAATTATGACCCAAAGCCTATATATAACATAGTCTGCTCTCTTATTTTGGAGTAGTTTTGCTCCCCCCTCCAGGGATAAGTAGAAACTAGGAGTTCCAAAGCATTCTTTTATTATAGACAAATGGATTTCCAAGAGAAAAAACTTGAGAATCACCATTTTAGACAACAGATCACAGGGCCAGAAAAGACCTGAGATATTTGGTCAATCTCCCATGTATACTGGCACCACCTCTTCTTCAAGAATTCACAACTGGGGGGGCACCTGGGTGGCACAGCGGTTAAGCGTCTGCCTTCGGCTCAGGGCGTGATCCCGGCATCATGGGATCAAGCCCCACATCAGGCTCCTCCGCTATGAGCCTGCTTCTTCCTCTCCCACTCCCCCTGCTTGTGTTCCCTCTCTCGCTGGCTGTCTCTCTCTGTCAAATAAATAAATAAAATCTTTTAAAAAAAAAAAAAAAGAATTCACAACTGGGGCACCTGGGTGGCTCAGTCGGTTAAGTGTCTGCCCTTGGCTCAGGTCATGATCCCAGGGTCCTGGGATCGAACCCCTCATCGGGCTCCCTGCTCAGCAGGGAGTCTGCTTCTCCTCCCTCTCCCTCCTCCTCTCTACTCATGCTCTGTCCCTCTCTCTCCCTCCCCCAAATAAATAAATAAAATATTTAAGGAAAAAAAAAGAATTCACAACCTCTCAAATCAACTCATTCATGCCCATTTTAGATCCTCTTCCCAACGTTCTACGATTCTATTCAGATTTGAGCTGCTGAAGCTGACTGATGGGACATGGGAGTTACCACACTTTGCCGCCTGTGTAACCAAATGAGTATGTCTGAAATGTTCCATAATAAAGCTTTTAAAATTAGATTATTACAATAACCATGCTAAGGCATCAAAATGTGCTTGACCAATCTCATTAAGTGAGTCTGCCACATAATAAGATATGACTCCTAATATTGTACTCGGACCCAACCATAAAATCGGAAGTGACATCTTAGAACCCCCGTAATAAAGTGCCATTCGTGTACAGCCATGTTTCACTGAAGCCAGTCACATTCTTAAGGAATCAGAAAATCTTTCCATTACAGTTCAACCAGAAGTCCTGGCTAACCTGAAGGTCCCTCCAGCACTGACAGAGAATTCCATTTTATTTAACAATTTCCCACAATTAATACCCTTCTCTTTTTTTAAATACCCTAATCTTTTTTTTTTTTTAAAGATTTTATTTATTTATTTGACAGGGACAGCCAGCAGAGAGGGAACACAAGCAGGGGGAATGAAGCAGGCTCATAGCGGAGGAGCCCGATGTGGGACTCGATCCCAGAACGCCGGGATCACGCCCTGAGCCGAAGGCAGAAGCTTAACGACTGCGCTACCCAGGCGCCCCTACCATAATCTTTTTTAATATGCAGGTCTGTTTGTTGGTTTTTAACTAAGAGCACCCAATTTAAATAGTAAACTAAAATCACTCAAACTATTCAGCAAATCTCACAAAATACATGTCCCCAATATTCCAGATCAGCAGAATGAAGAGTGCAAGAGAAGATTAGAACTTAAATTCCTCAAAGTTCACTCACTGTTGGTGATGACCACATAGAGCAGAATAAAAAGCAAAAAAAATCTTTTCATCTCTGAATTTCCCCAGTTTTAGTTCATTTAAATATTAACTGAAAGGACAAAAAAACCTTTGTCTTAAAGCCCATAAATCCCAAAGCTGTTCTGTTCCGTATTACTCCAAGACCATATCCAAAATCAGTTAACAGAACAGCTTAGAAATCATTAGGCAGCATTGAAAAGTACACTCTCAGATGTAAATATATGGTTTTGCTGGGTTTGGTTGTTTCTTTAGGGGATTTTGTTGCTTTGTTTTTAAATTTATACTTTTGTGGGCACAAGAACACACACTTGGTGCAGACTGGCTGAAGAAAAGGATATCTGGAATTACTTGGACTGAAACAATACTATTAAGTCTGGGAAAAAAACAGAAGGCTAGAAGGCAATCTAAAATTAGTCATTAAAATTTTTTTTAACATCTTTTTATCTCGGTTTGACTTTTTAAAACGACTACCTTATATACAATAATCATCTGGATCTCTGACGTTCGAACTAGGCTATAGTGATCCAGCAATGACTAATGGCTGGGTGCCTTGGTCCACAAGAAACTGGTGGCAAAGAGAAATATCTCATCCAGAATTCTTTAGACTCCATCCCTGCAGGGTTAGAGAAGTGAGAAAGAAAGGTGTCCTGGGGGCGGGGATCATTCTGTATCTAGTCTGGGCGCTGGTCACGTGGGTGTGCATAACTGTCAGAACTCATCCATATGAACAACTCTTCATATCTGTGCATTTTATTGGCAGTCAAGCTCCATAAAAACTGGGACATGTAGACAATGGGCAAAAATGGGAAATTTAAAACAGAACGTTGTAAGGGGGGGAGGAGGGGTCCCTGCTCCGGAAATGCTGCCTACGTGTTGTTTGTGCAACATTCCACCGAAGAATGGGCCATGGGGATGCTCGGAGGTTCTACCACCCGGTACTCGGGACCAAAAAAAAACAAACAAAACAAACAAAAAAGACGATAATAAGGCGCGTTTATCGTGAACCCAAAGCAGAACCCTGCAGCGAGGGCCGCGCTGGGGCCCGCGGGGCACGTGGACTGCTGCTCTGAGGCCGCGGCGACGCCCAGAGCCAACCGGGGGACTCCGGGCTGCAGGGGCCGAGCTCGCCAGGGCCCGCAGCGGCCGTAGCCGCCCCGGGGACGGCCCAAGGGAACCCTCGCGGGGGCGGCCGGGGAGTGCCGGGCGCGGGGTCAGGGGTGGTTCCTCCCGGGCCCGGCCCCGGCCCCGGCCCCGGCCCCGCCCGACTGACCTGTGACGCTGGCCCGGGTGACGCGCTGCACCACGGCTTTCATGGCGGCGGCTGGGGCGAGTGGGGCGGCGCCGCGCTCCTTCCGGCCTCGCGACTCTGCGGGCGCCTCGGCGGCCGGCGCCCTCTGCGGGTGACACCAGGAAGCGCGCCGAACGGCCCGGTCGGACCCGGTTGGCAGTGACACGCCCACGTCGGACACGCCCACCCACAGGTCGGCCCCGCCCGTCGGTCACGCCCACTTGGTGGTAGGTCCCGCCCCTTCCTCGGTCCCGTCCCAGCCACAGGTGGGCCCAACCCCCACCAGATCCTGAAACTCCCCCACCCCTCCACCCCCGCCCCCTACGCAGACTCAACTCATGCCCAAACCAGAGTTTCTGCACCTGATGTTTCTCACATCCCCGACCTAAAATCCAATAGTCCCTAAATCCCAGCTTTGTCCTGAATCCTAATCCTATGTTCCTCGTTCCACCCTTCCACCCCTTTGTCCCGACGCTCCGAAATTCCTTTTCCCTTGTCTTCCTGCCTCAGTGGCTTCTCAGAAACTAGACAGAACAGAATCTGCTGCCTAAAATAGCCATTTAACTACGGGATGTATTTATATGACTTAGCCATGCCATGGCAGAGCGGAGTAATGAGCCTGTAATTCTGATTCCTCTAATACTAATATTTAGCAGCTCCCCCCACCCAGGATTGTTAGAAGATTTAAATAAAATAGGCAGTGTAAAAATCACTCGAATGCGGCAAAGGACTGTACCGGTATTACCCTAACAAATTATTATCACTGATAAAAATAAGCCCCTTTCATGGGTGCCTGGGTGGCTCAGTGGGTTAAGTGTCTGCCTTCTGCTAAGGTCATGATCTCAAGGTCCTGGGATCAAGCCCCAAGTCAGCAGGGAGTCTGCTACTCCCTCTCCCTCTGCCTCTCCCCTCCTCTCTCCTCATGCTCTTTCTCGGTCTCAAATAAATCTTAAGATAAATAAATAAATAAAATTAAAAAATAAGCCCCTTTCAGTGTGCCTTCTTCTCAAAACCCTCTAATAGTATTAGAGGGTGTAGAATGATGACATTCAGAACACTCTATCCCAAAATATGGCAACTCGGCATATTGAATACTGTAAACTAACGGAGCTTGAGTAAACAGCAGGATCAGGAAAGTCACTCTGAACTTCCCCCCACCCTTCTCCCCTGAAACAAGTCATAAATCCTTGTGTGAGAGGTGCCCTCCCAACACCTTGATCTGCAAAAACAAAGGGATAGTAAGAACAAACAGGCCTTGCTAAATTTCCGCCAGTTTACTGTGCTTACCTCATACTCCTTGACCTATTATATTCCTCCATGATGTTCACTCTTCATTAAAAATAGCATAAGAATACGCAAGTCTGTTTCTTTGAGTCTTCATTTTCTTGTGCACCCCTGTCCTGTAAAACTTAATTAGGTTTGTGTACTTTTCTCCTGTTAATCTGTCTTTGTCAGCTTAATTGTCAGAGCCAACCAGAGACCCTAAGAGTGAGAAAAACTTAAAATTTGACATTTTTTACATTAAATCAGCATAGCTCAAACATTTTGATGTCAAGATCCCTTTACATTCTTAAAAATTATTGAACACCCCAAATAGCTTTTGTTTATCTAGGTTATATCTAAAGAGATTTACTGTATTAGAAATTACAACTAAGAGGGGCGCCTGGGTGGCTCAGTCGTTAAGCGTCTGCCTTCGGCTCAGGGCGTGATCCCAGCATTCTGGGATCGAGCACCACATCAGGCTCCTCCACTGGGAGCCTGCTTCTTCCTCTCCCACTCCCCCTGCTTGTGTTCCCTCTCTCGCTGGCTGTCTGTCTCTGTCAAATTAAAAAAAAAAATCTAAAACAAGGTACAACAAAGAAAAATCGTTAAACATTGATTTATAATACATTTAAAAACAACAATAATAAATTCATCATATGCTAACATTAGAACAATGAGGTCATTACACACCATGGAACCTCTGGAGACCCCCATCATATACTCCTGAAGGAGTAAGCGTGAAAAAGGCAAAGATTGTCTATATATTGTTATAGAAAGAGTTGGCAATCACAGATCCTCTAAAGGGACACTTTGAGAACCGCTGGATTTGATAATGGCATTAAATCAATATTAATTTCCTGATTTGTGTGTAAAAG
Source organism: Ursus maritimus (assembly GCF_017311325.1). Lineage (NCBI taxonomy): Eukaryota > Metazoa > Chordata > Mammalia > Carnivora > Ursidae > Ursus > Ursus maritimus. Next base: position 6,104,511 of record NW_024424675.1, read on the forward strand.
AACATCCTTGTTTATAGAAAATATGCACTGAAGTATTTAGAGGTATAAAGGCACATCATATCTGCAATTTACTATCAAATGGTTTGGAGAAAAATAATATATACAGAGAAAGAGAGTGAGAAAGCAAATGAAATAAAATGTTGGCAATTTGGAAGGGAAGGGAGCTTATTTTTCCGTAAGCTGGAAATTACTTCAAAACAAAAGGTTTTAGAGCTAACCCTGGCTGCCTCAGTCGGAGAAGAGTGCGACTCTTGATCTCAGGGTTGTGAGGTCGAGCCCCGCGTTGGACATAGGGATTACTTGAAAATAAAAATATTTAATTAACTAATTAATTAATTAAAGGTTTTAAAAACATACCAAAACACCCAGGTTCTTTTTTTTACATTTATTGAATTAAAAAAGGTCAATACCAGAGGCAAAAGCAGGTCCCTCTTCCAGGGGCCTACTCCCCTCTGCACACGTTCTCCTTTGGTTTCTCAATTGCTACTCTCCCCTGGGTTCCCTTCTTTCCCTGTCTTCCTCCACTCCACTTGCGTGTGACAAGCCTTCAGGGCCCTGTGCTCCCTGGCTTTCCCCACCATTCTCATCTTTTTAAATCCCACCTTCATGCCACCAACTCACATTTTCATTTCTACTCCAGATATCTCCTGTGAGTTTGTGCTTCCAAATACCTTCTTCACATCTCCATTTCCATGAATCACAGACGTCACAAAGTGAATAGATTTTAAATGGAATTCAGGATTTCCATCCCTGTTATATAATAAAGAATTTGTCTGGTCTTTGTTCTGGGTTTCTGTCACAGAGCTTTTAAAATCCTCAGAATCCCCCAAGTGATAGGAGTGTGTTTGTTCTTCGTGCCCCTTGATCACACCTGACTTTATGCTATTAAGACAGTTCAAGAGGGGAGCTGGTCACCAGAAAGATCCATCATGTGAGTCATTTTGACAAACCTGAAGAAGTCACAGAAACTACCAAATTTGTAGCCCATTAGTCAGAAATACAGATGGCTTGGGGACCCCTGAAATGAATCTGGCATCTGAAGTAAGAGCAGCCTTGTTGGGGATGTGCCCTTAAACTTGCAGGGTCAGGGCTAAGTCTGGATGGTTAGTGCCAGGACCGAATTGCAATATACTGGTTGGTGTTAGAAGAATTCCACAAGCCCTCCATACTCCACCGCCTGGGTCATCACTATCTAAATAAATGGCTCCAATGTTTCCTAGAGTCATAAGTGACTCATAGTTGCCCTCTTTCCCTCTCCCCAAGTATCTAGTCCATCAACAAATCTTCTCACCTCCAAAACATACCCCCCAGTGCCCTCTTCTCTCCACCACCATGTCGTCCTGTCACATGCTCCCCATCATCTCTCACTGGGATTTCTACCACAGCTCTCTCACTTATCTCCCTACTGCCTTATTGATCCCCCTCCAACCCATGCTCCATACAGAGATAAAAGTGCTGTTCCTAGAGTATAAATTCTTCACTTTCCAGACTGATATTCTTTACATTTCTCAAACAAATCCATTTGTTCTTACCTCAGGACCTCAGCATCTGCTGGTCCTCCATCTGGAATATTCTCCCCCCATTCTTTGTACATCTTGCTCCTCTCCTTCCTTTAAGTTTTCAACTCAAAGCCTTCCTCCTCGGACAGACTTTCCCTGACCACACAGACGAAGGTGTCCCTGTTCCCCATTATTTCCCATCACAGTCCCATGGTTCTTCCCTCATATTCTGACAACTCTTTCTTTCTTTCTTTCTTTCTTTCTTTCTTTCTTTCTTTCTTTCTAATCGATTTACTTGAGAGAGAGAGCACGAGCAGGCGGAGGAACAGAGGGAGAAGCGGAGTCCTGAGCCAAAGGCAGACGCTTACCCAGGCGCACCCACACTCTGGCAACTTTCAGTTACTCTAGTGCCTCTTAGGCTGTGTTCTATTCATGTATCCGAAGCATCTAACACAGTACCCAGAGCTCAGGCAGTATTGTTCAATTAGAATGTGTGAACGTGACTTTTTGGTTAACAATGTACCCTAGACTTATAAGTATGGCTGGGGCTTCCAGGAATTCTATCCAGACCCGAAGTCCAGAGGTACAGGAGACTACCTCTTCCTGATCCTTCCTCTGAAGCTAGGACATCTTGCCCTGGAAGCCCCTGGCTCTTGGCGAGCCAGAATGAGATCACATGACCACGCTTAACCCAATCACTGGAAGGGAGATGGGACTTGACCCACCCCCCACCCCCACCCACATGATTGGCTGAGACAAAAGGATCTTGCCTCCGGGCATACAGCCCTCCAGGGGGTTACAGGAAGTGTGTGAGAAGAGGGGATCTGGAGCTGTTACAGTGTCTAGAGGTGGTTACTGGCATTTAAGGACCAGAGAATTTGCACTGCCGAGCCTCTAGCAACACCGGGGGCAGCCCACAAACGGGATTGTCCCATCATAGTGCCAGCAGTGCCCTCTTTGAGAAACACGGACTTGGACAACCAGGACCTGGGACGGAGGCCCCGGGACGGAGCCAGTTCCCCTAAAGCACGAGATGGCGTGGACTTACCGGTCTGTAATAAAGGGGGAACGCAGGTAGTGGATGCCGGGAAGGCAGTCCGCAGTGTCTACCGAAAGGTCGTTTTCAGCTCAGTGCCTTGTTGAGCAAGTTTTATTGAAGAGGCTTCTGCCTGAATCTTTCCAGCTATCTCTAAATTCCTGAAAGCGGGATTGCTGGATCAAAGAATATGCCATTTTCCGTTTTGATACGCACTGCTAAACTGCGCTGCTGAAGAAGTGTGTTAACGCCGGGGTAAGCCCTGTTTCAGAGGACAGGCAAGTTCCGTGCGGCAAACAGCTCCCTGGGGTGCCAAGAGCCAGGCAGCTGGAGGACTACAGGAGGGGACTGGACTTAAAGAAGAAGGCGTTCGCACCTGATTTTCAGGACTACCTAAGACACATTTTACTCCTGATAATAGTAGCATGGGCACAAAGCACTGTCTCAGTAGAAAGTCATAACCCTGTCATTGAACAGGGTAGATACTAAGCCTCTTCATCAAAAGGAACCGAGGCTCAGAAAAGTAGAGAAGATTTTCCTATCATGGAAAGTCAGATTCAATTTTTTAAAATAAATTAAGGGGGAGATGGGATTTGCTTAGAGTTACATCAACTGTAACAGAGACCCAAGTAACAGTGGCTTGAACTTCACAGAAGTGGATTCTTTTTCTCATAAAACCCTGCACCGGTATGGTTTTCCACAAGGCCAGAGAAGTCGATTCATTTCTTTTAGTTGTTGTTGTTGTTTTTAATATTTTATTTTTAAGTAATCTTTACACCCAACATGGCCTCGAACTCACAACCCTGAGATCAAGATTTACACACGCTACTGACTGAGCCAGCCAAGCGCCCCTTGTTTTTTTTGTTCTACCATCCTTTGGGAGTTGTCTTCATCCGAATGAATGGTGCAATGGTCAAGATGGCTCACAACCACCTTCCTGCTCTTCCAGGAGGAGGGGCCTCAGGAAGGGGAGCGCATGCCCAGATGGCTCATCACTCACACCCCATGACAGTTGTGGCCCACTTTCCTTTGAAAGAGGCCACAGACTTTGGCAAATACTCCTGTGGAAGAAAAAGTCAACAGTCTCTGCCACAAATTCCAAATAAGAGTACTTTCCTGAAGACATTGTGTTAATGAACTGTCCGTTTCCAACCATTTTAAATAGAAGATATTATTGACCTGACATCAATCTGAAACGAAGAAATAACTGTTCACCCCAGCACCTGTGAGTTGTGCATTGAGTAATCACTTCCACATTCCCTCCAGGGTGGTGACTATAGTAGGTTCTCTATGAATAAAGGAAGAAAGAATGAGTGAAAAATGAACTGGCAAGCTTCTGCTTCTGAGTTACCTGTGCTATGGGAGATGTCTTCTGTGTAATAGTAATATCTAGATATGACATTTTTTAGCACTTGAAATACATTTAATAATAGCGTGGCTCAGTCAGTTGAGCATCAGACTCTTGGTTTCAGCTCAGCTCATGATCTCGGGGTCATGAGATCGTTCTCTACATGGATATTCCCTCTCTCCTCTCCCTCTGCCCCTCCCCCTGCTCACACTCTCTTTCTCTTAAACAACAAACAAATAAATAAATAAATAAATACTTTAATATTAAAAATTCCTTTTGCATATTCAACCTTTCTATGATGATACGGGATGCTGCTGTGGTTCAAATCATCAACCAACATCCTATTAGACAACAAATAAATACAGCCAATGGATAAAATATTTAGCCAAACTGCTACATTCACTGGACTGAATTCAATTGGACTCTTAATTCACCGGACTTCTATTTTTAATAGATCCCTGATGGTATTTTTTCACTTGTTATCTGGCCCTCACAAAAGCATAAAGCATTCTGGTAACTTATAGCTTTCTGGCATTTGGATTCTAGGAAAACAAAAAGTTTTCAGTGTTTCTTTCCAAAGCTTATCATCAATAGTTCCCTCTATGTTTTATGAGAGGAGGTTGGCATAGTACCAACGGCTTAACTTTTGGCACCAGAAAACCCTTGCTTTCTGTCCCAGCTCTGCCACTCTCTGTGTGACCTTAGGAAATGTGGTTTGACCTCATTTAGCCTCCGTCTTTTTATCTCTAAAGTGGGGGAGAATATCTTCTTCGGATTGTGGCAAGGAGGAAATGTAATATAGCTCTCAGAAAATGATCTTGAAGCGAATCTGAAAATAAGCATATCTTTACAATGACATATCCATCATCTCTGTCCAGGCCATATCTGTCATTTTGGAAATGATAGATCATACAATTCATCTTAAAAGTCTAATTCATGCAGGTAAAGCAGAGCTCCCCCAAATGTTTAAAGCCCAACATTCTGCATGCTAGAGCACGCTGGAGCACAGCGCCCTGCAAAAAGCATGTTTTTCAGCTCCAGCAGGTGGATTGCTAATGCTTAGGAGAACCTTAACTTTGTTGCTTCTTTGACTTCTGCCACTCAGGCATATTTCCAGTTCCATCAGTACACAATTGGGTACAATTTTCTTCTCTGAAAATACACTAAGTCCAGGAGAATCTCATGTTCACTTTGATGTATACTGAATCTGTGATGGAAAAAAACAGAAAAATATGGCAAGATAGTCCTCTGATATCATATCAGCAGAAAGACCCTCCCCGCCCCCGCCAAGCCACTCATGACTGATCCCTTCCACAAAATCCACTCAAATTACCGTCTTACCTTGGATGTGACCCTCGGCTCACCTATGGTCTTTGGTCTTTGGTGAGGCAGCCGTGACTGGGCAGGCCTGGCAACCGAGTCACTGAGTCCTGGCCCACCAATGACGGAGTTCTGTCAGGATGCTGTAAAGGTAAATTATCCAAAACTTGCAGTATCAGGTGAAAGAAAGATGGCAAGTGCTTTTAATGGCATTTTGGAGCACTGTGTTTAACAAGCTGTGATACTGTGATTTGAAATAAGAAATATGTAGTTGGTCTTCCTTTATTCCTAGTACAGAGTTCCTAAAATTCTTGGAATTACCTAAGTGAGAGAGTGATAAATATGTCTTTTGTTACCTTAATGGGGTGACTTTTGGACCCCACCTAAGGATAAGAGCTGGTTGTCAGGAGAAGCAATCATGTGCGTAGAGGGTCGGAACTTTTAGTCCCACACCCAACCTCGGGGGAGTGGAGAGAGACTGGAGATTGAGTTCCATTGCCAGTGGCCCAGGATTTAATCAGTCATGCTTATGTAATGAAGCCTCCATAAAAACCCAAAAAGACCGGGTTCTGAAAGCTTCCTGGTTGTTAAACACGTGGAGGTTGGAGAAAGGCATGCTGGGAGAAAATGGAAGCTCTGCGCCCTTTCCCCACACCTTGCCCTGTGTGTCTCTTCCCTCTGTCTGCTACTGAGCTACATTCTGTCATCTAGTCAGTAAAATGTTCCTCAGGGTTCCGTGAGCTGCTCTAGCACATTAATTGAACCCCAGGAGGGGGTCATGGGAACCTCTGATTTATAGCGGAGTGGGTCAGAAGTACAGGTAACAACCTGCACTTGAGACTGGGGTCTCAGGGTGGGTGTTGTTACAAAAGCCTATTGCCACAGGCAGAAACACAGGTGAGGAGGACCGGGGCTGTGATCAGCATCTTGGGGGGAGGGGGCGGGTAAGAGTCTTGCAGGACTGAGCCTTGACCTGTAGGATCTGATGCTATCTCTGGGTAAATAGTGTCAGAGTGGAGTTGAATCATAGGATCCCCGACTGGTTCCCAAGAATTGCTTTGGTGTCTGGACCGCCCCGCTGCCCCCCAACACACACACACAATTGGAATTGGTTCCAAGAATCCAAGAATTCTTTTATAGGCCTACTCAAAAATTCCTTAATTATCTGGGGGGAACGTACCTCTGTTTGACCCATCATTTACCTATGATTAAAAGCCTGGGTTTTGTGAAGTTACACATCAGCTTGTGGATTTGGGGCCAATAAGGATAAAAGTGATTCCTGTCTGGTAAACAAATAAACAAAACCCCAAAGTGTAGGTACTTACCTCCCTGTAGAACATTGACCAGAAATCCTATTCTATCACTTCTTTCTCGGGTGCCAAAATGATCTTTGTTGCTTCATTCTCCTTGAAGCAGCTTTATCATCCTACTGGTTTTTTCATTGATGAGTTGAGCAAGTGTTTGATATTTGCTCATCTGATTTTGAATTAGATTCATGTTTTTAACTTTGTGAAAGTATACACATTTTAAAAGATTTTATTTATTTATTTATTTATTTATTTATTTATTTATGAAAGTGAGAGAAGGACCAGGGGGAGGAGCAGAGGGAGAGGGATAGACTCCACGCAGAGCACAGAGCCTAACTTGGGGCTCTATCTCACCACCCTGAGATCATGACCCGAGCCCAAATCAAGAGTTGGAGCCCAACCGACTGAGCCACCCAGGTGCCCTTAAGGTTTTATTTTTAAGTAATCTCTATACCCAACGTGCAGCTTGTGCTCACAACCCCGAGATTAAAAGTCATGTGCTCTACCATCTGAGCCACTCAGACGTTCCTTCAAAAGTATATTTTGACAATCCTCAGCTTTATAATAGCCATTCTTCCGTAGCTAGATGGACTTTGCATGGGTAGGTGCCTAGGACCACCCCTGGCTTCAGTGATTCCCTAGCAGGACTCCTAGGACTCAGCAGATAGTCATACTCATGGCTATGACTTATTACAGCAAAAAGATACAAAGCAGAATCTGCAAAGGAAAAAGGCGGGTGAGGTGAAGTCTAGAGGGAATCAGGCACAGGCTTCCAAGATTCTTCTCCCCGTACAGTTTCACAGGGTGTGTTGGATTCCTCTGGCATCATGTGACATTTCTAAAGTGTGCCTTACCAGGAAGCTCATTAGAGAGACTCAGTGCCCACGGGGTTTTCTGGGGACTCTTGATGTAGGTACCTTCCGTCTAGCATGCACCAAATTTCCAGATTCCCAAACGGAAAGCAAGCTATTCCACAGAAAACCACGTTGTTTGTACAGTTCAGCGACCATGAGCTGCTCTTACCAGTGTGAGAATGATAGAAACTCTGAGGAAATCCAAGTTCCCAGAGGCCGGCGGAGGGTCTACCTAGCTGGCTGGCATTTTTGAGGATAGCCATGTAGGTCCGGTCTCTTAACGGTTCTGCACAGCTAGGTTACAAGCTTACAAAAGACACAGAGGGAGACCCTCTTTGGGTGTACCCCAAGGCAGATTGCAAGGTTGCCACCCCAAATCTGTTCTTCCTTTCTCCCTTAGCAACAGGAGAACAACGTGCCCAGTTAAACAAATGCCCTGCTCGACCCCCTTTGGCTCAGGCTGGCCGATGAGATGTAAGTGCAAGTTGTCGAGTGGGACTCCAGGAATGCTCGGGTGAGAGAGGGCAGACAGCTAGCATGTCCCTTTGCTTTACTCCATTTCCTCCTTCCATCCAGGAGTGTGGAGTCACCAGCAGCCATCCTGAAGGATAGAACGGATGGAAGGAAGAATGGAAGTTTCCATTCCAACCAGAGGTTGGAAATCACTTTCTATAAACGGAGAACCAGCATGACAGAAGGAGCCTGGGCACCAGATGAATCCATGGAGCCTCTCTACCAGCCAGTGGGGCCAATCCTGGGGGCCAGGGCAGACGTGACCCCGGCTTCCCCACCCTTGCACCTCAGGTACATGACTCTGATCTCGTTGGGGGTCAAACTTAGGCGGTGTGGTGGAGGCAGCTGGTGTTGGGTGAACTTGGGTTCAGGACGACCAAACACAGTTGCACCCCAGCCTCCTCCAAGCCGAAAGCCAAAAGAGTTACTTAAAAAAAAAAAATAGAAGAGGGGTTGGAGAGGCAAAGCAGGCAACTTTTTTTTTCATCATTTTTGGTTTTTAGAAATTATAAGCATTTGTTGCTTTGATAAAAATTAATTTTGAAGAAGTCAGCTGGCTAAGAGTGTGGAAACCAATTGGAGGGGACTAAAATGAAGATAAGGAGACAGGAAGGAGTTGCAGCTGCACAGCAAAGAGGGCGGATGACACTAGGGTGGTGGTAAAAGGAATGGAGAGAAGGGGAGGGAGTGGAGGAGAGTTTCAGAGGTACAAATGACAGGGCATGGTGACTGGAAAAGCGAGGGGGAAGGAAACCTAGAACGATAGGTTTCTGATTCAAACAACGGGGTGAATGTTCTCTGAGAGAGGGAGGGAAGAGCAGGTTGTGGGTGAAGGCAGCGATTTCAGCTGTGGAGTTGGACGTAGCTAGGGGACATCCAAGTGGCAATGCTAGATGGATATGGATCTCGAGTCCAGGGGAGTTTGGTCTGGGCTGATATGAAAGGGATGTGAGGTTAGATCTAGCTAACACACCCAGCACATCTAAGCCAATGTCCCCTTGGGCCACAGTAGTTTATGGATCCTGGTTCGACTGACTGCCAGGTGAAGGCAGAAGGATTTATCCTGGTGTCATCTATTGGTAGCCCTCAGCTGTCAAATGCCCCAAGTCCTCGTTCTTGTGTTTCTCTGAGTTGGGACTGTCTCACCATTAGGTTTATGCTGCTCTTCCCGTCTTTCTGTGCTTTCGATTCACTCCCTTCTCTCACCTTCCCTGTCCACCATACGCTGGTCCTTGCTCATCTGTTTGACGCTAATCATGGTGGTCCACTGGGGCACCTCCCCTACCGGCAGTGACTCTTTCTTGACCTCTGATATCCCCTGGGAAGGGACTCTCTGCTGCTGGCATCTGAAGCTGTTACCTGCTATCCTGGAATCTTCTGTCCCTTAGGGTGACTGCACCAAAACACTGCACAGGCCACCCACATGGTAGAACTGACACCAAGGAGAAATCAAGGCAAAGGTTTGAAGATACCAGATAGTTCTACAGCAGGAACCTAGAAATGCTGGATTCCTGTCCTACCAGGCATCCCTATTCCTCATAGGGTCCCAAATAGCTATGAACAAGAAACATTACCCAAATGAGAAACAAATGTCACTTTTTTTTTTTAAGTGAGTGGGGGAGGGGAGAGGGAGAGAGAGAATCCGCAGCAGGCTCCACGCCCAGCACTCAGAGCCTGATGCAGGGCTTGATCTCAGGACCCCGAGATCATGATCTGAGCAGAAATCAAAGAGTCGGATGCTCAGCCAACTGAGCCACCCTGGTGCCCCACGAATGCCTTTCTTAATAACTCAGGCGTACTCAGTAATCCACAGGGCAGGGCTCTGGTAAAAAGTGACTGAGTCTCACAAGAGTGGAAGCCAAACACTGGGTTGGGAAGAGGCTGATCAGACTTTTGCCACTGTGGCTGGGAAGCGAAGTCTCCTAGGCCTAGCTCTATTACTGCAGAAAGGGGGGTTGGGGGAAGTGTAGTGAGAGAGGCAACAAGGCAGACAAAAGCCCAAGCAGGCTCAGTGAGCGGCTGGCTGCCTTCCAGAGCTGGATGCCCGGCTCTCCTGACTTCAATATACTTGGCTTTAATTCTGACCTGTCCATACACATTTTTGACTAACACCCCTTTCTGATTTAAGCTCACTTGTGTGGGTTTGTTACTTGCAACCATAAGAGACAGTAGAGACCAGCACAACACTCTAGGGTGTGACCCACGTTGTCCTGACTTTGTACCCCCATGTCTAGAATACTGGTAGCCACAGTTGGGGTTTAATCCATACCTGCTGAAGGAATGAGGGGTACCGGTATAGGTCCTATTAAAAAGGTCAGGTCTATTTAATTCAGGAGTTATAAAACCTAATTTATAACATACTTACCAAGTACCCAATAGTACCCAAAGGGCTGCTACAAATCCCAGGCTGAAGGTAACCTTCAAGGGACTGCTAAAGCCCTGTCTGCCGGCAACAGGGGAGAAATATAAAGTCACATGAAACAGTCTCAGAAAACTGAGCTTATGGAAGTCACTGTGAAATTTCACTTCAACCTTTCACACATGTAAGTATTGAGGGACACCTCTGAAATATGCAAGTTTACTTTTCCTCAAGGAAATATTTACTGCATACTACTAGTGATTCTATTTTACAGCAAAATTAAATTAAGTGGATACATTTTTCATAAACATAAATTGGAAATGAAGGCATCCATGAAATGTATATGCTGAACTAAAGTCCCAGTTTTCAGCATTCAGCAGTTTATCATGACTCTCGTCCAGGGCCACCAGTCCATGATTTTAAAAAGTTGAGGATCCTGTCAGTGACTGGAACAAAATCTTCTTTATATGTGACAATTGTTTCCATGTAAAACCCTTTCGGGGGCTCGAGCATTTCATTTCTTGAGACATCCTTTTGCTCTACTTCATCACCTTTAGAAAAAATGGAACACCTGAATTATTAACTTTTAACTTAAGACAGCGGTCCTTAAAATTATTAATCAAGTTTTGGAAATAAAATAAATTAAGGTAGGAATCACCCCCACCCCCGTCAGATTCCTGACACTATTTCCTCTCTGCGAAAAAGAAAAATAAATATGACATGACCACTTGTACAGACCCTGAAATGTGTCTAAATGCTCAATACTGGACACGTGTACTTTCAGGCCGCTGATAATCTTCATCACCAAATGTAATCTTCAGCACGGTTTTTATAGAACAGCTTTCCTGAGATATACTTAACAGATCATACAATCAACTCGTTTGGAATGTACCACCGAAGGGCTTTTAGTACATTCAGATCTGCAACCGCAGTTTTAGGATTTTATCCACCTTTAGCAAGCCCCGCCCCATCAACTCCGCCCCTTCAGGCCCAGGAAACTAAAATCGGCTACAGGTGTCTACAGATTTCCAGCACATTTCTGAAGTCTCAGGGATTTCCTTTTCCGCCCAGAACTGGGAAGATTTTAATACTCCTCGACTGGCGGAAGTGCTGAAACTGCTCGCCAACTGCGACGGGGGCTAATGTAACTGAGACATCGCCTGTTTAAATAAATCACCGTCCAGAGTCTTTGACATTCACTCTGGAATCTTACAGTGTCTTCAAATAAACAAACAAGAAGTAGGCAGGAGGACTGAAAAGGTAGTTCCAGGCAGATTCCATTATAGCGAACTGCTCTCAACAATAGCTCCCACTGGTTTTGCAGAATAAACCCGGTGCTTGCGGCACAGCGAAGCCGCTTCTATGACCCCGTCAGGACGCCCCACCGAAGGCTGCCGGAGGGTCGTACCTGGTGGCTTGCTCTTTTTCCGGCCTAAATAAAACAAGGAGCCCAGCGTGGTCCAGGCGCCCACCGCGTAGACCACGGACATCCGCCGGTACCAAGACGTGGCCTGGTCCACGCGCATTGTGCAGCTCCGGTAAGGCTTCCACCCGGGAGGCCCAGGGCGGAGGCTGGCCTTCCGGTCGGCGCGCCGCCGCCGCAGCCGCTTCCAATGGAGAGTCGATTCTGAGAGGCCGCTTCCTGCACTGGCCCCGATGCATCCTGGGCCGTGTAGTCCCAAAAACCTCGCCGGGAATTGGACCCTAAGGTGTGGAGTTCGGGGGCTTCCGGGCTGCGCCGCTGAGGTACAGCCTTGCATTACCACGTGACACCAAACGACAATTTCTGTGAACAAACTACTCGCGTGGAAAATTGTAACACCTGCGTTACACAGGATTCAGATGGTATTTGTAAAGATTAAGTCCACTCCTCCTGTGGCTCTCAGGCGAGAATGCCTGTCTCCCCCCGCAGCTCTTACCCATTTTCCTTTCTGGAACCCAGTCCGGGTGAGCCTTGGGTACCCCCTGGTCAAAGTTAATCTCTCCACTGGCGTCTGGGTCCTATTTTTTACTGCCTGCTCGGGATTACACTCTAATTGTATCCACATCTCAAAAACAGAACATCTCCTTTGACTCTGCCCACCTTCAACTTTTCTCGTAACCATACGTTTCTAAATTCAAAGCATAATCTACCCTCACTCCAACAGATCAAACAACTTGAGAGCAAAACTGATGTGCTTGGCACATCGTGGACATTCAGTAAATTGCCATATTCAGTAACTACTTTTTAGCTATAAGCAAATTTGATTTCTAAAACATTTGACACCATTAACCACACCTACCCCTTTCATGGCTCAAAAACATAATTTTCTTTGGTATCTCTGTGTCCTTCAGGGCTCTTTCCACTTCTCCCATCCTTTAGAAATTGTTTTGCCATACACAAAAAATTAACTCTAAATGGATCCTACGCTTAAATGTAAAAGCTAAAACTACAAACCTAGAAGAAAACACGGAAGAAAATTTGTCACCTTGGGATGGGTAAGATTTTTAGAATACAGAGAGCATGAACCATAAAACAAATACTGGTAAATTGGACTCTTCAAAATTAAAACTTTTGTTCTTCAAAAGTCACAGTTAAGAAAATGAAACAAGCCACAAAATTAAATATTCAAATATCTATATTTGACCAAGGACTTGTAACCAGAATATAAAAGGACCACGTACAACTCAATTATAAAAAGACAACCCTACTAAAAATGAGGCAACAAATTTGAGCAAAGTCTTAACAAAAGAAGATATACAAATGGCCGATAAGCACAGGGACATCATTAGTCATCATAGAAATGCAAATTAAAACCTCAAGACACCATTACACACCTATTAGAATGACTAAAATTTATATTAAGAATACCAAGAGTTGTAAGGATTTGGAGCAATGAGACCTCTTACTGGTGGGAACATAAAACATCACAACCTCTTTGCAGTACTGGCAATTTCTTAAAAAGTTGAACGTACACCTACCATATTACTCAGACATCTCATTCCTAGTAATTTATCCAAAAGAAATGAAAACGTATCCACACAGACATGCAGATGGACCTTCATAGAGCTTTAGTCCTAAGAGCCAAAAAAGGGAAACAACCCAAATCGCTATCACCTATCTGGTGAATGGATAAATACCACTCGGCAGTAAAAAGGAACTGATACACGCGGGTACATGGTGCATCTCAAATGGATTATGCTACGTGAAAGAAGCCAGACACAAATGAAACTATACAAAATTCTAGAAACAAACTAATCTACAGAGGGACAAAGCTGACCAGTAGTTGCCTACTAGGGAAACCATTGGGGGGATAGAAAAGTTCTGTATGGTTGTGGTGGTTTCGTGGGTGTACACATCTGTCAAAACTCATTGAACCGGTGGCCCCTGGGTGGCTCAGTCGGTTAAGCATCTGTCTTTGGCTCAGGTCACGATCCCAGGGTCCTGGGATTGAGTCCTGCATCAGGCTCAATGGGGAGTCTGCTTCTCCTTCTGCTCTTCCTCCCCGCTTGTGCGCAGCTCTCTCTCTCTCTCTCTCTCTCTCTCTCTCTCACACACACACAAATAAAATCTTAAAAAAACAAACAACTCATTGAACTGTATGTTTTAAATGGGAGTTTATTGTATGTAAGTTATACCTCAATAAAGTTGTTAGAAACAAAACAAAAACATTGGTATTCTTTGCAAGATTGCTTCTCTTCTCATCCTGAGCAAATTTGCTCATGTTATTTACTTTGTTAATGACTGAAATCTGCTCCAAATTCTCCTGAAAGCAAATCCATATTAATTACTGCCAACATGCTGGGCATTCTGTTACCTCTTACAAGCTCCCTAAACTCAAAATGTCCAGGATTGAATTTATCAATGCTAGAAAAGAAAGAGCAAAGAACTCCTTCCTTCCTTGTCTGTAATTCAGAGAATGATTGACATATCACCCAAGCCAGAAACCTGAACTCAGACTCTTGCATAACACCCCACCCTCTGTTTAAACACCTGCCTCTGTTCAGGCCTCACCTGGATTCCAGCTTCCTCCCACCCAACCTGCCACTCTCCTACTGTTTTTAAAATCCATAACTGGTCATTTCCTCTGCCTAAGAGGTCAGAGGCTCTCCTTGCCTTCAAGATGGATTTCAGAGTCTTCATTAGGCACACTGGGTTCCATGCTTTCCCCTTCAGGATGGCTGCTTTCCCCCTCAGGATGGCTGCTTTCCATGCACTACTCCCCACCTGCACGGTCTCTCTGGAAACAGCCACCAGTACCCAGAGGTAGGACCTGCATGGCAATGTTTTCTATATGAGGTCACCCAGTGGTGCCACCTCACCTCAGCACCTAAACTCATTGTCACAGAAGAGAACACCAGTGCAAGATGGGTCTATCACATTCCACCTTCTGTTAATTGGAAATGGAAAGGCCCAAGGTGGAACAGTTCAACCTTAATCTCTATTCAGTTTCCTGTGCTCTTCTGTATGATGTATCTCAGTTAGAAATTATATCGATGGGGCACAGTTTGTGTCTGACTCTTGAACTCTGTTCAGGCCTTGATTTCAGGGTCATGAGTTCAAACCCCGTGTTGGGCTCCACGCTGGGCATGGAGCTAATTAAAAAAAAAAAAAAAATCCAAAAAATAAAAAAAATATTCAATGGAAAATGTATACAAAATAAAAGCCCTTAGCATTTAAAATGTGTTAAACACCGTAAGATATGAAATGCCCCCAGAAAGCACCAAAGGCAAAAGGCTGTAATAAAAATTCAAAATATAGAGAAGAATCAGTCCAGATGGTCCAACATCCAATTGATAGGAGTTTCCAGCTTTGTTTTTCTACATAGGACTCAGTACCTTCTAATAAATTACATAATTTTCCTTATTTTTTTAAATTGTTGGTCTTCCCTAACTAGAACATAAGCTACACCAGGGCAGAAATTTTTGTTTTATTGGCTACATTCCATATCTGTAAGACGCTCCATACATAGCAAATACTGAAAAATTGTCAAATGAATGAAAAAATATCTCCAAAGTTCTGAGAAAAAATTATTTTGGGCCTAGAATTTTATACGCAGCAAAGCTGTCAAGTATGAAGACAGAATAGATTCGGTGAATTATCTCCCGTGTAACTTAAGATAGCAGATGACTTAGGCATTGTAGAACTAACCCAGGCATCCAAACAAAAGAAATTCCTGGACGACTCCTTATAGCAATCGGCCTGTGATTAAAGGGGAGATCAGTGATCTCTAAAGAATGGACTTCATTCAGAATAAGAAGTTCAAATTTCTGAATAGAAAACAAATTCTTCTCCCCCCTCAAAAGTAGAAACTCCAGGGAAACAACAACAAATATACCAAGTTATGATGCAAAAAAGCAGCAAACCAACCTGTAGAATGCTAGAATATGAGTGACGGATTTTGTCAGTAGGAATGTTTTCCTTCAAGCGGTGGAGGGAGTGAGACAGCAAACCCTTGAAGAGAAATGTAATACTACCTTGAAGAGAAATGAACACGGACAATGTTTACATTATTACAACTGCGTAAATAATCTTTATTAGTTTTCAACTTTCGGAATGAACTTTGAGACAAAAGACGTAACTATCGTTACAGGCCGGAACGTAAATTTTACCAACCTTGATAATACTAAGATAAAGATATAGCCAATCAAAACTGGATGGCACAGAGAAAGGTCCACATTCTGGAAAATGGAATTGAGAGACATTGGCTAACACTGATTGAGCAACAAGAAACCTGAAAGGAAAGGATAAAACCGGTCACCTCTGAAGAGTAGGTCTAGGCTCAGGGAGTAGAGGGAACTGTTATTACAAAGCTCTTTAGGATACATTGTTTTGTTTTTTTTAAAACCATGCATATATTACTTTGCTTAAAAAACAGTACCTGTTAAAGTTATTTTACTTGATGCCCAAGATAAATGTGTTGTCACTCTGTTAGGGCCACTGATGCCCATCAGCCACTCTTTATGGCTACCTGGGCTGGGCTGTTTATCTGTGAGTTAGGGACAGCACACTCCAGACAACTCTGCTTGACGATAAAGTTTCACATATTTCAAGCTTTCCTTCGGTTAACATTTAGACAGAAAGTGAGGATTAAGTTCAGGAAATATCTCTTGGGGGAGTCACTAAAAACACACACATACACACAGAGACTTCAGGAAATCAAATTTGTATTAGCATTATTTTAGCCAGTGTTCTCTTTATCCAGATTTATTTCCTTTCTGATCATTATGATTTTCATCTCAGTAAGTTGCTAAAATACATTACTTCTGATTTTATATAACTGTAAAGTTAGTATACAAAAAAGCATATAAACATCTACAAGTACCAAAACATTTATGACCTTGCAATTTCATGATGCAGGAAAAGGGGAACAAATAAGGAATACAAATAAATTATAATCTAAAGAGTTACGTACAATGCTTCCTTTGATTATTTATTAAAACCCACAAGAAAGGTGAAAGGAATGTTTTTAAGCTGTTATCAGCAATTGTGAACAAAATCCAATGTGTTCTTCAATGTTCTGCCCACACCTTCCAGCTTAACAAGCGCTGGAGACAGCCAGCTTCTTCAAATGATCCATGAACACCTGCAGGCTGACGTCATCAGTTAGGATGGGTGCTCCGGTTTCCTGAAATTTAACGGTAAAGATTTACTGGCACGTATCTTAAAAGCTGGTTAGAATTCATGAATTATTAAGGGCCCTCCCACCACCTCAGAACATTCACAGTGTTACCCCCTCTGCTAGGAGGACTCCCGCCACTGCCATCCTCTGCCTGGCTCACTATTCTATCAACTGAAGCATAATTTCCTCACAAAACCCTTCTCCTGCCCACTGAGATTGGCCATCCCTGCCACTAGACAGTTCGGGTGTATGCCCTTCTGCTTTAATCCTCTCCATAGTTCTGATGACTTGCCCAGGGTCTGACTGCCCACCAAGCATGAGCTCCCAGAGGCCACACACCCTGTGTCTCACCTTCCCCATCAGTATGCCAGCACCTAACCCAATGCTCTTCATGCCCTGCTTAAAACAGAAGCTTGTATGGTGGTATATTTACAAATGAGTGGATCAGGATCTGCACTGAAAAGATGGATATTCATCCTATCAGAAAATGTTCATGATTTATGTAATGTGAAGTGAAAAAGAACTGAATAGAAATCTTGATTTCTAGTAAGATCCCAAATTTGTAAAAAATAAGTAAAAATATATACAATATACACATTTTATATTACCGACAAAGAAGCTGGAAATACTTAACTCTAGATAGTGGCATTGTAAGTAATGTTAATTTTCTTTCTTAATCTTTTCTTTAACATATTCAAATTTTTCAAAGTGATACTGTACTATTAGGAAAATATAAGCATAATTAAAATTTTATAAGAAGATGCCTTCCGGGAAGAAGGAGTACCTGTGCTTTTTGCTATCCCTTCCACTAAGTACAACTAGAAACCCTGGACATTTTATAAAAACAAACATAAGATGACTCTGAAAGATGGAGAGAAGAGAGCAGACAACCAGGGGCTCTGGATCCCAAGAACAACACAGTGGTAGGTTCCTTGGGTTTCCTTTTTGCCTCATACATCCCAGACCTGGAGCTGAAAAGGCTGGCAGATAATCACTGGACACAGACAAAAACAGAGAGAAAGCCAACTTTCTCTAGCTGAAGGACCAGTGTAGCCCAGCAAGACAAAAAATGTTAGATAATAACTCCACAAAGATGACAGCAAAAACTGTGACCCCACCCAAACCAGCAAAGGCTGAGTGAGCACCTTAGACTGCCACCCTCACAAGATAGTAACAAGGGACCCCAACAGCCCCACCAGGATGCTCTCAGAGACGGTCAAGTATGTCATTGGGAATTTCCTCCCCAATGGCCAGGGGGACGTCTCCCTAATTGCCATGTATCAGTAGACACCATCTGGGGAGCCTATACGTCCAGCCAGACCTGGCAGTAACAAGATGTCCTCTGTGCCCCCTGCATTGGATTATCAGAAGCAGCCTAGCAGAGAGCCAGCACTTTCACTACCAGCCAACACTAACAAGGCCATTTCTATGGTGGAGACTAGGTGGGGAGCTGGAACACCCATTCCCACCCAACAGTAACAATGAATTGTCCCCCACCCAAGTGTCAAGAGGCCAATGGAAAGCCTGGTTTGCTATCTGGCAGTAATGAAACAATGTCTTTCCCCACTTCCCACCCAGAGCAGCATGACTAAAAGCCAGCTAAAACAGCCAATTTAAATAGGTCCACGGTCTCATAACAAATATGAAAATGTTCACATTTCAATCAAAAATCACTTGTCATACCAACAGCCAAGTTCTCAAAGTGAATGAAAAACAGTCAGGAGGTGTTAACACCAAATTGACAGTAGTGTTAGAATTATCTGACAAAGACTTCAAAGCAGCTTCAATGAGCAATTACAAACACACCTGAAACAAATGAAAAAACAGAAAGCCTCAGCAAAGAATGTCTCAGGAAAGAAGTAGACGTAAAGAACCAAAGGAAAGTTTTAAAACTGAAAAATACAGAAACAAATAAAAAGCTTGGTGTATGAATTCAACAGCAAAAAAGGAACAGAGACAATAATCAGTGAACTGGAAGGTAAAATCATAGAAATTACCCAATTGAAAAACAGAAAATAGGTGGGAAAAAAGTGAACAGGGCACCAGGGACCTGTGGAACTACAAAAGACCTGATATGCATGTCACTGGAGTCCCAGAGAGAAAGGAAAAAGAGGATGGGCTGAAAAACTATTCAAAGAATAATGGCTGATAACTGGAATTCTAAAAAGGCTAAAGCCACAGAAATTCACACCAAACACATGGTACTTAGCCTTTTGAAAATTAGTATTAACAAAGAAACAATCTTGAAAGCAGCCAGAGAAAAATGACATCTTACCCACAGAGGGAAAACAATAATGACAATGAGTATCTCATCAGGAACCATAGAAGCCGAGAGAAGTGGCAAAAATATTTTTCAGATGCCTAAAGAAAAGGACTGCCACCAGTATCCTATAGCTAGAGAAAATACCCTGCATGAATGAAGGAGAAATCAGGATTCTCAAAAGAAAGAAAACTAAGAATCTATCATCAGGAGACCTAAAAGAATGGCTAAAGGAAGATCTCTAAACAGAAAGGAAATGATAAAGAAGGAACCCTGTAATATCAAGAAGGAATAAAGAACACAGTAAACAAAAATATGAATAAATATAATAGGACTTGCATCTTCTCTTGAGATTTATAAATTATGCTTGATGGTTGAAGAAAAACTATAACACTGACTAATCCATGTAGAAAAAATATTTAACACAATTATAAATAGGGTAAGATAAAGGAATATAAAGGGGAGTAAGTTTTTTTTTTTTTTAAAGATTTTATATATTCATTTCAGACAGAGATAGAGAGAGAGACAGAGAGAGGATGAGCAAGGGGAGAGGGAGAAGCAGACTCTCTGCTGAGCAGAGAGCCCAATGTGGGGCTTGATCCCAGGACCCAGAGATCATGACCTGGGCCAAAGGCAGACGGTTAACCATCTGAGCCACCCAAGCACCCCAGTGATTACGTTTTCTTCTTTTTTTTAAATAATGTTTTATCATGTTATGTTAGTCACCATACAGTATACCCTTAGTGATTACATTTTCCATACATCACTTGAACTGGGCAAAAAGATTCCAGTCAACTGTGATAAGCTATACATATATAAGGTAATAAAATACTATCTACAACTGGGAGTAACCACTAAAAGCTACACAAAGAGATAATGCTCAAAAACATTATAAACAAGTTAAAATGGAATTCTAAGAAATGTTCAAGTAACCCACAGGAAGGCAGAAAAAAGAAAACAGAGAAACAAAAAGCAGAGAAAGCAAATAGAAAACAAAAAATAAAATGACAGACTTAAGCCCTAATGTATCAATAATTACATTAAATATAAATGGTCCAAACACACCAGTTTGGAGTTTAGGAGAGTAGATTAAAAACCACGATGTGACTATGTGCTGTTTACAAGAAATTTATAAGAAATTCATTTCAAATATATTAGAAACAGGTTGAAAGGTAAAGAATGGCAAGAAATATAACATGCAAACAATATCTTTTGCATGAAAAATAAAAGAGTGAGCTTTATCAATGTCAGATAAAGCAGACATCAATGCAAACAAAATGACCGGAAACAGAAGAAGAAATTATATGATATAAAGTCAACCTACCAACACAGCAATCCTAAATGTGTACGCAACAAACAACAGAGTTACAAAACATGAATAAAAACTGACAGAACTCAAAAGAGAAATAGACAAACTCATGATTAGAGTTAGAAACATCAACACCCTGTCTCATAAACTGACAGGGCAATCAGCAGAAATATGTAAGAACTCAACAACACCATTAACACGATCTAAAAGACATTTACAGAACACTCTATCCGACAGAATACATATTCAGGTGACCATGGAACATATGCCAAGACAGACCATAGCCTGGGCCATAAAACGAACTTCAAATTTGAAAGAACTGAAGTCATACAAAGTGTATTCTCCAACCATAACGGAATAAAAATAAAAATAAAATCAATAATCAACAAACAAATCTTCTAATACTTGGAAACTAAGCAACATTTCTTTCTTTCTTTTTTTTTTTTTTTAAGATTTTATTTATTTATTCGACAGAGATAGAGACAGCCAGCAAGAGAGGGAACACAAGCAGGGGGAATGGGAGAGGAAGAAGCAGGCTCATAGCAGAAGACCCTGATGTGGGGCTCGATCCCAGATCGCCGGGATCACGCCCTGAGCCGAAGGCAGATGCTTAACCGCTATGCCACCCAGGCGCCCCCTAAGCAACATTTCTAAATAAACTTAAAGCAAGCAGAAGAAAATAAAGATTACAACAGAAATCAATGAAACTGAAAAAAGAAAGACAACAAGACAAGAAAAGGAAATAAAGGTAGTCACACTGGAAAGGAAACAATAAGCTGTTTCTATTTGTAAATGATATGATTACCTATGTTGAAAATCCCAAAGAATCTAAAAAAAAAACAAAAACAAAACCTCCCAGAAGTAGTGACTCAGGAAAGCCACATGATATAAGATAAATATACAAAAATCAATTGTATTTCTACATACTAGCAATGAACACTGGGGCACTGATATCAAAACTACAATACCACTCACAGTCCCTTAAAAAAAAAAAAAGTGAACACGTGTATTCAACACTAAAGAAAGAAATCAAAACAGAACGGAGAGACAAACTGAGTTCATAGATCGGAAGGCTCAACATTGTAAAGATGTCAATTCTCCCCAGACTGTACAGAAGATTGATGTAATTCTTATCAAAATCCCAGCAAGAGTTTTTAAAGACATAAACAAGATTATTCTAAAATTCTTATGTAGAAGCAAAGGAACTGGAATAGCTAAGACAATTTTGAAAAAGAAGTTGGGAGAAATCAGTCTACCTGATTTGAAGACTTACTATACAGCTACAGTAATCAAGACTGTGGTATTGGTACAGGGACAGAAACAGAGATCAACATAACAGAGCAGAAAACCCAGAAATGGACTCACACGAATATGACCAACTAACCTTCGACAAAGATGCAAAAGTAATTCAATGGAAGCAAGAGGGCCTTTTCAACAAATGGTGCTGGAGCAATTAGACATCTATATTCAAAAAATAAAACTAAGCCTCACATCTTATACAAAAATTAACTCAAAATGGATCACAGACTGAAATGGAAATGTAAAATTAGACAAACATGGGAGATCTTTGGGACCTAGGGCTACACAGACAGTTCGCAGACTTGGCACCGAAAGCACAATCCATAAAAGGAAAAATTGAAAAAGTGGACTTCATAAAAATTAAGCATTTTTGCTCTGCAAAAGACCCTGTGAAGAGGATGTACAGACAAGCTAGAAGTGAGAGAAAATATTTACAAATTACATATTTGACAAAAGGCTAGAATGTACAGCATATAAAGAACTCAAAACTCAACAGCAAAAAAGCAATAATCCAATTATAAGATGGACAAAAAATTTCACTGAAGAAAATATACAGATGGAAAAGTACATGAAAAGAGGCTCAGCATCATTAGCCATTAAGAAAATGTAATTTAAACCTACAATGTTATATACCACTATACACCTATTAGAATAGCTAAAACCAAAATAATGACAATACCAAATGTTGGCAAGGATGCAGAGAAAATGGATCACTCATACATTGCTAGTGGGGATGCAGAAGGAGGCAGTCCACTCTGCAAAACAATATGGCAGTTTCTTAGACTAACCATGTGACTACCATACCACTGAACAAATGTACTCCTGGGCACTTATCTTGGAGAAAGGAAGACTTATGTTCATGAGAAACCTGTACATGACTATTTATAGCAGTTTTTTTTTTTTAAAGATTTTATTTATTTATTCGACAGAGATAGAGACAGCCAGCGAGAGAGGGAACACAAGCAGGGGGAGTGGGAGAGGAAGAAGCAGGCTCAAAGCGGAAGAGCCTGATGTGGGGCTCGATCCCATAACGCCGGGATCACGCCCTGAGCCGAAGGCAGACGCTTAACCGCTGTGCCACCCAGGCGCCCCAGCAGTTTTATTCCTAATAGCCAGGAACTGTGAACAATCCAGATGTCCTTCAACGGGTCAATGATTAAACAACTACAGTACATCGATAACAACTACAATACAGCAATACGACGGAATACTACTTGGCAAGTAAAAAGAAACAAACTGCTGATTCTTTTTTTTTTAATTTAAATAATTTTTTATTATGTTATGTTTGTCACCATACAGTACATCCTTAGTTTTTGATGCAATGTTCCATGATTCATTAGTTGCGTATAACACCCAGTGCACCATGCAATACGTGCCCTCCTTACTACCCATCACCGGTCTATCCCATTCCCCCACCCCCTCCCCTCTGAAGCCCTCAGTTTGTTTCCCGGAGTCCATAGTTTCTCACGGTTCATTCCCCCTTCTGATTACCCCCCACAAATTGCTGATTCATGCAACAACCCGGATGAATCTCTAGACAATCATGCTGAGGGAAAAAAGGCCAGTCCCCAAAGGTTACGTACCACAGGATTTCACATACATAATATTCTTGACAAAATCATAGAAGTGGAGAACATGGCAGCAGCTGCTGGGTGTTAAGGAAGAGGTGGAGGCAGGGGGGAAGTGAGAGTGACTATACAAGGGCAAATGAGAGATCCCTGTGGTGATGGAAATGTGTATCTGGACCATATCAATGACAATATCCTGACTGATAATACATTACGGTCGTGCAAGATGTTCCCACTGGGGGACACGAGGTGAAGAGCACAGGAATCTCTCTGTATTATTTCTAACAACTGCTTGTAAATTCACAATTACCTCAAAAGAAAGTTTAATTTTCAAAAATGTTATAAGAAAACAGTGAAAGAAAAGACTTGAGAGACAAATAAATGTTGGGAATAATCAGATAAAGGAGACAGAGACTGAAAAGTGAGGAGTACAGAGCCAGTGGTGAGCAGGAGATGTTTTTGCCCCACACCCCTGGGAGAGAAAGGAGGGGGGGGGCAGGGGGCAGGAGGAGGTTTGGGGAGACGTTGCTGTGTCTATGAAGAGAGCCAAATGCAGGTCACGCTACAGAGTTCTGCCCTCTGGCCCGCATCTGTCAGATTAGGCTGTGTAGTGCAGCAGGGATCTGCACCCAGCGGCCCCTCCCGCCTCAGCCATGTTACCGAAAGGTTTTTCTCCCCCCATCAAAATACCTGTGTTATTCTGTCTCTAAGGCCAAAAGGGATCCTTTTGGTAACGTTTTTTAAAAAGGAGCCTGGCCTCCTCCCCAGATACCTGACAATTTCTTCCTTCCTTCCTTCCTTCCTTCCTTCCTTCCTTCCTTCCTTCCTCCCTCCCTCCCTCCCTCTCTCTCTTTCTTTTTTTAAGGATTTTATTTACTTATGTGACAGAGAGACAGCCAGCGAGAGAGGGAACACAAGCAGGGGGAGTGGGAGAGGAAGAAGCAGGCTCCCAGCAGAGGAGCCCGATGTGGGACTTGATCCCAGGACTCTGGGATCACGCCCTGAGCTGAAGGCAGACGCTTAACGACTGAGCCACCCAGGCGCCCCGATACCTGACGATTTCTTACCTGTCCCCAGGCATACAGGTTATTGTGTGTCTGAGATGGGTTCACTTTGGACAAAAGGAATCGAGCCTTTAAAAACACAAGAGATTTAAAGATTACAAGTGACATTAATATTGGTGTAGTAGGAAAAAAAGTTTTTACCACATTTCTTGTTAAATTAGTATTTTTCTACACAATGGCACCCATTTCTTTAGTGTAAGCCAACGACTCTCCATTTATTAGGGCTCCTGAAGCATGAACTGCGTGTTTTATTCTGGCAATCCTCTACTTTCACATTAACATATTTTTACCACTCATGTGAGAAGTCATATTTGGAAGTTTGCCTGAATGTCAATTTATGTCACCACATAAAATATTAACCACACTGTTGGGATTTACAGCCATTTACATTATGAAACCACCAGAACACGAGAGCCAGAATTCTGCTCGCTCACCTGGCTGCCTCCATGCTCCGTGTTAATGTAACGTGGCATTGGGAAGCGTGCTTGCAGAATCTCCTGGGCGTCATCCAGTGGTGCCTGCAGGAGGTGCTTGAAGTTTTCATACTCAGGCATGTCCTGGTACCCAGCTTTCCGCCACTGCGCTATGGTCTGCACCAAAACAAACCAATCAAAACCATTGTGGAAACACTGAAACAATAGTCTTCCCTGACACTCTTGACATTCTGGCTCTGTCTTGACACTCCTGACAAGACTGGCTCTGTCTTGACACTCCCACCACCACTCAGAACTTGTTTCCAAGGAAGAAGTCATGTCAAGAATGATGAGTTGCAGCGGTAGCAAAGGGGAGCGGGGTAGGATAAGTATGAGTAAGCAAAGAGGTGCAGCCAGGACACCCCCACCTACACAGTTCTCCCAGAAATATCAGAGCCATCAGTCACACCTCTTCCCCTTCTAACTGTACATACCAACTAGCTAAAAACACCTAGGGAACAGCTGTCCTAAGGAGCCACCCTGCCTTTCCACTTCCACTGCCATCAATGGGTCCAGCCTCCCACGTCCTTCCAGGTGGTAGGGAAAGGGATTTGTTGGCTTCCCACGTTGAATCCATTCCCCTTTCTCTTCCCTAGGGGCACACCTCTACGCCCAACTCCAGTGCCTAGTCTCACACAGACTCATCCCCAACTCCCCTGGGGTCTGAGTTGGGATACTCTTGGTGGGGGAGAGAAAAGCTGCAAGAATCAACGCACTGGGTGTTCATTAGGCAAGGAGAAGGCAATATACTAGTGTGGACGGTAAAGCCAATCTCCCCACCTCAGCTGACACTGCGTCTCCCCCTCTTTTATCCCCATTGGCAACAGCTCTAGAAAATGCCTTGTGCACACAGGAAATCAAGAAATGTTCGCTGACTGATTAATATAGCTTTATAAATAATCTGAAGTGCTTCCACGTGTTATTTAGGAGATACTAAAACAGAAAACAGTGGAGAGGGGAAATGGAGGAGGAGGATGTAACAAGTAATCAATGGGTTTTAAAAACAGAACTGTTAGTCTGATACCAGGAGGAGGATTCTCTTTAAATGCTTCCTTCTGCAGCCTGCTCTCCCCTTCTCAGAGTTTCCAGGTCTTAATTTCTGACTGACTGGTGGCAATGAGGAAATGCCCAAAAGCTTATTTGGGTCCAAGAGTTCATCAGAACACCCGCAACAAGCAGACTTGGGGCTTTTGGAGAGTGAGAACCATGTCACCGTCTTTGTCTTTAGAACCCATCACTTGCATGCACACAGATGGTACCCAATAAATGTGTGAACGAACAGGATGGGGTTGTGGTCAGAATGTCTTTAAGGGCTGAGCTGAAGGCACAGAAACCTACATCATGATTACTGCTCCTATAGGAACCAGTGGGAACAGCAGCTGGTCACTCAATGGGCAAGTGGCTAGCAGAGCTGGTGTTAATATGCTGAAAAAAGTTAAAAACTATAAAATGCATATTAGTATCACAAAACTAATTCATCCTAAGTTATTAAGGGAATTCTGAAATACAAGGTATACCTTTGCAGGACTTTTGAAATCACATCTAATGTACAGACACTAGGAAGTCAAGTCGATCACCAAAGCAATTTATTGAAGGTAAAGAACGGACAACAGAAGGAAAAGAATTTATCAATGAACATAACGCTCAGTTAAAGGATTTTCTTCAGAGGAGCCATTCCCTTTCTTAGGAAACCCCTCTGAGGAAGAAAGGACTCCCCACTGAAAGCCATCCACAGTCATTCTACAGATCCACAGACCAGTGTAAGGGTCAGGGTGCCATGTTATTTCATCAAAGAAAAACTTTAATCCCAAACATGCTGGGTTTTTTTTTGTTTTGTTTTTAAAGATTTTATTTATTTATTTGTCAGAGTGAGAGAGAAAGGAGAGAGAGCACAAGCAGGGGGAGCTGCAGGCAGAGGAAGAAGCAGGCTCCCTGCTGAGCAAGGAGCCCGATGCAGGACTCAATCCCACGACTCTGGGATCATGACCCAAGCGAAAGGTACATGCTTAACCGACTGAGTCACCCAGGCGTCCCCAAACTTATTGTTTACTAGTAACTCTAACGTAACTCCAAAAGGACAGCAGGGTGTGTCAAGAGTCGACTGAGGGAAAGTATAGTGACCTTGTCTGACAACTTGAAAAGCAGTTAAGTTAGAGTGATTTAAAAGGACCACCTGAGATTTACTTACAGCAAATATAATTAAAATTACTAAATATACGAATACCTCAGGGACCTGAAAAAAAGATTTTATGGCTGTACTCATTCTAATAAACAGTGGGTCTTCCAAGCCCAAACTATGTCAAATGTCATAAAAACCTAAATTAATAAAAAGAAAGCCAAAACAACAGTAAGGAAAGAAATTAATATCTTCTTACCTCACCAAGATAAATAACAATTTGGAAGAAAGTATCCATCAGCAAAATTCTGTCAGCTAGAATGCTGCTGCTGTCCAAGAGTACTGGCTGAAGAAGAAGGGAGAGATGGCGTTGGTCTGGTCCCTGTCCCCACATGGCGACCACTCCAACCCCACACCCAGGGTGTCTACACAACAGCTACAAGGCTGCTTACAAATGGCACCCGGCACAATCTCTCCATCTTTAAGGAAACTCCTGCTTTCTGCTCCCTGACCCAGCAGTTCTAAGTATCAACTTTGTATTAGAAAGAGGCTCCAAATAATCACTCATCAACTGGGAAGAGAGATTAAGGACATCTTTTGCTCCAGGAACCAGAGATAATTCCAAACATTCTCAGTTTTGTGTTAGAAATGTATTTTGTCTATTGGAGACAAATTCTCTCAAATCTATGGCTGTAGATGACTGAGAATAACGATGCCTATATGAAAAAGAACAGCTTTTAAAATAGGAGTTTTCAAAGTTTACTACGAAATACATCTTATTATTTCTATTTCAATAATAAAAGTAATTACTTAAGGAAAATCTGAAAATTTGTACCCAAGTCCAACAAATATTCATCATTTATTTTCACACAGTTTTTAAAATTCCTGTATGCTAAAAAATACATAATTTAGGAAAGTTTCTATTTTGATTTTTTTCACATAACTTTACTTTTTTTAGTAACATCTATACTCAAAGAGGGGCTTGAACTCATGACCCAGAGATCAAGAGTCCCATGCTCGGCTGACTGAGCCAGCCAGGTTCTCCCTTTTTAAAATAATTAAATTCAATACTGGTCTTTTTTTTTTTAAGTTTTAATTTTAAGTAATCTCTACGCCCAATGTGGGGCTCAAACTCATAACCCTAGGATAAAGGGTCGCCTATTCTACCAACTGAGCCAGCCAGGTGCCTCTCCACGTGACATTTTAATATTTTATCACATTACATAAACTTTGTAAATATTTCTTAGATTACTTATTTTCCTACTATTAAACACTTGGATTGTATTCCAATCTTCTATTATAATAGTTCATTTTACTTTTTCTTTGAACGAAGCTTTTTCTGTATGTAAGAGGATTTCCTTCAGGCACAAGACATGGAATTACTGGGCCAAAGTAATTAAAAAAAAAAAAGTACCTCTGTATTTTTATAAGTTTTTTTTATATGTAATCCTGCCTTCCACAGATAATAGCTTTCTTTATATGTCCTGTGACTTCCTCCTATGTGTATTTTTTAATACTCAGAAATAATGTTAGACTACTATAAAGACTCAAAGTTTTCATTTTTTTTTTTTTTACAGCTTTGCTCTAAGAGTAAACTTGCTAGAAAAAAAAAACAACCCGTTTTAGGCGATTCCAATTCTGACAAAAGCATTCACGAAAACCTCACCTCTGGCGGCCCATGGAACGAATAGGAGTACAGAATGGGCTGGATCATGATGAGGGACTGGGTTAGATCCTGTCGGGCAAAATGGTGTCTGTAATAGGACGACTCGTCAGGACTGTTGTTAAACACTTGGAGAAATGGAGATCTTCTAAGATGGAACATGAACTGCATTTACAAAGAAAAAAAAAGATGAATGCATACAGCTGTAACTTTCTTAGACACCGAGACAGTGGACTTGCCTTAGGTCTCTGAAAGAGAAGCCAGGCTTTCAGACAAAGGCCTCTGAGTTCACGTAAGCAGAAAGTACAATGGTAGTACCAGGGCCTGGAGGAAGAGGGAAACGGGACGCTGTTGTTTAATAAGTACAGAGTTACAGTTTTGCAGGATAAAAAAGTTCTGGAGGTCTGTTGCCTAATAATGTGAATATACTGAAAACTACTGAACTGTACACTGAAAAATGGTTAAGATGGTAAAATTTATGTTATGTGTTTTTCACCACAATTACAAACATTATTTTTAAGAAAGGGGGAGGGGCCCTGTGGGTATGTTAAAGCTTCCACATGAAAGGGGAAAGGCAAAGTAGCATTTATTTATTTATTTATTATTTTTTGAAATTATGTTCAGTTAGCACCATACAGTACAAAGAAGCATTTATTTCTGGAGCCACTGGGCCAGGTTACAGACAGAACATCTGCTCTAGAGAGGCCACGGTGCTCTAAGGAAAAGCCACACTCCAGACAGCCACAATAAAAAGTGTGAGCATGATACAAGAAAGTACTAGTAGGATGAGGTAGGGATGTAGGGGCAGCAGGAAGCTTCCCAAGCCACTGGGGTCTGAAAGATGTGCACGAGGTGGCCAGAGGGAGGGGACTCCAGCTGCAGTCACAGATGAGAGGCTGGAGGGCTCAGGACTCAGGCTGGTGAGTTGGAATCAGTGGTGGAGGAAGAGAGGGATAAGACAGGAGGTTGGACAGGTGTGTTCTTTACCCTGAGGTCAGAAGGTGCATGGTGGAATTTTAGCTCACTCTAAAGAGGTGCCAATACTTAAAAAAATAGAAATAAAAATAAAATAAAACGAGGCACCTGGGTTGCTCATTCAACTCTTTTTTTTTTTTTTTTTTTTTTAAGATTTTATTTATTTATTTGACAGAGAAAGAGAGCGTGAGCATGCACAGACAGGGGGAGTGGCAGGCCGAGAGAGAGGGAGAAGGTTTTCTGCTGAGCAGGGAGCCTGATGCGGGGCTTGATTCCAGGACCCTGGGATTATGACCTGAGCCAAAGGCAGACACTTCAGCGACTGAACCACCCAGGCACCCCAAGGGTCCAACTCTTGATCTCAGCTCAGGTCTTGATCTCAAGATCATGAGTTCAAGCCCCATGCTGGGCAAAAAGGGTGGCAGAAAGATGAAGATGAGCTGTCTTGAAGTATAAAGCTTCCTGAGAGTCCAAATATTGAATCATTGGTTCCTACATAATAATCGTGGCTCATATTCAATATATCCCGTGTGCAAGGCACAAAGCACTTGAAAGAATGATTTAGTTCTCAAATATACCCGCGGAGCAGGTTCTATTACCGCCCCTAGTTTATGGGTGAGCAAACTGCGGTAGGCAACTTGCCCAAGGCCACTCACACTGAGGGGCAGAATCACTTTATTCCAGGCATCAGGCTTCAGAGGCCCCTGGGCGCTTGACCTCTAACCTAGATGCCTCCACAAAAGGAATCTTACAAACCACCTCATTTCGATGGAGCTCTTCGGTCTCAGCAGATCCTTTGGGCCCAGGATGGGGGGTGGTGGAGGGTGCTCTGGCAGCACTGGTGGTAAGGGTGGCGCGTGGGCACAACCAGAGCAGCTGCAAGTCTATCTGCCTATGTGCTGGCTTCTGAGGGGGTCCTCTCCGAGAAAGGAGTCCCCAACCTTAAAGCTGCAAACCATTTCTCCAGACCCACTCCTTCCTTGTAAAGAGGAAACCAACATCCATGGGGGTTCAGGACCTCCTCCAGGATCAGCAGTGGCAGAGCCAGTGCTGGAACTCCGCTCGGACTCTGGCAGGTCCGGGGCGCCCTCCACACTGGGCAGCCTCGACTGGCCTAGCACAGGCCACGGGGGCCGGCGGCAGGGACCACAGAGCCCTGCTCTGGGCCGGGGGTCAAGTGACGTGACCTCCTAAGGCCCCTTTACAACCCTGAGAGCTCAAGCTACACAAGTTCATGACTGAACTGTGTCCACTTTCCAAACTGAGTAATCAAAAGAATAATACCTACTGGGATATCAGAGTGCTCACAGATTTACTTAAAAATGAAAGTTCGCTGCTCTCTACTTATTCCTCAGTAAGGCATCTCTGAGGGAAGGGAAAAGAGCTGGCTCTGCTTCCGGTTCCGGGAAAGTCGCGAACGTAAAGGGGCCACCTGAGAGTCGTGGGCCCCAGCTGCGGAGCGGGCCACACCGACCAAGTGCTTACCGGGCGCCTGGCCCTGCAGTCGACACTCTCTCCGCCTCAGCTTGCCATCCTCACAACCACGCACGGAGCCCAGCTCCAGCATCCTCATTTACAGATGAGGAGGGACGTCAGGAGAGGTAAATACACAGACCCCTGACAGCGGCTTCATGCTGTGTCCACTCCTCTCCCTCCTTTCACTGTCCCACGGCTCCCAAACGTCCAGATGGTGCACAGTGCGGCTATTTACAGGAGCTGCTTATTACCGCTGACTCCCAGGTACGATCGGCACCGTCACTACACACGTATCATTAAGTATTTCTCATTATCTGAGGCCTCATTTTGTTACGTTCACCTTCACATGTGCTTCACTTTCTTGAGTGGCTGCCGAGGGAGCTGCCTACCCAGAACCTCTACGAATGAAGAGATTTTGCTGCGGCCTTCAGCAATGGCCTGGCCCTGTGTTGCCTCTTCATGGGCGTTGGGGAGCCACTCTCTCCTCTCCACATGTCATCTCTGTCTTCTGTAGGGCCAAGGCACTGTCTCGCACACACAGCATCTGTCCTGAACCGAACAACCTTCATCACCCATAGATGGAGCCTCAAAATCCACCAAGTCTTCACTTTAGCCTGAGAGCAGTGTGTTCTAGTTCTATCACAATTTATTCTTCGATAGTTATTTAAAAGACACCTGTTACTTACCTGAGGATACAGAGAGAAGGAATCTGATAACCTAAAAGAGGTGGGGTCTTCTTTGTTATACTGTCCAAACTTCTGACACTGTTGAAAGAAGAGAGCAAAAAGAAAAAAAGAGAGAAGAGTCAAGTCAGTGTCACCCGGAGAGCTACATTCCAGTCTCCAGTCTGACTGATGGAGGGTCCTGGGCCAGCGCTTCTCGAGCACAGCCGGGAAGACCCGTCACCCAGGGTGCTGCTAACCACAGATTCTGACTCCGCAGATCTGGAGAGATCCTGCATTTCTAACCAGCTCTCAGGCGATGCTGCCGCAGCACTGCTCTGACCAGCCAGTGGCTCGAGGAGCCGTCTCAGGCGCCTCTTCCATAGGAAAAGCCCCTAAGTCTGCGACACTACAGCTCAATTTTCTTCCCTCTTTCAAAGATAAGTTTCTGAACAACATTTTCTCTTCTGCTTTTATTTCCTCTTTGTTTCACACATCTCCGCTGGCCACTGGAGAATTGGACCTTCCACCACTGAAAGAAAGCCCATCTCTGACAGTTACCCTCTCCTACCAAGTCCGATGACCTGGTATTGCTCTCACCTTTCTGGACTCTCCAGCATCACAGGTCAAGTGGCTCCCCAAAGTCTGTGACATTCTCCTCCAGCCGCTAACATAGTACCTTCTTATTTCTCCTCTCCAACGGATCCTTCCCTGTCTTGTCCCACAGCCCTTCATCTCCCTATGTCCTAACTGTGGGCTCCTCAGAGGCTAGTTCTTGCCCCCATGCTCCCATCCTTACTGCTTCGGCTACAAGTAACAGGAGAGCCAGACTGACGTCATCCAAATCCGCCTCCCTGCCCCCACCCCTGTCCAGTGTTGCCTCTGACCTCAGCCCCTGTAGGGACTTCCACCCAGCTACAGGAGAGCTTCCCTCAGATGTACCTTCACAAGTTCATGAGTAAATTCAACTATTTATACTTAAAAATTAAGTTACACCTCCCTCCACCCTTTCCCATCTTCCAGCTCTGTCTTACCTCTCCAGCATCCTTGCAGTCACCCACACTCAAAACTTGAGTCAATGCTGATTTTTTGGTTTTTGATTCCACAGTTTAAGCAAGCTTTATCAATTCTTTCAGCATACGTCGTGACTCCAAACTTGCCCTCCCCTCTGACTGTCCTACCACCACCCTGGTCTCAGCTCTCTTGAGCCTCCAGAATCCTCCACTGGTCTCCCTATCAGTAGCTTTTCACCTTCCAGTTTATCTCATATGGTAATGGTAAATGTAAACACAAGCATCATGCTGATGGCATGCCCCTGCTTAAGGATCACACCTAAGCAGTGACTTAACTTTCAAATCAAGGCATTCCAACAGAATTGTTAAATCACTGTCGTGTACCTGAAGCTAAAATTACATTGTTTGGGGGCGCCTGGGTGGCACAGCGGTTAAGTGTCTGCCTTCGGCTCAGGGCGTGATCCCAGCGTTATGGGATCGAGCCCCACATCAGGCTCCTCCGCTAGGAGCCTGCTTCTTCCTCTCCCACTCCCCCTGCTTGTGTTCCCTCTCTCGCTGGCTGTCTCTCTCTGTCAAATAAATAACAAAATCTTTAAAAAAAAAAAAATAAAAAATAAAATTACATTGTTTGTTAACCACACTTTAATAATAAAAATTAAAATAAATTCATAAATAAAATGAAGCATTCTACAATTAAGCTGCACCTTCACTGCTTCTCCCTACCATACAACCTGTGCTCCCATGGTCTCTCCAGGTGTCCAGCATAAGCTGAAATGCACAGCCATGTCCCACAAGCTTGTTCATGCTTTCCCTGTTTAAATAATTGTGTGGTTTATCTCTCCTGATTAGACTCAGAATAACACATGAAGCATCTCTACACTCACTGGGCCATGGACCCCTATTGCTAAAAAAAAAACCTGGAAGGAAAATAGAGAACCACAGCACCCACAGGGACTCATCTAAATCAACCCTTATGGTACACAGATTTGCATCCTTCTCCAAATGTCCTATGCACGTTGTTTCTTCCCAATGGTAACGTAAGCCCTCGAGGGGGGAAAATGCATGTGTAACACTTCTCTTACGTCTCTCCCAGGATGTCCAGTGTTTGGGATAAGGTAAGCAACGCAAAGTGTTTGTTGACTGACTGTATGAAATGAAAGGTGTATGTGCTAGTGTTCTCTTCTCAGACACAGAACAGAGATTACGACTGAAGTTGGTGCCACAGTTGCCAACTCACCAGTCGGATGAGCTGTCGGTCCAGCCAGCGGAGCACATCGGGCCCCTCCTCCGACTCCGCGCGGAACACTCCCAGCCGAGCCATCAAGACTGCTGCGGCCTCCTGGTCAAATGCTGCCTCTATGTGCCTGAGCTGGCTCTGCGCATCTGCCCAACTGATAATTCCAGAATCAGTGCCACACTTACATTCGGGAGAGACCAGAAAGCCAGCTTTCCATTAAGATGAAGAAACCTAAGTCCTGCTCTTTCATCTAAGGCGACACAGAGTCAAACTGCAACGTCAGTAACGAATCACAGGAGTTTTACACATGTTTTCATTTACCCTCATGTGATCTCTGAAGGCTTTAAGAGCAAAGGAAAAATTACAGAGAACTTCCAGTGTTCTACGACTTACCATGAGAATAGATACCCGAAAAGTACCTAAGTACTTCCAGTTCCTTCCTCTAGGTCAATCTTGCAAAAATCTGTATGTTTACAAATTCACAAAATGACTTTCCGCATCATATCCATGGCAGAAAGAATTAGCACATATATGAAAGTTTTCTAGACAAATAAACACACTATGAACAAAGCTGAAAGACAACAGACAGACCAGGAGTAGATAGGAACAACAAACAATGTATCCAGAATACATACAAAGTCCCTGCAAATCAATGAATAAGAAAAAGAAATAGGTTTTACAAAATGGGCAAAAGCTATCACAGAAGAAATACACATGGCCAATAAACATGAAAAGTGTTCAACCCATTAATAAACAGAAAAATACATATAAAAGTGGCCAACTGCTCTATATCGGCATGTTAATGATTGATAATATTCATCATTAATGAGAAAACAGGACACTCTCTTTACACTATTGGGAAGAATACAAATTAACTTCCTAGAAGAGTAGTTTTGCAGGATACAAAATTCTACTTCTATGAAGTGGCTGGAAAGAAATACTGAGTGTACACAAAGACCTAAACACATGGATGCAGCACTGCTGGAAAGAAGGTAGGACGTGAAATTCCTTTAAGAGAGGAGTGACACATCCCACACAAACCATGCAATGCTGTGTGGCCATTAGAGTGAAGGAGCAGCTGGTATGTAGCAGCTGGTACTCCATGGAAATGGGCCCGTGAAGATAAACACTGGTGCAGTAATAGCATTTCACCTCTGGGGAGAGTGGGTAAGGAGACCCATTCTTTACACACCTATGAGCTATTTGAATCTTTCACAAGGAGGATGTATTTATGGGTTACTTATCTAATAATAATGAAAATTAATATTTAATGAACATATTCCTACTGAAAGAGGATTCTTCTAGGCAAGTGCCTGCAGGCCTAACTAGGTTAGCCAGCAATGCCTCTTCCTCCTACTTCTCTGATCAAATGAGCCAGTCAGGATTGATGAGAACCATTCAACGGAATTACAAAGATAAACTAACAGACATGAAAAACATCAGGGGCTCAACAGAAAGGCAACTGGGACTGCTCACTTTCTGGCAATGGTGGTCACGCGGATGCGTCTCTGGGTGCTGGAGTGTTGGTACTGCGTGACGAACTGGATGGCGCCTCTGCCTCCTTGGGGGACTGGGGCGTTGTGCTGCAGGCAACAGGCCACACACCTGGTTACTGTTACAGGCACGACTCAAACACAGTCACAGAGCCCACTGTACTCTTCCTAAAAGGACTGACACAGTGGTGACAGCACGGTTCTTGACGCATTCTGAATGGTACACTTAAAATCTGGGCATTTCACTGTACATAACTCTTACCTCAAAAAAAAAAAAAGGAACCGTATTCAGATTAATACTAAATTCAAGTTAATGATATGCAGCTAAAGTGTTTAGGGACAAAAAACACTGAGGAGTACAATTTGTTGTAAAATGCATCAAAAATAAGGGACATCTGGGTAGCTCAGTCGATTAAGCATCCGACTCCTATTTCAGCTCACGTCATGATCTCAGGGTCATGAGATCAAGCCCCATGTAGGGCTGTGCTGGGCATAGAGCCTGCTTGTTTTGAAAAACCAAGAATTGCCAGACGCTTCCCCTCCCCCACCCCCCCCTTTTTTTTTTTTTTTTTTTTTTTTTTTGCATGATAAAACATGTTTATTATAGTTTGGGGATAATTTAAAGTACAACCCCTCTTTCTTAAAAGAAAAAGCAACAAAAATAAGATTAATTGATGGATAAAAAGGTATATGGCAAAGCAAAGTAAATACAGTAAAATGTTAACTACAGAATCTGAATGGTAGGTATACAAGTATTTACTGCAAAATTCTTCATTTTTCTGTAAAACAGAATTTTTTAAAATAGAATACTGGGGAAACAACTGACAATCAAATATTCACAAACATTATGATGGCCGGTAAAAGCCATTCCCCTTCTGATGAGCTTATCAGTCCAACAATTTAAGTGATGAAAGCAATATGCTGCCTGCCTCTGACCAAACCCTGAAAGGGAAAAAAATCATGCTGGACTGGTATCAGGCAAACACAAGCCCAAAGTAGCATCAGTCCACAGAGAAAGAAGCCTGAGGCCACCAGGCTGTGATTATCAAAAAACACAACACTGAGACATGAATACTCACGAAGAAATCCGACTCACCTGATTGACTACTTCAAAGTAGATGCCGAGTGTAGATGTGGGGTCCAGGCCACAGATTTTCCACTGACTCGTGCCACCAACACCAAGTTCCTAGGGGTCAGAAGAGGAATTAAAACAAAAACAAAAAAGCCACTCCTGTGGTTAACACGATGACAAGTACTGACTCTGAGAGTGGTAGACTACTTAGAAGATCCCACTCCAAATGAAAATTCACATTTAACTTAAAAAATCACAATGACAAGCCAGAAAAAGATTTAAGATTTATTACAGGACTCTAAAATTAAGCTTTTTTCTTTTTAGATTTATTTATTTAAGAGAGAGAGAGCGCACGAGAGCGAGTGGGGGGGAGGGGCAGAGGGAGAGAGACGATCTCAAACAGACTCCCCACTGAGCACAGATTCCCCTGACGTAGGGCTCAGTCCCACGATCCTAAGATCATGACCTAAGCCGAGATCAAGAGTCAGTTGTTCAACCAACCGAGCCCCCCACCTCAATTTTTAATATAAAGTTTCAAATCAAGGTGTTTGGTGTATGCCATCACAAAATACGCCACTCTGAAGTAAGGATTATTTTAAGCTGAAGGTAATTTAAAAAAAGCAGACAAGAACACTCTCTGCCTCCTCCTACCAAGGGCAGAATCATTCTCAATCACCAAAGACAACTCGAGATGCTTATCAGTCCAGAGACGGTACAAGAAAAATCTACACCACAAACCTGCTAAGACCAACCCTTCTCTTCCATTAGTTCCCCCCATCTATCTGCTTTTCCACAATGTGCCACCCCTAGAAGCTCAAAGTGCCTTTCCTGTGTCTTGTCACTTTTCTACAGATTTACTGGTCTTTTGTTAAGATGTCACATAATCCCAAGTTCTAACCACCCCTTAGAGTTACCCCTGAGTATGTACATGTGACATGTTTATGCACAGTGCGTACGTTAATTTTTTCTCTTGTGAAACCTGTCTTTTGTCAGTCTCATTTGCAGGGCTCTGGACAATTAAATCAAGATGGGTAGAGGAAAAAGAAAATTTTTCCTCTTCCATAAGCACCAATGCCTGAGTGGGCCACAAACCCTCCAGAGCCCCAAAAGTACAGTTTCTCACCAAAGCACAAATTCCTTATGTAAGGATTTACCCCGCCTTTACCAAAGTAAGTATGAAGATAAAATCAGGAAATCACCATTTTATAATCTCCAATGAAACAATGATTCAAGTAAGAATAATCAATGGTTGCTTAAACCATTAGGTGAAAGGCTGTTGGCAAACAAGATACTCATATTTTGCTATGATCTTGTTCAACAGATTTCTTGCTAATGGCAAAAAGGAAACGTGCCCTAATAACAGAAAGACGTGGGGCAGTCCTCACCTTCTCCACACAGTCTAACTCAGCACCACTAACACATGACCAGACAGAAGTGCCTCTTGAAGAAACACACGAGGTCTAAGATCATTCAGGAATTGTGGTGGACAAAAAGGTCCAACCTGAATCTAATCACTGATCTAACTTTTACTTTGCTGGAAACACAAGGATAGTAACCAGCTCACCACCACCACAAGAAAACGATCGGATACACTGAGAGTGTGTGACACTCTATTGCAGAAGACACAGACGCCTGGCACAAGTCACGGTCATCAAACAAAAAAGCAAAAAACCCTGCAGAACAGGAAGACTGTTACAGATTTAAAAAGACTAAGAATATATAATGCTAGATGCAATACTAGTTAGAGAGTGAGAAAAACAGCTACAAAGGGTATTTGGGGAGAAATTAGGG
>NW_024424675.1:6142824-6193794 GCF_017311325.1 Ursus maritimus
ATATGACTAGACACAGATGATATTAGCAAATTACTGTTTTCTTAGGTTTGATATGTTGCGGTAGGAGAACATCCTTAATTTTAGAAGATGCACACTGAAAGACTAAGTGCCGTGACCTCTGTAGCTTGTTGTTCCAAGGTTCTGTGAAGTACGATAAAGTGAACATGACAGACAGATAATGACCAGATAGACAAAGCAAATATTACAAAGAAAGAGGACAGCAAGTATGACCAAATGTTAACAAGCACTGACTCTAAATGGTGCAGATACAGAATTCCTTATGCTCTTCTTGAAGCTTCTCTGTAGGTTGAACTGTATTTCCCCCTTCTTTGCATCCTCCAAGCCCCTCCCAAAATCTCATGGATGATTCCTACCGGATCTTAGAACAGCTAATTGGCTCGTACTGATTCATAAAATTACTTTTTTTTTTTTTTTAAAGAATTTATTTATTTACTTGACAGAGAGACAGCCAGCAAGAGTGGGAACACAGGCAGGGGGAGTGGGAGAGGAAGAAGCAGGCTCCCAGTGGAGGAGCCTGATGTGGGGCTTGATCCCGGAATGCCAGGATCACGCCCTGAGCTGAAGGCAGACGCTTAACGACTGTGCTACCCAGGCGCCCCCATAAAATTACCTTCTTAAGCAGATTTTAAGTGTATGGAACCTATCTGGGAACAGGGCAGCCTTCTGAAGCCCCGCCAGGAATTAGGGGTACGAGTCCCTTAGTACACTGGGGTAACGGGTGACTCAGATGGGCTTTGGGGCAGCCAGCTGCCTTGCCCAAGGGATTACAGGAATATTCTCTGAAATCACTTTGCCTCTGGCAACTTCAACAAAAGGTTAATCAAAGTAGTCACTAAGCGAATGTTCACTGCTGACAAAGACAAAGTGAGGATGTGAAAAATGAAATCTGGCATGAGCCTCCATCGTGCCAGGGGCTCTTCTGAGCATTTTACCTGAGTTTACTCCTTTAGCCCTTCCAACAGCACTGTCAAGTGAGGTACTATTACTATCCTGACTTCCCACTTAAAGATGCTGAATCCCAGAGCAAACAAATACCTTGTCCGGGACACAAGACTGGTGGGGGTAGATCTGTGCCTTGTATCCATGTCTGGCTCTAAGACCACTGTCTTGTTGAAGAGGACAACGAGGGAAGGACGGGATTGGGACAACCCCAGCCCAGAACTACCCTGGACAGGCCTCACTGGACCCAGTGGTTTGTCTCCTGGCAGCTAAAGTATAAGCAGAGGAAGTGAGCCACCGGCAAAGCCACCTCACCACCTAGTTTACCTTAACCTCGTTCACATGTTCTCAAAAGCTGTTACCCAAAGAACATAGCTATCTGCATACACAACAGTCATTCATGCCCACCCACCTCAAAACGGTCTCTGAGAAGTGAGACCAAGGTATCACCTCTAAGGGCAACAAGCACAGAGGTTTATTCCTGAAGGATCTTGCTGAATGCTTGCCTTGCTAAACAGAATACGTTGTGGCTCACTGGCCCAGAGACCCAGACAAGGACAGTGGGGTCAGGGGAACCTGGGCTCTAGCTCCTTCCTATCAGCTCTGACCCAGCGAGCAAAATACTTGACTCCTCTGAGCCTCTCTCTGACCCTTTGGGTAGACTGATGGACAGACAGATATGACACCATCTCTCAGAGTTGTGGTCATCAGTAAGAGTTGGCCCTTCTTGCCTCGCCACAGACACATCCCAACAGGTGACACAATGTAAGATCACCCTGCTCTGACATTTCTAAGGGTTATAATGGGTTAAATCCTTAGTATTTCAGTGCACAGGAGGTGAGGATGATGGAGTTTTCCTTACATTTTCTGACACACATGGTCCTTTCACATTCAGAGACACACAAGGACCAATGGCTCCTGCAACTTTCAGTTCCCGAGAGGTCTAAAATGGAAATACACAAGAATAGAAAGTTAAAATCCACTGAAAACCACCCTTTCACAAAAGACACAATTAAAATTTAGAGGTAAAGCATGGCAGCGTTACTATTCCACCGAGAAGAAATCCTATAATGATCACGCTCTTAACAAGCTTTTCCATGCCCACAACATCCGATGCAAACTTGAATAAAATCCTCCTTTAAACTGCATTAACTTTGTTCCAAAAATGATGCGGTATTTTCAACTCTCACTTTTGATTTTTTTTTTTAAACCAAGGATCTACCTTACCTTTTTTTTTTTTTTTAAAAGCTTATTTATGTAAGTAATCTCTACACCTAACGTGGAGCTCAAACTCACAACCCTGAGATTAAGAGTCTAAAGCACTTCTGACTGAGACAGCCAGGCACCCCCTCACCTTTGAAATTATTATACACAAAGAAGATAACAATTCTACCAACAATATACACTTTTTCCCAATCCCATGTACTTAATCGTAATTATTTATACTTTCTCATCAGTGAATATACCATTTTATGTTGCTTTAAAAATACTTAATCCATGAACTCCAACATAATAACAAGGCCAATATACTTAGATTTTAAAATCTCAATTCATTAAAGTCTATTCCTCTTCAACTTAAAAAAAAAAAAACACCTCAAACATCTGAGAAGATTGTTTAAAGTTTAATCTAAATGATTTAATGATTATTTCTAAATCTCAAAGTAATAATCCCAATCCCATTATGTAACAGCTCCTTCTAATGTTTTCTCAATGAC
Source organism: Ursus maritimus (assembly GCF_017311325.1). Classification (NCBI taxonomy): domain Eukaryota; kingdom Metazoa; phylum Chordata; class Mammalia; order Carnivora; family Ursidae; genus Ursus; species Ursus maritimus. Next base: position 6,145,500 of record NW_024424675.1, read on the forward strand.
TCAGAATCAAGTGTGCAGGGCTTTCAGTCCCTACAAGAAAAAACAAGACCCAAACTTACAGTGCTGCACTAATTTTCAAGTACTCTGGCTAGTCTGCAGCCAGGTGCTAAATATAAACATGGTTCTGTGACTATGGTGGCCTATACTGGCGGCAGTGAGGGGGGGGGAGGGCACCCAACACCATGTGGCTGCCTCTGTGCTCAGCCCACCACCCCTTCTGAGGCCTGCTGTCCTAAAGCAGGACAGAGCAGAGCCTGCAGGGGAACCAGACAACACTTTGTTTAGAACGTTAATTAATATACAGGTCATCTTCAAGCAGCAAAGGGATAGAATCAATATACCTTCTTCATCTGTTTTGCTGGAAACCTTTTAATTTACCTTTAGATGTCTGGGTGCAGCAAGGTGAGGCTTCTACCAGTCTGACTACTAAGTAAGTAAGAGCACTAATCTTCCACTGAAGCATTAGAAAGCTATCAGGAGCGCCTCGGTGGCACAGCGGTTAGGCGTCTGCCTTCGGCTCAGGGCGTGATCCTGGCGTTATGGGATCGAGCCTCACATCAGGCTCCTCAGCTATGAGCCTGCTTCTTCCTCTCCCACTCCCCCTGCTTGTGTTCCCTCTCTCACTGGCTGTCTCTATCTCTGTCAAATAAATAAATAAATAAAATCTTAAAAAAAAAAAAAAAGAAAAAGAAAAAAAAGAAAGCTATCATACCTTCACTTCCAAAGTAGCACCAAATGCCATGCGGAAATCTCCATTGAAATCTTTACTAAAAATTCTTTGGAACGTCTGCTTGAAGAGAGAAGTGTTGAAAGAGTCTCCCATCACCATGTGGCCTCTAGGAAAGAAAGAAGAAAGTGAACGTTTAGCATGACTGAAAGCCATTTGGATGCTTCCCTGGTGTTCACAAACAATAATTTAAAAAAGGAAAAAACCCCATGCCCATGAAGGTGCTGCTAACTTGAATGGGAAACAGCAAGTTCAATGTGTACTTAAGAAAGACACTCTTTTCAAGACTTCTAAGATAGGACTCCTTAGAACAGTTCTAAATCTTGAACACAGTGGTGGTTACACAAACTGATAGATGATACAGTCTCATACTATGCATATCCACTTTTTTTTTTTAAGACTTTTTTTTATTCATTTGAAAGAGACAGAGAGCACACAAGCAGGGGGAGAGGGAGAAGCAGACCCCTCACTGAGCCTGGAGCCCAACTCAGGGCTCAATCCCAGGACCCAGAGATCACGACCTGGCCCAAAGCCTAACCATCTGAGCCACCCAGGTGCCCCTGTATACCCGCATGTTAAAAAATGAGTGCCCGTACAAACTGGTGAAATCCAAGTAGGCTCTGTAATATAGTTCATTACATCATACCAATGTCAGCTCCCAGTTTTGACACTGCACTACATTTCTGTAAGATGCTACTGCTGGAAGCTGCTATGCGGAAGAGTATGGGCAGAACTCTCTGTACTATTTTTGCAATTTCTTGTGAATCCGTAATTATTTCAAAAGAAAAAGAAAACAAAAGAACCCTTCGCTGATAAACCTACAGGTTTAATAGGTTATATCTACTGAGGAAATGTGTCCAGCTCCCCTCACTCTTCTCTGGTAGGGGAAATTCCCAAGCCTGCGGCAGATTCTTTTCAAGTTAATTCACTGCCTCAGAACATTGACTCTTTGGCTGTATGTGAATTATCTCTTCTAGTGTGTGAATACCTATATTCATGCCTATTTCAAGTTAGAGGAAAATACCGTTCAAAATTTCAGCAGGTCACATACTGGGGCCGATAAACACAGCCTGATACAAGTTATGCATCCAGCCATCGATCACCAAACAGGATTTCAGAACTGGGCAGAACACAAGATCATCTGGTCAAGCTATCTCAGACTGCCTGACCCCTCTAGGGACAGAGATGACTCTTTGGCCCTAAATGTTCACCCTTCCCACCCCTTCCTTAGTCATGGGATCCATGGTTCCCTGGAAAAAAAGGCTACATTTCCAGCCTGCCTTGCACATAGCCATATAACTCAGGTTTGTTTGTTGGAAATGGCCTCTGTGATTTGTGGGAGGCATTCTCATGGGAAGGCATGTGTCTTTCTTTGACTCTTCCTCTCTCCTGCTGCTCAAACACAGTGAGCCCAGTTAGCATCCTGAACTGCAGGTAGCACATAAAGGTGGTGGAGCAGCATAGCAAAGGCCTCAGCCCCAATGAAGATGAAACCAATATCCCAGCCCTGGCTGCCTACCTCCGCTGCACTCACACAAACCTAATCCTGACTCAAGCCAACCCTCTACAACATACCTGCCAGGTTATCACCCAGATTAGATTTGAACGCCTCCTGCACCAGGAGCACATGCCACAGGCAGTCCATTCCAGGCATGGACAGTGCTGAGAGTTGCTTTCTTCATACTGGGTGAAATTCTATTTCCCAGCAGCTCCCACCACTGGTTCTAGTTTTCCCCTTTGGTCATATACGCAATCAACCAATCTGATGCCCTCTCCACAGAAGAGGCTTTCAATTGTTGAATATAGATCTCACGTCCCATCTGTCTTCAGTGGTATCTTTTCTAGATCCTTCAATCATTCTCCTTATGACACAGTTTCAAGTACTCTCCACCACTCTTACCATTTGCCTTTGAACACCCCCAGTTTCTCTACATATCCCTTTGAAACTGAAATGCTCAGAATGGAAGATGATATAATCTGGGTGTGCCTGGCACCAAGGAAACCAAGACTATGATCTTCTCCGAAGATAATCAATTCCTGTAACACAGCCTATGATCACCTTGCCTTTTCTGGAAGTCATCCCAAATGGCTGGCTCACATTGAGCCACAACTAAAACCTCTGAGACTTCTTTTTAATGTCACTGCTAACACATTTCCGATACTATACTTGTGCAACAGATTATGTGACCTAAATACCAAGTTATTCAGGAGTCAAAGACCTCACTGAGAATCGAATAAAAGTGATGGTCCCTTTCCACAGAAGAGATACGCAGGCACAAAGACACACAGACACACACACACACCACACAAACTCTGGTGTGTAAACTCAGGGATGTACACAAACACAGTAAGGCTATTCCGTGGATGCTCTAATACAAGAGCTCCTGGAGGCTACTGGTAGGAATCCAGCTTATTAAATGTGGCTCACTGCTATAGCTCTGTCAGTGTCATTTGGGCCTTGGTCACCTAACACATCTGCTGCTCTCTGGAACTGCTTCGAGTGACTTGGATTCTACTTTCTACATGCCCTTTGTTACTTAGTGAAAGCCAGCAGTGTCACCCGGGAGCTTGTTAGAAATGCACAATCTCGGGAACACCCCACAGCTCTATGCCAGTACTTTTCAAACAATTCTGTGCAAGCCACCTGGGATCGGATGCAGGTTTTGACACAAAAGGTCTAGGGTAAGGCTTGAGATGCTAGTTCCTTACAAGCTCTCACGCGAGGCTGATGCTGCCTGTGTTCAACCACACTTTGGACACTAAAGGTCCACCCCAGTAGTTCTCAAACTCTGCTTCATGTTACAAACACCCAGGGAAGGTTAACAAGTGCTGATGCTGGGTTGCACCCTACGCTCACTACACGAGAATCACTGAGGGACAAGACACCAAGCAAAAGTAGCTTTTAAAGCTCCCCGGCAGGGCTCCACACTGAGCATGGAGCCTACTTTAAATAAATAAATAATAATGAAATTTTAAAAATTTAAATAAAAAAATAAACAATAAAGCTCCCTGGGAGAGTCTGGTGTGCAGCCTGCTTCAGACCAGTGGTGCACACCAGCAGTTCTCACACGCACGTGCACAGAATGCCCTAGACAGCGTGCAAAAGCTGACTATTGGGCTGCATCCTCAGAGTCTGGTTCAGCAAGTCTGGGGCGAGGCCCAAGGAGGTACACTTCTCATCAGTCTCCGGGAGCCCTGAAGGTTGCTGGTGAGGCCCCACTGTGCCTTGGGCACTATGGCTCTGCGCTGTGACCTGTCTACGTGATACGGACTTAGGCGCCAGGCACGCCCTGCTGTGCACCCTCCAGCCTGGGCTCATGCTCCATGTTGGGCGTGACATGCGGTTACTAAGTCAGGCGAGGGGTCTCCTAACTGCTCTGGCATTCAGACCCTATTCCCCCCCCTTCTCACAGGAAGTGGCTTGCTGAAGGCCACATACTCCATGCTTGCTTGCTTGCCCTATTATAGATTCTGTGACAACTCTAAGGAAGAAGTGAAGTTACTCTGATATGATTCATTCATAGTGAACCTTGCAACCTCCTGCTAATCACTGCTTCTTTCTCCAAGAGGCCCATACACCCTCCCTGCCACAGACACCACAGCCTGGAGCCTTCTGAAAGCTTATCTAAGTCAGCCTTGCACATTCCAATGGTTCCATTACTCACTTCTCTTTCCTTAAAATACACATACTCTATTTTCCCAGGTGTCAACATACCCAGTAAGATTTGCACAACACTTCATCTCCAGAAGTCCAGTCTGATCAAGGGCACAAGCGTAAATATCAATGCAGTGACCATTTGTAGCAGTTCGGTTAGCAAGCATCTCATAGTGCTGTGAATGGATAAAAATTACCTTTAGGAAACAAAATTATTCACCAAGCATATCTTACTATACCAAATGGAAGTAACCAAACATAAGAATATGGAGACAGTTTTCTTTATAACACCCAATAAACATATAGTTTTCAATCTCAAAACACTTCTAGCAGTTTTAAGACCACCCTACTCCAAGTAACCGACTGAGCCACCCAGGCGCCCCCATCACCCACTCCAAGTAAGGACTCAGAGCTGGGGCACCAATTTCACAGCAGCCAAGACCTGGAAGGTCACCTGAGCAAGAGCAATTTGCTGACCACAAAGCATGGCCTCAGCAAACTAGCTGTCACTCCAGAGCAGCCCAAACCCAGCACTGGGTAACCAGAATTACAGCCTGTGTCAGGAGCACCTACCTTGGTTGCCTTTTTCATGAAACGTGCATTATCTTTCTCAATATCATGCCAGGAACGAATAGGAACCTTTAATTCATCTCCAACCACCATGCCAGGCCCTTGGGTGGGGGGACCCCCGGTAAACAACATAATCCTGGCTCCTGTGTTTGGAAAAGTACCCTAGAACAGTAAATGGCAGCATTTTAGAAACATACAGCCCACCCTGAGTATGATTCCGTCTCCCTAAAAAACATTCCAAACAGTTCTCTTCAGCTGTGCTGAATACTGACGATAGCAGAAAATAACACAGATGACAATGCACAAAAGCAGTGTTATGCCTTCTAGCCGGACGGCTTCATACACGTTTATTAATTCACTGTGAACACTTGCCACCGCCCTAACGGCTTTGTGTTTCTCATGAAAACTTCTGGTATTTTCAAAACAGTATGGGGCTCCTTCACTGTGGGTAATAACAATAACTGAAGCGTTTTCTGATACATTAACGCAGTCAGTTGACTTAGGTCACAACTCATTTTTAAACAAGCCTAGCAAATACAACTTGCTAGAACAAGCTTGCATGGTTTGAGGCACCCCGGTAAATTCTGAGTTACCTCCAACAGGCCAACGGCAATGGACAAAGCAACACCGGTGGACCGCAAAGGTCTCTTCCCCTGAGTCACGGGCCATGGGTCCCTCTGCAGCTCCCCAAGGAGATCAGTGAGGTTCATGTCAATCTTGTGAACAGGCTGCAGAAATCTGCATGATTTTCAATCGACATATCAATCCTGTTTTAATAAAGTAGTCTGGTCTTTAGCCCTAAATGACAGTTATAGCTCTTCAAAATAATTACTCATAGTAGTAAAAACTAGCAATTTTTTTCTTCAAAGCAATTTTATCTAAGAATACAGTTTAAAGCTGAATATACAGCAATTTATGTGTATATATACACATACACGCACACACACACAGAGCATGGAAAAAAGCTGAATTTAAATAGAAACAGATAAGTTTAGTTAAATTTAAGCAGCAAATAAATCCTACAGACAGGTCTAACATGAATTCAATCCATGTAAAGTTCCTGTATGTGAACCACCTTCATCAATCTTTTGTTGTTGTTGTTGTTGTTTTTAAGATTTATTTATTTTGGAGAGAGAGAGAACGTGCCTGCATGTGTGCAGGCACGCACGCAGCAGGGAGGAGCAGAAGTGCGGGGGGAGGGAGAGAGAGAGAAATATCCAGCAGACTCCCCACTGAGCACGGGGCTCAATCTCATGACCCTGAGATCATCACCTGAGCTGAAATCAAGAGTCAGATGCTCAAATGACTGTGCTACCCAGGCACCCCGACCTTCACCATTCTAAAGATCTTTAAAATGATTCTCAGGAGCGCATGGGTGGCTCAGATGGTTAAGCATCTGCCTTTGGCTCAGGTCATGATCTCCAGGTCCTGGGATTGAGCCCCACGTCGGGCTCCTGGCTCAGCAGGGAGTATGCTTCTTCCTCTCCCTCTCCCCTGCTCATGCTCTCTCTCTCTGTATTTCTCTGTCTCAAATGAATAAGTAAAATCTTTTAAAAAATAAAAAATAAATAAAGTGATTCTCAAGTGTTTCTTGTGAGCCTTAGGAGTAAATACAGAGAGAAGCACTGGTTTCTTACCACAGTAAGCAGCTGTCCCCAGCATGTCAGGCAATGCATTTTATCATGTTTGCTGACTGTTAACCTGGCCCCAGGCAGCCCCAGGCACTCAAAGCGCTGAGAAAAGGAAGTGCCTGGTCTCAGCTTTGCTGGAGGACACCTCACAGAAGCCTTCAGTTTTCCTAGTTTTACTTAAGGCTCAAAAAGGAGAACGGCCAAGTGTAAAAGGAGGGAAAGGCTTGAATACAGTGGTCTCAAAACATTTATGATAGTACGACACTAACAGGAAAGACATTCTGAGCAAACCTAGCCACACAAATATGTGCATGCATATGTACGTGCACATCCACAACTTAGTTATGAGTTTCAATTATATACCAGGTTGTTAGAGAGGTTGTTAAACGTTAAATATTCTTAGGCTTAATCATTTATTTTCTTCTCTAAAAGTAACAAATTAACACTTCTAACACTTTTCTTCCCTCAGTCCAGTGGATTGCCCTGCACGCCCACTACTGTGTGCAACGGTCTATGTTGGTAGCTCACCTGCTTGAAACAAAAGGCTGCTCCTGTGGTTGACCAGGTCTTGCCTGCTGCATGGGCATGGCAGGCTTGGTGAGGCCCAGCATATCCTAAAAAAACCAGAAAGACGCATTTCCCATAACAAAGGCCAATTCATGTTTAAGAAATCTCCCTCCTCCTGCTTGTGTACGAACAAGGTACAAACCTGTATTTGCTTCGCGGTTAAATCCTTTGTCCCTCGGAAGACGTAACTTTTGGAGATTCCTTCACAGCTGAGTTCGTGAACCTGCACCATCCTCCCAAATGTGATCAAACCCACCAGAGCATCTGGAGGAAGGAGGCTCAGGGACATCTGCAGGGATTCTTTGAGTGCTTGAAGGTCATCTTCTTCTAGGCACGTGTCAACCACATAGAGGAAGATCAGAGGGGACTGAGCACCTCGCTTTATGCAAAGAAACACAGCATGGTCATCAGTACACAAACAGACCAAACCAGCTCTTTTTAAAACAAATCAGGTATGTAAATAACAACTCTTCATCTGTATTTACTGACAGGGAATAAGGACATCTAACTTTTACTCACCTCATTAAATGACAGCTTACATTAAAACAAACTAAATGTAGAAACTGTTGGTATCCAACAATTTATTCTACATTTTTGAATGCCTGCCTTCCATGCGCCAGACACTGTTCCAAGTCCTGGGATACATCAGTGAGCCAAAAGGACAAAGACCCTTGCCTGCCTCAAGCTGCTGACTTTCTGGAATGGAGAGGACAAGGGGCTGCCAGGAGTAGAGGTGGGGGGCAGGCTCCAGTATTACTTAAGATGTCAGGGCTGCCTCCTTAAGACAGTAACGTTAGAGCAAAAACCCAGAGGAGAGGGAGGGAGCAATACAGTTGTAGGGGAAAGAGATATTCCAGACTATGGAAGAGCTAGAGGAAAAGGCCCACAGGCAGAAGCATTCTTGGCACGCCCAAGGAAAGTTCTGAGGCCCACGTGGCTGAATGAGACACTAATACAAGTTAAGGCCCAAGTGATAACACAGGGCTGGTCCACACAGGGCTTTGAAGACTATCTCTTACTCTGGGTGAAAGCCATTTTCACCACTGGGGGTTTCTGAACACAGAAGTAACATGACATGTTTTTAAAGAGTTACTCTGGCTTCTGGGTTAAGAATCAAATATAAGTGAAGAAGGGTTAAGAGATGGCCCAGTAATTTAAGTGAGTGGCTGGCCAACGACAAAAACAGTGGGGGGAAAGAAGTGGTTGGACTGTGGATAGATTCTGAATATAGACCCAGTGGGATTTCCTAGTGGCTGGATATGGAATGCACAAGAAAGAGAAATCAAGGATGAACCTACGGTTTTTAAGCTTGACTATAAGACGGAGTACCAGCACAAAGCTGGAGAAGGCTGTGGGGGACAGGTGCTGAACTCAACCAGCGATCCCCTTTCTAGCTGCCTATCAAGACCAAGTAATGCCAGTAAGTGAACATGCACCACGACCAAGTGTTCAGGATCCTCTTGCCTTCACAGCTTTAAATTGCCCAGAAAAGTAAGGGGTGCAAAAGACAAAGTATTTCAATAGAAACTCAGTATTTAACACCGCTCATTAAATGCATGACAAAGAAGTTACCTGTATCACGTACTCAATTGTAGAAAACTGGGGCATCAATTCAGCAGGCTGATTGACTTCGGATATACCTGTGTAAGCGGGGGGGAACTGAAGAGAAGAAAACAAAGCAATCTTTTATTAGGAGTGAAAGATATTTACGATATACCTTCTATTTTCCATTTATAAAAATAGGTAATGACCATGTATTAATTCTGTAAATCATAGAACACGTAACTAAAATACAAAAATCAAACTTTTGGGGCGCCTGGCTGGCTCAGTCAGTAGAACATGCAACTCTTGATCTCAGGGTTGAGTTCGAGCCCCATGTTGGGTATAGAGATTACATAAAAATAAAATCTTAAAAAAAGAAAGAAAGAAAGAAAGAAAGAAAGAAAGAAAGAAAGAAAGAAAAGAAAAGAAATGCAGACTCAGTTCTCATCCAAACTCCTAAATCAGAGCCTGCATTTAAAAATATATATCAAAATTTTAAATCAATAACCCTGCTTTTTATTTACATCCAATTGTAACTTTTTAAAACCTATTAGGGTATGTTGTAACTTCTAGATGATTAAAAAATGCACTGTAACAAACCATTTCTTAAGCACTGCCCTGCAAAATAAGGGCTCAGATTTTAGGTGTCTCATCAATAGTTTATATGGAAGTCTAACACTTTTATTTGGGTTTATTATTTTAGCTGTTATCAATAAAATACTGCATGTACATTTTAGAAAAACTGGCAAGTACAGGAAAATACAAGGAACAGGAAAAGGGGCGTGTGGCTGGCTCAGTCGGAAGAGGGTACAATTCTTGATCTCAGGGTCGTGAGCTTGAGCCCCATATTGGGTGTAGAGATTACTGAAAAAAAAAATAAACAGGGGCGCCTGGGTGGCACAGCAGTTGGGCGTCTGCCTTCAGCTCAGGGCGTGATCCCGGCGTTGTGGGATCGAGCCCCACATCAGGCTCCTCCGCTATGAGCCTGCTTCTTCCTCTCCCACTCCCCCTGCTTGTGTTCCCTCTCTCGCTGGCTGTCTCTATCTCTGTCAAATAAATAAATAAAATCTTAAAAAAAAAAAAAAAAGAATAAACAAACTTAAAAAAAGGGGGGGGGGCACCTGGGTGGCTCAGTTGGTTAAGCATCTGCCTTCAGCTCAGGTCATGATCTCAGGGTCCTGGGATCGTGCCCTATGTTGTCAGGCTCCCTGCTCAACAGGAACTCTGCTTCTGCTTCTCCCTCTCCCTCTGCCCTCCACTCCCCCACCCCGCTCATGCTCATCCTCTCTCTCTCTCTCAAATAAATATGTAAATAAAAGAGGAAGGAAAAAACCCTCATGTTCCTACCAACTAGAGATCACTATTGTGAACACATGAGCGTATTTATTTCCTTTCAGACTTTTTCTAGTTAAGCACAGCTGAGCTCCATCCTGTATATATAATTTTGCAACCTGCTCTTTATGCTTAATATATTATCACAGGCATTTTCTTTTGTCTTTAAAATTTTCTGCAAATATTTGAAATTCATAGCTTATAGATTGATTTTTTTCCCCAATTTTTTTTATCGTGGTAAAATACATTTAAGTTTTATCATCATAATCTTTACTCAGTGCAGTTCAGTAATCTTAAATATTCATAATGTTGTACAACCATCACCACCATCCGTCTCCAGAATTCTTTTCATCTTGCAAAACTGAAACTCTGAACCTGTAAACAACATCTCCCCATTATCTTCTCCCCTGAATGAGCTGATATTAATCCCTTATTAGATTTATGATTTGCAAATATCTTTGCCCATTCTATGGACTCCCCTTCAGATCTGCTGAGATTTGTCTCTTGATGCCTTAGAATTTTTACAATAAATTATGCTAAGGGACACTGGGCTGGCTCAGTCAAGAGGGCATGTGACTCTTGGTCTTGGGGTTCTAAGTTCAAGTCCCACTTTGGGTGGAGAGATTTCTTAAAAATAAGATCTTAAAAAAATATTATATTAAACACAGACTTCAATTCTGAATGTAATAGGGTGTACATAGGTCTTTAAGATTTGCATACACTGGGGCGCCTGGATGGTTCAGTTGGTTAAGCATCAGCCTTTGGCTCAGGGCTTGACCCTGGAGTCCCTGGATCGAGCCCTGAACTGGGCTCCCTGCTCACTGGGGAGTCTGCTTCTGCCTCCCTCGCTACGCCCTGCTCCTGCTCTCTCGCTCACTCTCTTTCTCAAATAAATAAATAAAATCTTTAAAAAAAAAAGATTTGCATATACTTCTGAATCTCTTGCGGAGGTAAATTTTGAATGGTATCTGCTTATAACTTCCAGGCCTATACTTAGTACATTGATTGGTCTATTAATCGCTGGACTTACTGTGTGATGTATCTGAGAATGAGATTGTTAATTGTAATTATAATCAAATATAAGAATAAATAAATGCATGTTATTAATACTTTAAGATCTATTATAGAGTGCCTGCGTGGCTCACTCGGTTGAGCATCTGCCTTCGGTTCAGGTCATGATCTCAGGGTCCTGGGATCAAGCCCCTTGGGCTCCCTGCTCAGCGGGGACGTCTGTTTCTCCCTTTCCCTCTGATCCTCCTCCCCACTTGTGCTCACGCACTCTCTCTCTCTGTCTCAAATAAATAAGTAAAATATTTTTAAAAATTAAAAAAAGATCTACTAGAGCACTGTATACTATGTTGGGAACAGTTAAGTTTTTTCTAACAGCTTTACTGACGTGTATTTTATATACTATAAAATTCATACTTTTAAATGTACAATTTGATGATTTTTAGTAAATGTACAGAGTTGTGCAAAGATCATCACAACCCAGTTTTAGAATCACAACACAGTTCACTGTAAACAAATGAACTCTCAACTCTCATCATTTTTTAGCTCCTTCTAAGTTTAGTAGTTTTAAATTTTTGAAATCAAAAGAGGCTCAACAATGGTATTTGGACCCTAAAAGTTACAAAGATCAAAAAATGAAAATTCAATAATGGACACTACCCGATTAGAATAAACTGAAGCCAAATGAAATACAGACAACATACCTGTTTTCTTATGGTAACATATTCACTGCTAACAGAGCACATAAAAAAAGGGAATTCTCTGTCCTTCCACACTAAATGATAAAAACCCACACAACAAAACTGAGTCACCATTCAACAGAGAAATCACAAATGTTCAATGTTCAATTATGCTTAAGAAAAGCTATCACCTTGAGTTCAGCAGAAACTGATGACTACCAGGGCAGACACAAATTCAACTTCGCTTAATATTTTTAGAGTAGTTCCACCAAAATGAAACACAGAAAAACACTTAAAAAAATCACATACCTGATTTCTTTGGAAACAGAAATTACAGGCCCAAAGTTTTGCTCGATAATCAACCTGACTGTGAGAAAGATAAATATTACAGCTGGGTACCATTTTCATTTTTAATGTAGAAAGCATCCAAATGTAATCCTCAAGTTCAGTAAATCACATAGATACACTTCTGTGTGTGTGCATGAACGGATGGAGGTATGCAAACGTCCACTGCAGCTAAGAGTTCTGGCTGTTAAATACACCAAAAATTTTCTTCCTACAGCAGCAACAAAGAATTTGTAAATCTTTTTTTCTCTTTTCTAAGTTCCTTGATAATATTTAAAATTTCATGATTTTATATAAATTATAGATTATTCCCTTTTGCCTTATTATCTTAACATAATCTGTGTGATTTTTCTAACATCTTTATTGTTCAGATATGTGAAACTACTAAATTTCAATACTAAAAGCGCATTTCATGCACAGGGAAAACTTGGCTGACTTTCACCTCACCTAGCTCACTTTTTAAAAAAGTTGGGAGGCATGCTTCTGGGTTGATACACTTCCTAGAACTGGTTAAAGATAATGCTTCAGTTACCTCCTTTCCCCCTTTCTACATTTAGAAAATTAATAAGCAATGGCTATCTCTTCAAAAGAAGAGCAGCAGCATCGTACACATGGGGACATTAAGTAAAAGCAAGGGGAATGAAGTAAAAAATGTTCTCTCATATAAAAGTCTTACCTTTTAAAGAGTATTTCTGATACCCTTCACTTCTTTAGAAGATTCTTTCAAATAATGCCCACATTTAAGAGCAATGTCATAGGTCACTATCTCAGGTACAAAAATTTACACTTAACAATCATTAAGAGTTGTGATTCCCCTGCCTATCACTCCCTGCCAAACAGCATCACCATACGAGGTAAGTATGAGAAAACTGTCTAAAGCTTTTCATTTTTGGAAAATGCTTTAAAAAGCACCAATATAATCTACAGTTAGGCCAAAAGCAAACTGAAATTAGCAAAAAAAAGAAAAAAAGTGAATTTCAAATCCTTTCCCTTTACTTCTACTTCATTCCCATAAGTTCCAATTTTATCTGGAGTATTAGGCTGGGGAGACTTTATAAGCATTCACCACGTAAGAATCTCACCATTCACTTCTCTACTCAAATCTGATGACCTGCCCAAATTGAATCACTTTTATGAGAGTCACATGAAAGTCATAATTTACTGTATTCTTTTTCACTAGTTTTAAACAGAATCCATACCAAAGTGGATTGAGAATGGCTCTGCAAGTTGTCCGGCTACAAAGCACAGGTTCATACTGTACAGGAGGCAGGTCTGGACGTTCTTTCAAAGGAGTAAGGAGACAAGCCAGGGGAACAACCATTCTCGTAGCCTCGAGACGGCTGGAAGGCCACACGTTCCAACTAAAGCGCACACCATCCCGTTCTTCATTCTGCTGAATGAACTCCAGATACGTTGCCATAGTCTGAAAAGAAACTGAAGATAAAGCTGTGATTTTATGTGAAATTCTTGAACTAAACTTCAAAAAAGAAGACAGTCACCCAATGCAATGTTTTTTGTTTTTTTTTTAAAGATTTTATTTATTTATGTGACAGAGAGACAGCCAGCGAGAGAGGGAACACAGCAGGGGAGTGGGAGAGGAAGAAGCAGGCTCCCAGCGGAGGAGCCCGATGTGGGACTCGATCTGGAAGTCCGGGATCACGGACATCTGAGCCGAAGGCAGACGCTTAATGACTGCGCCACCCAGGCGCCCCAACATTTTTTAAACACTTAGTCCGGAAGAACCAGTCACTGTAGGATGACATCTCCCTTCCCTTTGACCCCCAAAAGCCAATTAACTTCACAGTTATCTTTGACTATTGTTCCTTTCTCAACCCTCTCTAGCACTTAAAGAAATAAATAAAAGGTGTGGGGATTTTACCATGATTTGATCATTTTTAAGATGCAAGTAGCTGAAGACTAATGAGAAGCACCACCAGTTCTGAGCCAAAGTATTTCTACTTGGGATCACCAAAATTTCAATGCTAGGTTTGCCACCATGTTGAATGAGTCCTTCACCAGGTCTTCTGTCCTCACCATGGTTGTTTATGCTCGTGCCTCAAAAGATTATGGTCAATAAATAACTATTTAGACTAAACTTTTCAAACCCCACAATGCCAACTCCATTGAGTGTTTCATACATCCTGTTTACATCTTAAATCTAGGCTAAGGCTAACACACATCTCAGCCACTAGGGCTCAAGGGAACAAGCCCCTCAAGAAAAATGGAAAAACAGGCAAATTAAAGAATCCACATGATTAGTAGCCTCTAGTGCTCACTTCATGTAGTGCTGAATAATTGTCTCTAATAAGTTATTACGAGAAGTGCCATACATACTGTAAATAACGTGGACTAAGGGAATGGTTTTTATATTGCTAGAAAAGCAAATGAACCAATTCGTTTACTACACACAGCCCAAACCACAAAAATTCCAAATGTTTGCTCCAACTGAAACGCTAAGTCATGTATTTGTTTTTTACGGCAACGGCAGGAAACTGAAGCACCCTTACACAGGATGCACTTCTGCAGCTACCTGAGTGGCAAAGGAATAACTCGGGTGGGAATAAAAGCATGTTCTAATATCACAATTCTCAGCAAGTACCTCTAAAGGTTTCATTAAATAACTGTTTCCCCATTCAAAACAGTTCATTATTAAAAGGTACTGACTCCATCCAATGTCCCCAGGCAGCTACATATTAAAACCCATTCTTTCCTTTTCCCACTGCCTCCTCCCCTCACCTCTTCTAGAGCATGGATTCTTAACTCTGGGCACAAAACCAACGGGGGACTTCAGAGGGTCAATACATCTTATGAAATTGTATGCAAAATTGTGTGCATGTGCTAACGTGCATTTTTCTAGGGCGGTCGATTTATGGCTCACATCACATCCTGAAAGAAGATTTTCTGAAGAGGTTAATAGCTGAATGAATGAGTGAATGAAAGAACTTTGAAGACTTTGTAGCAGTATCTGCAAAAAAAGAAAGGAAGAAAGAAGAAAAAGAAAAAAGACACACAAACACACGAAAAACTGAACGCACTCATCCCATGAAAGCATAACTTTCCAAGACACAGTAGCCAAGTTGAAGCAAAGTTTAACGCTTGAAGAGTAGTCGGAAAACCTGGGTCCTAGTTCCAGCTGCCACGAAACAAAAGTAATTTCACCCACATTTCGGGTTACTCAACTGAAAAAAGAAGGTTGAATCCTTTTGCACCCCGCGATTCGGAGGGTCCCCGAGCCAGAAGCCGGCCGGCCACACCGCCAGGCGATGAACGCGTCACTCTCAGCGGAACCCTGGGACACTGAGTCCCTCAGTTCCTCTGCCCGCCGAGCCGCCAAGAGAAGGCTTCGTCCCTGGAGCACCTACTCGGTCCCTTTAGAGACTATTGTCCATACCCTCCGCTCCCCCATCACCGGCGCTCCCACTCACCTGGTAGGAGCCGTACACCTAGCCGCGTCCGCACCCACAGCTGCTAGAGACCCGCTCCGGCTCCCTCTGCGAAGTCCAGCTCAGCTCTCAGCCGACTGGTCAGCGCCCCTGTGCGTCACTCCACGGCGCCGTCCGCTGGCCAATCAAAAAGGGCCTCTCCGGCGGAGGAGCGGAAGCAAGATTTTCGGTGAAGCCGCGCCGCCATCTTGGAATAGGGCAAGACGGTAGTGCCTGGATCCACAAAACCAAAATTCCTCAGATCCTAAGTTCCTCCACGTTCACCTCTAAACGTTTGTCCTTCAGAAAACTCCAGCGCCTGCCGGATTGCTTCCTAGGGGCAACCTGCACGCCTCAGGGATTCACCCTGATCCAACATGACTTCCGTTCGCCTAAGTAGGAAGTCCCCCCATCGCCTTAGTTACCGGGAAGCGAGAATGATGACGTGTAACACCGGAAAAAGGAGGGGGCGCGGTGCGGAGGAAACTGAAGCTTGCCGGGAAAAGGTATCAGCGCGGGAAGGGGCGGGACGGAGGGAGAGTAGGACCGCCGGCGCTAGATTAGGGAGTTCGACAGGTCGAGAAGTGCTTACTTAAGTTGCTACCAGGTTTCCCCCTCTCGCTCGCTGTGTTGGATTCGCGTTCTCTGCGGGGACTGGCACTAGTGCACAGTTACTCTCTGCGTGTCCGTCCCTGTCATCCATGTACGAGAAGGTAGAGAGCTGTCATACTCAAGCATCCTAGGAGACTAACAAAACTCGTAACTGTATAGAGCACTACTTTCTACAACTATCACAGCCATTGTACACCTTTTTATAAGTGACAAAAATGAGCACGTTTATTAATCTGACCCAGAAATATAGCCTCTCTGTAGTACATAAAAATAAGAAAGCTATATAAATTTAATATTATGCTTAGAACATATCTAGACATCTAAGAATTACCATTAATTAGTTCAACTTAATATTGGTACAAAAGTTTAAATTACCTGCAGAACACCAATTAGTTTTAAGTCCATGTACTATGAAACATAATTACTCTCTATTTTTACATAATTACTCTTAATATTAAAAGTTTGTGGAATAATTATTCAGTTTTATTGAACAAATTTACAATTTTCAAGTTCCTAACACGTCAATGTTATTAAACTTATTAAACTTGAATAAATTTAGGAAGTTCACACTTAATTATTCTCTCAGGAAACTCAATTAAAATACATACACATTTGTATTACAGTTTACACCAAGAAAAGACAGCCGTGTTTTTTTAAAGCAAACATTAAAAGAATATCATTTGCCAAAGGCTTGCTTTAATTATTTGAACATGGATACTTTCAGTACTAGATATTTATGAGGAGGATATTTTAAATACAATCTTACACACTTAAAGTATTGGGAGGGTTTTTTTTAAAAAAGATTTTATTTATTTATTTATGCGGGGGTGGCGAGGAGCAGAGGGACAAGCAGACTCCACGCTGAGTGCAGAGCCCCTAGTGGGGCTGGGTCCCAGAACCCTGAGATCATGACCTGGGCAGAAATCAGGAGTCGGTTGCTTAATCAACTGAGCCACCCAGGCACCCCTGAAGTACTGGAAGTTTAATTTCTTTATTTTCTGGGAAATTCAAGAATATTTGATTTATGTAAGTGTGTATTTATCTCAATAAGCCAATCAGAACAGAGCTCCTCTAAGAGATATAATAACCTAATTCATTAAAGCTCTCCAAACTTAGTAAACATTTCACACTCCACAAGATGTGAAGGCCTTTCTGGATTACAGCCATAAAGACAGACACACAGACATAGAGTATACAGCTTTGGTTCTACCACTTTAGTCACGGGTCAGAAGTGAATACAGAAACACAAAGACTCACTAGATCAGGTATCAAAGAGCTATTCTCCTTCCCAGTGGAAGCATGAAAATCTTGACTGATCTGAACTCATAAATAGACAAAAAAGGCAAACAAAAAAAGACCAACAGAGAATCTGTCTTCTCTTATCCAAAAGATAATATATCTATGTAAACGATTAATTAATGAGATCACCAAATGGTCAGAATATAAAACAAAAATTCCTAATTGTTGTTGCCATCAATGGTGAGAAACTTACCGGTTGTAAATGTATCAGAAGCAAAAAGAAAAATACAAAATCAGTAAAGAGAAGAAACCTGGAATAAGAGTCAGTACATTGTTGTATGATTGCCACTTGCATATTCACTGTTCACTCTGGAAGCCAAAAGCAAAACATGCCTGGGCTTAATTAAGCAGCCCATGAGGTGTTCTTCAGCAACATGATTACCCAGTTTTGTCAGGTGAACCTATTAGGATCTTCGTGAAGCCTTCACAATTGTTAAAGTGTCAGGGATGCTTGATGGCTCAGTCAGTTAAGTGTCTGCCTTCGGCTGGGCTCGGGTCATGATCCCAGGGTCCTGGGGTCGAGTCCCGACGTTGGGCTCCTTGCGCAGCAGGGAGCCTGCTTCTCCCTCTTCCTGCAGCTCCCCCAGCTTGTGCGCACGCTCTCTTTGACAAATAAATAAATAAAATCTTCAAAACTGATAAAGTTTCAAAAAGGTAAAATTCTGACCCTCATATAAATATAAAATGAGCATGTGTCAATGATTCTGCATAACTCATTCATTAATGAGGGAACAAATAAGGGTGTTCAGACTGGTTCAAGGAAGAATTTGATTTGTAGATTCATATTTCCTAACACACAAAATCCATTTTTGCATTTCTGTGGACAAGACTCATTTGCATTGTTATGGATAGGAAATGTTTGCATTACTATTGTTGCAGGATTTCTTTTCCCTCGGTGCACGTGGTTCTTGGTCATGTCATTTCTTCAAAGAATGAAGGGGTAGATCAGACAGAGTGGTGGGCAGCAGACCAAGGTTTACTGAGTGATAGTACAAAGCTCTCGAAGAAGTAGAAGCAGACCCAGAGAGTTGCCACCAGAGTTTAAGTCTAGGGGTTTTTATGGGCTTGTTGGCAGGTGTTTTAATCCGATTGACCCTCCATGCACCTGTCATCCAATCAGGTTTTTGTCATCTATCACATGGGAAAGGGTGGAGGGCTCCTTCCAGGATGGTGTAAAATCCTTTTAAGGGTAGTTTCTTCTTAGGGCAGATGGGGGACTTGTCCCTGCCTGCCTTTCTTCCAACTATCCTTCATCACTATCAGTATTCTGTAAATTAATTTCTATCTCTACAGAGTTGTGAAATAGCTTAGTCAAAAATAAAGGCACACACCCCTTACAATCAGATGACCCAAGGGAGTCCTTTAAAAAATGCCCAGCATTCCATGGAGGTTCACCCAGTAAACTCTTTTGACTATTTCAAAACCTTTCACAATTTTCATGACATAATATTCATCATCTATAATCTAATTTCTATATTTCTGGCTCATACTTATCTAACATGATATGTTCATATATTCAGCAACCTGCTGGATATCTCTGGGTATTCTTGGCACCTCAATCTCCATATGTCCTGTTAAGTTGATTGAACAAGAGGGCCATTAGACTGATGTGGCACTAAGGCCATGGCAGCCTACATAAGCAAACTAAAATGTAACTGTATAAATGCTTTGAGGTTATGAAATCAAAACACTAAGGACAGCCAATCACAAAGTGCCAACTGGACAATCAAATAATTTCTTCTCTTTGCTTCCATACCTTCTCTATATAAGTGTTCCCCTGACTGCTGTTGGCAGAGGGCTCCTAACCACTGCCGGTTTGATGCTATTTGATTTAAACTGAGTTTTGTTCAAATAAGCTCTTATAATTTTAGTGCCTCAGTTTATCTTTTAAACTGAATGCATTGTTCTCCTTGCCCCAAACCAACCTATCTCTTGACTTTCTATTTCACTTGGAGATGCCATTCTTCTCTCAGTTAGCCTAGTAACTAGGGAATTATTCTTGGTCCTTCCTTGTCTCTGATGTGGTTCAAGACACACTACCCCAAAATATGACATGTTGGCATGGTAAATATTTTAAGCTGAAAGATTTTGAGAGAGGGTAGGTGCAAGGAAGGGCCCACTGAGCTCTCCTGTCTCCCTTCAAACAGGTCATAAGACCTTCATGTGAGAGATGCCCTCCCTTTACCAGGAGGAGACATCTGTTACCTCTGCAGACAGAAGGGGGCAGTGTGAGCTGGACTAGCGCCATCTTGGATGAATCCACCATGACTACCTCTCTGTAATCTGAAGCCTTCTCCAGCACAGCTGCCCACCCCCCTTCTTTTTGTCTAACCACATCCTTAAGTACACCCTTGAGGCATAACATCCTTGATCTGCTCTGGAGATATGACTATGACACAACTATTCTCAAACATTTCCTCTGGGGGTGGTCTCCCAGGACAGACTCCCCTGCCTCTAGGGCTAAAAAAGCAGGTCTTATGAGAGGCGGGGTTGCAGAGATCTACTCATCTTGCAGCCGCCCAAGACACTAAAGTCCTTTTAGTAAGCCATCTTTTGTGAAGCTGGACTTATCAGGCTTTTCCTTTGGTTTTATGGCTCCTTCAGCCTTTGGAGGTAGTTTTGCATAAACCTCCTTTGGATGATGAGAGGAACAGAACAAACAGACCTTGCTAAGTTTCTTCCAGTTTACTACCCTTAGCTCATATCCTTTTCCTCACCACCTACCACTCTTCATCAAACCTAAGCATAAAAACAATCTTGTTTAACTGCTTGGTTGGGTCTTCATTAACTTATGAAGGCTCCCATGCCATGTAAAACATACTTAATAATCAATTTGTACGCTTTTCTCTTGTTCATATGTCTTTTGTTTCAGAGCCCCAGCCAAGAACCTAGAAGGGTAGAAGGAAAAGATACTTTTTTCTTCCCCTACATCTCTGACACCCCAACCCTGAAACTAATAATGAATCACTTGGTCCTGTTGATTTTTTTTATTTCTAATTATTTCTCAATTCCATCTATCTACTTAGTTCAAGTCCCCATTATCCTTCATTGACTTACTACAACAGCCCCCTCAAATGATCTCTTTCCCCAAATTTTGTCAAATCCAAATCTCACTTTGGTTGCCAGATAGATTTTTGAGAGTCACACATCTGCCCCAGACCTTCCTGTGTTTAAAACTCTACGTGGCATTCCCTCACTCACAGGATAAAGTAGATGCCTCATCTTACTGTACAAGGGCCTTCATGATCTACTTACCTCAATGCTACAGCACTGAACCAATTGTCTCTCCCAGCTTATGTGTACTGTGTCTCACCTCTGTGCCCTCGTGCATGCCCTCCTCACTGCTAAGAACAACCTGGTTTATGTGGGAACAAAGACAAAAGGAAAAAAATTAAAATTTCCTTACTGCTTAACAGCCCGTAGACAAGTCCTTGAAACAGGCAGAGTGACCTTCTTCTAGGAACTCAACTGCCTGGATGTTAATACTTTGCTAAGGGCAAAAGGCAATTTTAGCTTAACATTATCCCAACCTCCCAGATCCCTCAACGTAGAAAAATTCCTTTGGAAACTTCTTTATCGCTACCCCCAAGATCTATTTTAGCAATCATCCGCCAAGCATATGGCCCACTGATATACATCTGAAGGGTCTCACAACTAGGGTTTTACTAGACGGTAATAAGTGATCTTTTCTTAACAATACCTGACCTCCTCAGGGTCCTGGAAACCTTGGTTCCAAAATTCCTTAGAGACTTACACTATCCCCAACCCCCTCCCAACTGGAAAGCATATAATCAATTGCTCCTCACAAACCCAGGGCAGCTTTTTCTGCCCACGGGTCCTGTCCCCATGCTTTAATAAAACCACCTTTTGGGACCAAAGAGGTTTCAAGAATTCTTTCTTGACCCTTTGCTCTGAACCCCAACATTTCCACATCATCGGTTGCCTCCCTTCTTTTCTCACTTAACTCACATGTGTCCTTCAAGACTCAAAGAACCTTTCCTTATATTTTCCTTTCTTCTTATTGGTTAAAACAATACTGCTATGTGAAAGAAATAGAAAAGGAACCACAGAAGAGGGTAGAATGCCTGCATAGTGAGTTTGGAGAATCAGGGACAAACTGCCTAAAGAAGAGATTCTGACCTGAAAAGTTCATGCAAAGGAAGGTGATTCAGAAAGAGAGCCAGAGGCTGATGGCTGAGTCTGTCAGAAAAATGAAAATGAGGGGCACCTGCTGGCTCAGTTGGTAAAGCATCCACGTCTTGATCTTGGGGTCATGTTGGGTGTAGAGATTACTCAAAATAAAATATTTAAAAAAAAAGAAAAATGAAAACGGCTTAGTCAAGTTCTTGAGAATGGTTCTCTCAATATTAGCAAATGATATACTGGACATAAATGTGCATTTTCATTTTTATAATTCATAAAAATGATGTTAGTTTTGAAACCAAGCTATTTCTTCTTTGATAATGACAAGCTCAGAAAATGCTTGCCCAAGAGATAGGAAGTAGAAAACAAGGTGGATTTACGTGTAAACACATAATCTTTGCAATCATTATCAAGAAAAACAATCTGAGAAAGGTGACATTTGGGGCCACTACCTTATTTTTTTCCTTCTCAAAGGAAGAGTCAATTACCTTGTGAGTGAGAAGAAAGACAAATCTTAAATCTTAAGGAAGGATAGATCCTTTTTCAGCCCACAGTTCCTGTAATGGAGTGTCATTGTTTATTGAACCAAAAAGCCAGCAATCTCTAGGCTATGGGAATGCCTCTGTTTGTTTTAATTTATACTTAAATTGTAAACAGCTTCATTGAGATATAACTGACACACAATAAGCTGCACATATTTACACTGTACGATATATTAAGTTTTGACGTCCATCACCACAATCAGGATAATGAACATTCATAATGTTTCCTTGTGCCCCTGGTATTTTCCATAGTTTTAAATAAATGGAATAATATGGTATGTACTCTTTTTTGTCTCATATCTTTCACTCAGCACAATTATTTCGAGATTAATCCATGGTGTTGTGTGTCTCAGTTATTCATTCCTCCCGAAGTGAATAAGGTTACATTTAAAATTCAATAACATTGACCTTTTAAAGAAAATTCAGTCTGAAGTTCAAGAATAAAGAGTATGTCTGGCTCTTCCTAAAGAATGTGGTGGTGGGGCAGTGTATCCTTGATCACCTGCTTGTGCCTGTTCAAAAAATAAACTGCCTAAGAGTGTTCCTCAGTAACAGATGCTGAAACACCTGTGATGTACGCAGTGAGTAAGTCTATGGGAGGCGCAAGGAAGAAGGAACACTTTCCTGTTCATTCCCATTTATTTTATTTCTTTATTTTTAAAGATTTTATTTATTTGAGAGAGAGAGCATGAAGGGGGTAGGGGCAGAGGGAGACAAAGGGGCAAGAGGACTCCCTGCTGAGCTGGGAGACGTATGGGCTCTATCCCAGGACCGGAGAACATGACCAAGCCAAAGTCAGCCACTTAACTGACTGAGCTATGGAGATGCCCCATGTTTATTCCCATTTATAACCACACATGCACACTTCTGCCCACCTCAATACAGAAGAGTTGGATAGGGACACGTGGGGGGCTCAGTGGGTTAAGTGGCTGCCTTCAGCTCAGGTTGTGATCCTGCGGTCTTGGGATGGAGCCCTATGTTGGGCTCCCAGCTCAGTGGGGAGTCTTCTTCTCCCTCTGCCCCTCCTTCCCCCGCTTGTGCTCTCTCTCTCTCAAATAAATAAAATATTTAAGAAAAAAGATTTGGATATATCTATGAGGCACGAATGGCTCCTAAAATTTCAGGACTACAATATTATAATAGGTAAACCACTTCACTGCTACCTCAGTTTCCCCAGTCTCTAAATTGGTTTAAGTATGAATGTTATCCATGTGCCCTACACCAGTGGTGACACCTTTTAAAAGGACAGCATTTAAAGCAATGAAAAATAACAACCAGAGCCGATAGTAACTATTATACTAACAACTGTTTTGAAATCAGAAGGAAAAATAGTAAGAATTCCAGGACTCCTCAACTCATACATAAATAAGTTACTTCTGTGTATTTTTAACTAAAAACACACTTTCCTATAGAAATACATGGCAATTGTAGTAAAGAGAGAACATATTCCGGGCATGTCACAGCCGGTCCTAAATAAGGCGGGGAGGGGTCGAGAACGCTAGTAAGAGGCAAGTGAAAGGTGGTTCACATACGGTGGAAACTCCCAGGTTTGCCTTGGCCGCCTTGTGCAGTAAGGGCCGCCAGAGTCCACCAGCGGGCCCACCGGCGCCCCAGAACTACAATTCCCAGAATGCCACGGTGCAGGCTCCGCAGCGATGCAGCCTCCGGCTCCGCGCACTTCAGGCTCGGCTACTGGCCGGCACTGGACTCTGCGCTCATGGCTTCCCCGAGCAAGGCAGTTATTGTTCCCGGGAATGGAGGCGGAGATGTGGCCACCCACGGCTGGTACGGCTGGGTAAAGAAGGGGCTGGAGCAGGTAAGAGACAGGCGTGGCTGCGCTGGGAAGTCGGCTTGGAGCCGGAGGGGCCGGAGGGGATGGAGGGCTCGGAGGACTGAAGTTTGAACGTGAGTTCACCAACCCTTTCCCATCTCCCCCACCAACACCCCCCCTTAAGCGAAGCCCAGTGTGTTTTTTCCTTCTCCCTGCTGCCCTGTCTCAAACTCTAGAGCTAGTGGTGGGAATTTTGGAAGGTAAAACTGCCTGGAAGACTTCTCTGAGGGCTCAGTCGCTAGAGTACAAGGCACCACCTCCTAGAGCCGCCTCGGTCTCCCTGCATCTGCTGCTGGTTCAGATTTGGGACTTCCCAGATAATTGTACATCTTGCTTCTCTGCTCCCTGCCTCCAATTTTTAAAAAATCAATATGTAATACTTAATATATAAAAAAGCTGTAACATATATGTAAATTATGAAGTATAATGTAATGAATACCCGAGGCTCCATCACGAAACTCAAATCTGCAACATTAATAATGCCTTCGGAGCCACATATACGTCCCCCCATCCCATTTCCCTACCATCCGGAAAATTTTTTCATTTGCCCCTTTTAAAAATGAACGTATTTTTGCAATAATGTGTGTATACTTTGAACAATATATTAATTTGGCTTCTTTATGAGCTTTATAGAAATGGTGACCAACTCTAGTTGTCTTGTGCATCTTGATATTTTTTTTTTAACCTCTTCCATAAGCAGGCAATAGGATTGCTTCCTGGATTGCTATCCTCTAGAGCTCTAGAGTACGTTTCTAGAATAAAGTTCCAGGGTTGTGGCTGAAAACCAAGGCCAGAGCTACAAACCAAAAAGATCAGGGCTGAAAGCTGTTTAAGGGGGTGGGATCTCCAACTTTCTGTACCGCGTTTCTGTACCATACTTTACCTACTCCCTGGCACACAGTCTATTTGACTACAGGTCAGTTTGTCTAGAATGTATTCATTCATGATGCCCCTGTAGGTATATGCCTACAGCAATAAACAGAGATGTACAAATGCGGATTTGGGTCTCTGTATATAGAGACCTACAGAGCTGGATAGATACAGAACTACAGATAGATGGAGTTTATCAGGAGGGATTGTCTGTTCCTATATAATCCTATGGCACTTAACCCACTTCATTTCATAATATAAGCAAATACTGAATTGATAAAGATCATATCAGGTGTCTCATTTCTTATTAGCAAAGTATTAGTTGTAATTAAGCTCTTTATTATAGCTTTTTTTCCCCCTCATATCATAGATACCTGGTTTCCAGTGTTTGGCTAAAAACATGCCTGACCCAAGTAAGTTTTAAACATGTTTTTAAGTAGCTTCATCTTGTTGGGTTTTGATCTCACCATTTTCCTTGTAGAGAACAGGAATATCATAGTAGAGAAGCCAAAGGGAATATATACCTAAGCATGAATGATGGCAAGTAGTTTGGGGAAAAGGGTGTAAATCAAAAAACATTCTAGAAAATTCTAGTAAGGATCAAGAAACACACCTGGGCTTGGTAAAATTTAATTTTCAACTTGGCAAGCAACTCGATTTTCCCTTCTAGAAGTCAACAGATATTTTCAGGCAAAATTTATGGGTGTTTCAGTGAGACAGAGATATGATAAAACTTTACAGCACCTATAGGAGATTGGAATATTTCAAAATGTAACATTGCCGCTTTTGTTCTGACTGTGCCTATGACTTGTGTCAGGAATTTCTTCTTTGGAAAGAAAGAATATATATGCATATGAATTTGAGAGTGTTGTCTAGAGTTTTTTTCTTAAGTTTGAAAGTTTATATTAAAGCTTCAGAGTTATATTTTTATTATTTCCTCGATATTTTCTTACAAGAACATGGTGAAAGATGAAAGCAAAACCAGATAAATAGATAGGTAGGTGGGTAGATAGATAGACAGATAGACCAAAACTGTGGATTTGAGTCTTTCAAACAGCAACACATACATCATTGGCTCTATTAAAACAGCCCCATCTCCTATTTGGTCCTGCAGTTCTTAAATTGTGCTGAGTAGTCATCGGTTAGAACGGTGGGACAGCATTAGACTATAAGACTGTCCCTATGAAATGACACTCTTTCTTTACCCTGAACCTTAGTTACAGCTCGAGAGAGCATCTGGCTGCCCTTCATGGAGACGGAGCTGCACTGTGATGAGAAGACTGTCATCATAGGCCACAGTTCTGGGGCCATTGCAGCCATGAGGTGCGATCCTTGCTGAATTCTCCCCCCATGTGGGCTCCAGCTGGTTTACAGACCTCATTGCAGTTTCTTGAACATGTCAAGTATGCACCTGCCTTAGGCCTGCGCTTGCCACTGTTCTACCTGGAATACTCTGTTCCTAGATACTTGAATGGCTTTCTCTTCTTTAAGTCTCTACGCTTATGTCTCTTTCCACTAAGGCCTTCTCTAATCACTTCAAATGAAACAGCAACTTCACCCCATTGGCTCCTCTCCCCTTTGTAACTTAGTATCCCCCTTTTTATCTATAGCACTTTTCACCACCTGGTGTCCTGTTTATTTCTTGTCTGTCTCCGGCCAGTAGAAATGTAAGCTTTGTGAGGGTGGGACTTTGTTCACTCTGACACTGAAACCTCAGTGCCTGTAAGAATGTCTGGAATATGGTAGGTGCTCAGTAAATATTTGTTGGAGGATGGAGGCTGTTACCCCACCCTGCAACCCTCCCACTCCTTAGGATTCATGGCGCTTCCCTGATGCTCTCGGTTAGAATATCATGTCTCTCCCTTTAGGCTTATAAGGCCTAGAGGATAGGACTTAGCTGGCTGAGTAAGCATAATAGGATTGTTTTTTTTTCCATATGTGCTAGGCTGAATGACAAAAGAATAGTTTTTGTGTAGCCCTTTGTCCCAAGCAGTTGCTCAGGATGTCATATGAATTGCATGTCAGAGAACCTTGCCAGATTCCATAATCTCTGGTGTCACACCATTCGAAGTTATGAGATAATGCTTCCCAATGTGGAGCTGCAGAATTTCTGTACAGTCCTAGTATTTATAAGCTGCTAGGGGTTGTCTAGAAAACGAAGAAATCCCTTTATGCTGTACCAGCTCAAGGCCAGCTGAATTTTTCTCAGGCCACTGGCTACTAAAGTTATGTCTTCTTTTAAAGATCCCTGAAACTTAGTGCAGGACTGTCTGCAACCTTCTAAAAATTAACTTCTCAAGTTAAGGTAGGCAAGGAGAAAATAAATGCCAAAACTATGGGGTACAAGGTTGTAGGGGAACAGGATATGGGTACAGTCACGGAGGACCACCCCTCAGATTACTTACTAATCACGAAGGGGACAATTATGTCTTTACAAAGGATATCTGATATCTATCACCTTAAGTAATCACACTTAATCTCACCAATAAAGGGACACTGGCATTGTGTGTCTCTGATGTGATGGAGTGGGAAGGACACATTGCTGATGTAGCATTCTTGCCAAAAATGTTTAACCTCTGTCTAATCACGAGGAAAATAGCCAAATTCAGTTTAGGGGATGATGTACAAGACAACTGGCTTGAACTCTGAGAAAATGTCAATGTCATTTAAAACAAAAATTTTAAAAGTGACTAGAGAGTTATGAAAACCAAATGCAGTGCATGATCTTCGAGCTAGGATTGAAAAGCAGTTGTAAAGAACGTTTTTGGTACAACTGGGGAAAAATGAATACAGATAGTATTACCGTCTCTGTTAAATGTACTAGCTGTGATAATGGCACTGTGGCTGTGTAAGAGACTACCTTGTTCTTAGGGGATACGTGTTGACATGTTTAGGTGTGAAATGTGGTAAAATGAATGAATCTAGGTGCTTGTTGTTCTTTCAACTTTTCTGTAGGTTTGAAATTTTTCAAAACAAATGGTTGGGCAAAAAGTTTAGGCTGAAAACAAAATACTAACCCTTAATCTTTCCTGGCATAGAGGCCCTGGAAGCTATTACCACTCCACATCTTTCCCTAGCCTAGTCTTTACTGAGTGAGGGAACTTCCTGCAAGTAGTTAGCTGAGTGTCTGCTTGCCAGGCACTGTACTAGGCACCAGAGTCACAAAGATCAAGAAGACTCACACCTGCCCTTAAGGAGCTGAAGGTTTATTGGGGAAGATAGATATAATATGACACAGTTACTACAGTGCAATGCGGAGTGTGTGGCAAAAGAGGTACACTTCCACATGGTGTAGAATTTCTTAATATATGGTTCACAGATCACTTGCATTTGTCATCTGGGTTGGGGGAGGTGTCAATTCTTAAAACGCAGATTCCTCGGCCTCGCACCAGCCCTTTGAATCAGATGCTGTGGGACTGAATCTACAGGTTAACCCACAAAGCAATGCCGATGCATACTGAAGGTAGGTTAATAGGCACATCAAAGAATGAGTACACTTTTTATGTTTTTTTGGAAAGGATTACCAAAGAGGTTTGGACTGTCTTGAAAAATGAGTAGAAACTCATCAGGTGGCCGAGGGTAAGCCATTAACCGCTGGGCTTGTAGT
Source organism: Ursus maritimus (assembly GCF_017311325.1). NCBI lineage: Eukaryota > Metazoa > Chordata > Mammalia > Carnivora > Ursidae > Ursus > Ursus maritimus. The sequence continues at coordinate 6,173,883 of NW_024424675.1, forward strand.
TCTGTAGTTTCCTTTCTATTTTTCATATTAAACCCAACAGCTGACAGCGCCTGCTTTCTGTAAGCTAAATCAAATGAGTTTTCAGGTGTTTGGGTTTTTTTTGTTTTTTGTTTTTTTTACTTTTTGGCAGTCAGATTTAACATTAAGTATTCGCTGACATTTCTCTTTCTCCAGGTATGCAGAAACACACCGAGTATATGCTATTGTGTTAGTGTCTGCGTATACCTCTGACTTGGGGGATGAAAATGAGCGAGCCAGTGGTAAGTGTGAAGGTAGAACTCAACACAGAAAAGCCCTTCCTTTAGTCACAGGGGTGCTTGTTCAGGCTTAACAGCACTGGCTTTTGGATCGGCTAAAAAAACCTCTAGTAGCATATGGGAACATTTACTGCCCTTCTTTAGATACAAATTAGGTCCTTTGAGAGGCGATGGACCCCTTCCTAATGCATTGAACCCGGATTTTATCTGAGCCATGCACTTCCCCTTCCCAAGTGGCTATGGTATGAAGCTCTACAGATCTGAACACTAAAGGACTTTTTTTTTTTTTTAAAGATTTTATTTATTTATTGGACAGAGATAGAGACAGCCAGTGAGAGAGGGAACACAAGCAGGGGGAGTGGGAGAGAAAGAAGCAGGCTCATAGCAGAAGAGCCTGATATGGGGCTCGATCCCATAACACCGGGATCACGCCCCGAGCTGAAGGCAGATGCCAGCAGACGCTTAACCGCTGTGCCACCCAGGCGCCCCTGAACACTAAAGGACTTCTAACTTACACTTAGGCTCTGATTCTTTGTGTCTCTGCTATGGTCTTCACTAGATATTTTATGATGGCTAGAATGGAAATTACCCATGGGTGGTAATAGGTTATGTATATATTTTTTCCCATAGGATACTTCAGCCGTCCCTGGCAGTGGGAGAAGATCAAAGCCAACTGCCCTCACATTGTGCAGTTTGGCTCCACTGATGATCCTTTCCTTCCCTGGAAGGAACAACAAGAAGTGGCTGATAGGTTGGAAGCCAAATTGTACAAATTCACTGACCGTGGCCACTTTCAGAACACGGAGTTTCATGAACTGATTAGTGTGGTAAAGTCTATGCTGAAAGTACCAGCATAGACAGGATGATTTCTGCTGTTTTGCATTGCGGTGTAGGGGTAGAGCAATTATCAGGTTATTAATAGATAAAAATCATCTGTGATCAGATGATTAGTGGACACATAAAACAGATCAAATTAAGTTCTGAAAAAAAACACAAGTTCAGTGTTCAAACTAACTTACAAACAGCATTTCCATTTTCCATAGGATCTGTATCTCGAAAACTGCTATGAACTAAAGCACTATTTTTCCCATTTGATTCGGGACTACCTTTATCTGTCCAGAATGAGTAAGCAGAAATGGAATCCATGTTTCCTGATTCCCAGTCCAGATTAAAATTAAGTAGTTTTGTGTATGTTGTAGGAGTAGTGTTCCTCCTTGAAATGAACCTTTTGTTATTTTGGGGGAAAAGAAAACATGACTAAAGGTCCAGAGTGCTGGCTTAGATCTCAAACCACCCCACTATTTTGAGCTAGCCCAGGACATCAAACCCAGACCAGGGCCTCCATCTTTGACACCCTGCCCTGATCCTTCATGTTGAGGGAGAATGATCCATATGGATCGAAGAGTCAGGAGTCGGCCAGGTCAGACAGGGACCATAAGCCCAGCCTGGACATACACATGAGCATAGCCAACCAGATCTGTGCTAGACCAGAGTGGTGGGGATTAGGGCAACATGGGGAACTCCTGCCCTGTCTAAATTGTTGCCATGTGGAAAGGGGACAGGGTGTTGCCAGTTTTCTGATTTTTTGAGGAAAAAAACTTCATGCAGTGGTTTTTATATTTAGGGACTACATATGTTTGTATACACAGTTCATATGTACATATACATATGGATGATGTAAGTTGGCAATGACAGTGTAAATAAAAAATTTACAAACACTGCAAGACACACAAAGTCCAAGACACCCATTTGTGACCTCTGCCATTAGGATTAACTTAGCCAGGTGCTCTAAGTGATTCTCTGTGAAGCTGAGAAATGAACATAATGCCAAAGGATGCGATCATGGCAACAATTTGGATTTTGTAACAAAATCTTAAGTATTTTTTAAAAGAATCTTTCCATACTTCAAATTTTGTTCTGTAAAGAGTTCTACCTTTTCACTTCTACAGTCCTTTGGCTCTGTTTTAAGCCTCATTCCATGATTTTTTTTTTTTCTGATCACATTTCCTCAAAAAAATGCTTACTTCCCAACCTTTTTTGGCTATTATGATCCCTAAGTATTGCCTCAGACAACTTCCGGTGAGTTCGTACTTGATGTTGCAGAACCTGATGTTTGCTGCAAAGATGTGAATTCCCTCACTGTTTATGTCTAAAGGAGATTCAAAGCCATCATTTTAACCTGAAAAGTCTTGGTTTCTACATGTGCTCAAAGAAAAAAGTTAAAGACTCTCCACTTCTAGTGGCAATTATCTTTGGAGAATGGGAATTTTAGATATGGTGTGGTGGGAGTCTCCTATTTATTTTGTACACCTGGGTATAATTTGAGTTTGTTATCATGAACATGTATTACTTTTATAATTAAAAATATTAAGATTTAAAACAACTCCTTTGACAATGTTAGTGAAAAGCAAATTCAATAAATCAATTGAATAATTTTCTTAAAGAGGTTGTTTGGCAATGATTTGACCAAGCCTGTAACCAAAGTTTGATTCTATTTGAATTATTTGGAATTAGTCATTGCTCTACTTATTCTCGGTCTTGTTTTCTGAAGTCCTTTCTCAAAAAATTACAAGCTTATACAAATAACAGTTAATATTTTGTTGTCTTCTTCTTCAACAGAAAAGCAACAAATCTATATACTTGGGAAATAATTAATTTTGATATTCTTCATTCTGTAATTAATCTAGATCTATGATTGTTGAGTTGTGCTATCCAGTATGGTAGCCAATAACCACAGCTAGCAATAAAATTAAAAATTAGTTCTTCATTCACACTACCCATGTTTCAAGTCTTAACAGCCACGAGTGACTAGTGGCTACCTTATTGAACAGCAGATATGGAATACTGGCATCATTATAAAGAGTCTGACAGCAGTAGTCCAGGACATGTATTTTTATTCTTCCCTTACCTACCATGTAATAATAATGGTTCAAAGTAAAAGTCACTCAACTTGTAATTACTTGACTCATTTATTCAGTTGATCACCATAAAAATCATGGCTTCATAAAATTTACTCCTCACCAAACTAAGCTCAGAGGACTTTTATGGAAGAATTCCACATAAACTGTCCATTGAAACCATTGAATCATGGTCTCTCATGATTGACTCCCAATGGATCATTATTAACCGGAACAGAGGGGCCCTAACAGACTCCAGAGAATATCTATTCTCAGGTGACTAAAATACTTAGTACTAAATGGAAATCAACTGTAAGGATTAGGACTTTCCTCACAATTTGATTTTTTTGGTGTCAGGAGTCTACAGCTCCATAATTCATTTTGGTCACAGTTTACTTCTGGTGGGTAAATATCCATTTAACTATATATCAGAGGTGCAGTATTTTTGTCTCTCTTCTCCTTCAGTTAATATTCAGAATGAAAGACATGCTGTCGGAAAAGCATTTAAAGGGTCTCTTTATTCTGGTGAGTCACAGAACTTTTGTTGTGGCCTCTGACTGTAAGCTTTAAAATCTTTGGCTATCAAGACACAATGCAAAGTCTGTATTTAATACATGAACTGCTTTCTTCTCCCCACCTGTACCTCTCCCCGAAGTTCAGTTTTCTCCTTAAATAAGACTAGTGTCTCTGTGACAGGCCAGGTCCCAAGAAGGACAAATAATGTTCTCACTATTCCAGCTCTCACTGGGGGTGGTGTAGTTTCAGGCTCCCAGATTCTTCTCCATCTTCTATACATCCAATACTTGAAATGGTGTCACTGAATTCTATTTCTATAGAGCTGGCTACAGACTCCACCTGGTTCTCAGTTGGTTACTGAGCTGAATTTTATTTTACTGATCCCAGGTATCTCAAAATAACCCTTCTGATGTTTACCACTTGGAGTATCTCCAAACTTGTGTGTGAACTACTGGGCCTCAGTAGTAGCTGGCTTTGAATTCCTTTCCTTTGGTCCCATGCTTTTGGCCTGGACACAGAAATCATTAAGTAGAGCTACAAAGTGAACATATAACAGCTGAGATCCTAAAAAAGCTAACTTCTGTGCAAGAATACACCCAATAACCTAGGATTGAAAGTACTATTAGAACTGAGAACAATTAATAATGGCTTTCTGCTTAGTTTAGACCAATTACACCGTGATTTTGAAGAGAGTAAGGAAACAAATCTAAAATAAGAAAAGAAAAGTGGTACCCTGATCGCAATAAAGTGTGAATGGAGGGCAATGGATTATGGGGGCAATTCTAGCATATAAAGCAGTTGAGCCACAGAGTGAAACTTGGAAGACTTTGACAAAGAGGGACCAGTGAAAACATTCTCTCTAGGATGAGAATAATCACATTTATGCACTGAAAACATCCTTGACAATACTAATCATTTGCATCTGAGGTAAGTACAATGGCATAATCCTCTGAAAGAATATTTCTGATGTAAAAAGGAATGAATAGTGTGTGGAAAGGGATGTTCCGCTCTCTCCCCCACTCATGCCTCTAGGTGCTATTCCTGCCTCACCGCTTTTGATTCCTTCTCAATGAAACCACTGAGAAAAGAGAAAACAGAAATGGCAATAGTGAACCAGATATAAAATTTTCCAATGAAGACCTTAATAAATAACTTTAAAAATGGGCATTTTTAAACTTTAGTCATTATCGTAGTATAGCAAATACGGATTTGTTGGCTTCTTTTTCTGTGAACCATCAAAAGTCTTGAAAACTTCAGAAGGTGGTCTTCCAGAAGTTCAAAGTATTTTATTTATTGAAGAATGGATTTCACTATTAACCTTACCTGCTTCATATTCTGTTGGCTACTCTACCAATATAAATTTAGTCTTCATAGATAAAAAAATACTTTTTAATAGCAGCAGTCTATCCATTATTGTGAGGTTTGCTTTCAAGGGAATTTGATGTTCCATCATGAGTTAAATTATTTGCTCCGAAAATAATTTCATTTGCAAAATGTCAGTAAAGTTCCTAGTTCTCTCTTAAAATTCGAGCCACTCTGTCATATAAATACAGTTAGATGGTGAAATCTCACCACCTTCATGGCAGTCGTCAAAAACCTTTAAAAAAGAAAAAAGTTTACAATCAAATGAGAGTTTTAAAATCATTACATTATAAGTCTTAAATGTCACCTACAACTAAAATTTCTATTAACAAAGTATCCAAGACCCAACCATTTTTTAAAGCAATATTAAAAATAAAATTTTTGGGGTGCCTATGTGGTTCAGCTGGTTAAGCGTCTGCCTTCAGCTCAGGTCATGATCTCAGGGTCCTGGGATCAAGTCCCATGTCAGGTTCCCTGCTCAGTGGGGAGTCTGCTTCTCCCTCTGCCCCTCACCACTGCTCGTTCTCTTTCTCCCTCTCTCAAATAAATAAAATCTTTTAAAAAAATAAAGTCTGTTTAAAAATAAAATTTTCAAAGTGAAAGAGACCAGGGCTGTATTTAAGAACATGCTGTAACAGGACCTGCTGTGTGATTATAAAGTTAGTGAATGAGAGACCTTTCACGGTAGCACTAAGATGATCTGTTCATCTGCCCACTGGGCCAAAGGCTATCAGCAGGTTAACAGGAATACAGGAAAGCAGATCTATATGTATGTTTCACTAACCAAATGTTTCAAGTTAGCTACATTCCTTTGTGTGAAGGGTGTTAAATAGAATTCCTAATATGCTTGCTATTTTTTCTAGGACTTGAAACCAGCATTCAGAGAGCTTAGGCATATAGACAAGGGCCGGTATAATGAAATAAAACCTATACCAGCAGCTCAAGAATATAAATGCCCCGAGGGCAGGGGCAATGCCTGCAGCATGTAGGTGGCATGCACGACCTATATGGGACCGGATGAATGAAGAGTGCTGGGGCGCGCTGCACGGGAAAGAACATGTCTGGGTTTGCATCCTGGTTGTTACTTCTAAGCTGTAGCTTCTACAGCTTCCTTAGCTTCATGCTTATGTGGAAATAACACCACTAGCTCCAAGACACAGAGTAGGATTAAATGAGACCATGTAAATCTTCAATATGCCTGGCCCGTGATGGGTTCTCAACAAATCTCATTTCCCTCCCTACTTAGGCTAAATGATCAGCCCTTGTTAAAAATTGTCCATTTTAGAGCCAAGAGTAGAAAACACAAATTTCCCTAACCTGGTTATTCTAAAAGAGAATGTAAAGCAATGACTTGTTCATCAAGGGCCCGTCATCAAGGTTACATGGAGGTTTGAGCCATTGTTGGTCAACCCTGAGAGTCAGAAAACTGCGGTGTGCCTGCTGGTTAGTTAGGGGGCATTTGCACTTGGTGGCAGTCAGGTATGAAGTGAAGTCACTTTAACTCACCGGACAGAGTCCACACGGGGCCCGGACCAAACCCGTGGGTGGGATGATTGGATTGACTGCTCTGTACAGTCTCATGTGTCCATCTACACTGCCAACTGTGCCTTCTTTTGCAGCAATGATAGTCATCTCCACTTTCCCATCATAAATGAGTGTATTTAAGATCGTTTCAATGTCCTCCATGGACAATTCTACCTGAAAAGGGGATGCATTAGAAAGGACACAAAAAGCACAAGAAGACATCCTTTTGGATAGTCTTTCAACAGTAAAGGGTCTGCAATTCCTCGGTGAAATGGGGAAGCACTATGCTGGTGGTTCATTAAAAGCCGGGGTTGACAACAGCCCAGGTTAGCACGAACAACTGAAATGCTAAGGACAGAGCTCTAACCTCATGCTGAATTTGACACTTCCTATTTGTCCACCCTCTTCTGTAAAATTTGGAAGTCTTATAAAGTAACATTTTGGAGGCAAGAATTTGATGGGGATTTACAAAATGTTTGAACAGAAAGTTACTTTAGACATCAAATAGTCACAATTCCTACTTCTTTATAAATGAGAGATCTGGGGTCCAAGAAATGCAAATGACTTGTCCAAGTGGCCACTTCGGTTTCTTCTCTGATTATGAAAAGCACCCAGCACTGTGTCTTTATGTATAGGTCTTCAAAAACATACGCTGACAACACCACTCACGTCTTACAAGGGGGACACAATACCAATAAATGACAACGATGTGATGACTGATGTTTGGCATCTACATTGAAAGGTCCCTGAGAAAGTCAAGACCTTGTCAATAGACTTTTGCATTTTGCTAGTGCAATGCACTGCCAGGCCTCAACTCTGCTGCTCTATATCCCAAGCTACGTACATACAGATCACATAGTGCCTGATGGCCTGACAGTCGCCTTTGTCTAAATGGCTCAGGACAGTGCTTTCTCAAAGCGGGTTCTGCAGAATGTTCATGGGTATCACCTGAAAAAAGAGTCTGGGTACAATGTTTAGAATACATAGTGAGCTATATCCCCATGATGAAGAGTAACCTTTAAAAAATAAGATGAAAATTAAAAACTGCTCTCACCTTACTGATCCCCAATTCACAGATGTACTTCCACACTTCATGTGATGAGGCAAATGAACTATTTCTTTGTATCATTGGATTCTGTTTGCTTTCTCGTGCTGTTTCTGCCTGTGAGGGTAGAAACATAAATTTCAGCAAGAACACTGGTGTTTTCTGAATACAATTATACAGTGTGAAATCAACAGCAGAATATATTAAGTAAAAATTGCCGATTTGAATATTTTCAAGCCCTATAAAATACGATATACAAGATTAAACATTCTTTATGAAGCAACTTTAAAAAAAAAAAGATCTGCAGTGATGCTTCCTCAATTATGCCTCACCTTGGTTTGTAGGAATTTAAAACACTGTTGGTTAAGCACCTCTACAAATTCTGATTCAAAATCCTGGTCACTGTACCAGGCTCCACCAGTCACAGACCGGTCCGGTTGCAGGTTATAGAGCATATATACTTTCTTTTTTGAGGCCTAGGGAAAAAACGCACAGCAGATGTAGTTATAAGATAACCAAGTGTTCCAGGGGTGCTTGGGTGGCTCAGCTGGTTAAGCGTCTGACTCTTGATCTCAGCTCAGGTCATGAACTCAGGGTCATGAGATCGAGCCCCTGGCTTGTGGCCACGTACTCTCTATACATCAATCAATCGATTAATTAATCTTGGGGGGGGGGAAGATAACCAAGTCTTCCAAAACTGAGATTTAAAAAAAATGCTCAAAACTCTTTTTTTTCTTTTTTTTGAGCCAGGGTTGGGGGAGGGGCAGGGAGAGGGAGAGAAAGAGAGAGGGAGAGACTCAGGCAGGTTCTACACCAAGCACGGAACTGATGCAGGGCTCGATCTCACAACCCTGAGATCATGACCTGCGCTGAGATCAAGAGTCGGATGCTTACCTGACTGAGCCACCCAGGCTCCCTTCAGAACTTTATATTTTAGAGCAGTTTTAAATTTATACAATTATTGTAAAGATGGTACATTTACTTTGTTCTCAGTTTCCCCTCTTAACATCTTACATCAGTAGGGTGCATTTATTACAATTAATGAACCAATATTGATACATCATTATTAACTAAAGTCTTCACTTCATTGAGGTTTCCTTAGTTTTTCCCTAAGATCCTTTTTCTGGTCCAAGAACCTACTGAGGATACTGCATTACATTTACATGTCATGTTTCCTTGGCAAATTCTCAGATTTTCCTTGCTTCTGATAACTTGCCAGTTCTGAGAATTACTGGTCCAGTATTCTATAGGACATCCCTTGACTGGGATCTGTCTGATGTTTTTCTCATGACTAGAATAGGAGAAAGGCCATGGAGGAAAAGTGCCCTTCTCATCACATCCTGTCAAGGGCACTTGATCGTCATGGGTGGGGATGGGATGAGGAGGAGGAGAAACGCCATGTCCTGGAACGGACGCTCTAGCAGGGCAGAGATCTTTCTCTGTCTTGTTCACTAATGTAGCCCAAACACCCACAATGTGCCTGGCACAGAGCAAACACATGATAGGTATTTGTTGAATGAGTCATCTAATATGCTAGGATGAACTAAGTTATCTTACATGCTGAAAAACAAGGAAAAATGTTCATGATTCCAAAAGTTCCTTACTGAAGAGCATATTAGTTTTAGCTTTTCAAGTGGGTGAGACACAGAGAGTAAATTAAGCAGTGATAAATCTAAGCAACGTCTCCAAACCAATCCAATATGAGCTAAATTTTTAAAAATCTTTTTGATTAGTAGCTTTAAATCATGACATAGCTCAATGAACAATAAGATCTTGAAACATACTTGGAGCAAAACACATACAGTGGACCCTTGGGGGAAGGAAAGAGAAAATACTCACTGCCACAGACTTAACAGCTTTGATGAGCTTTTTACTTTCCAAATTCTTTAGTATTTTGTTAATTTCTGTTAATGGCAAGTTACTTTTGTATCGGATATCTCTGCTCCATATTCCTGTAAGAAAATAAAGTAAAATGAGTTCAACACCATAGAATTTGTGTTTACAGTCCTACTGCTTATATTGCAGGTCAAAACTAGCAAAATATGTATATTGTATACATTTCTAGGGCATAGCATAGGAAAAACAGTGACTTAGAGGTAAGGATCTCAGATAACAACAAAAGTATGCAAAATGATAAGTTATGTGCTCTATCTTCTAACCAGAAATTTCTTGGAATCCTAGTATGGCACCTTTTTAAAAATATGAAAAAGATACTTTTTAATGGAAGAAAAATCTTGAATGTTACTGAATTAACTTACATTGTCTCTTCCATCCCCTCCTACACTCCAACTTGTTTCCTATTATTTTTACTTTAGATTGTATTTAGATTATAACTTAAGTTTGGGCCAAGATCAGCTGCCACTGTCAACGGAGAGCAAAAAAAAACTATGTAAGTATCTGAGTACAAGTATACCCATAATTTATACCCTATGTTTAGGAGATGAAAAATGGAAGATTGTGTGGGGCGCCTGGGTGGCTCAGTCGTTTAAGCGTCTGCCTTCAGCTCAGGTCATGATCCCAGGGTCCTGGGATCGAGTCCCACATCGGGCTCCCTGCTCAGTGAGGAGCCTGCTTCTCTCTCTCCCTCTGCCTGTCCGCCTTTCTCTCTCATTGTCAAATAAATAAATAAAATCTTTAAAAAAAAAAAAAAGAAAAGAAAAATGGAAGATTGTGGTTCTCACAACCACTGAAAGCCCAGTGCAGGAACCTAGGATTTCTCTTTCAAAAAAGGGTTGTATGTGGAATTTTAAATTAAACATATTACTTTATTTTCTTCCCAGCACAGAAGCATAATGAGGGAAAATTAAAAAAAAAAAATAGAGAATGGCTTTTGTCCTATGTCTATTTTTAAAATATTAAACTCCTAATAATATAAGAATGATATGATTTCAAATTATATCGTTGTTGACACGTTGTTGAAACTAATATCAGGGACTCAAATAGATCCTAAGTTGTAATAATAGCTATTTAGATATAGTTCTGAAAGAGGGATCTAGCTGCTGAGGGGCCTCTATCGGGACACTGCCACATTGCACTGGACATCCCTCTGGTTTTTGCAAAAACCAGAGAGATGGTATTATCCACAATTTACAGATAAGATGAAGAATGAAGGTCTCCAAAGTTCAGAAAGTGAGGATTGGAAAAAAAAAAAACAAACCCTTAAGTTTTAATTATTTATTTTCAATCAATAGTACATTCCCATGGTTCAGAATTCAGAAGTTTCTTTCCATGCTGACCCACGGTCATTTAGCTCCTGCCTCCCTTGAGGTAACAGCAGTGACATCACACCTGGGTGTCTTTCAAGGATATGCATGTTACATATTTCTATTTCCTCTTCTTTTAACATACGTGGCAGCATTCTCTATATGTGGATCTGTACCCTGCGAAGCCAGAGCTCAGTCCCTATTTCTGGTTCTAAAGACAATGTTTTTTTCTGTTTCTTCCTTCACATGCTTACCTTTATTTCCTGCATCCTCTATGATTTGATATACTAGTTTTTCTTGGTTATCTGATCCTTTCATTTTACTGCAGGGGAATAAAGTAGAATTAAAAAGGCAAAGAGATACAGGATAATCTAATAATCTACATAACTACTTTAATGAATTAGCAGACAAGGTCATCACATTGACTTATTTACCAAAATAAGGGCTTACCTTAAAAAGAATGAGACAGGGCTGTATGTACCAGAATGAAAAGATGTCCAAGATATAGTAAGTGAAAAAAACAAGTTGCAAAACAGTATGGATAGCATGATCCCATTTTTGTTAAAAAAAAAAAAAGAAAAAAGAAAAAAAAAGAAAAGAGATTATATATATAGTATATAAATATATAATCATTTCTATATATTTATATATATACCTAGAAGAAAGGACATATACCAAATTATTAAGAGCAGTTATCTCTGAGAAATGGAACTCATGGTAAGAGGTGGGGATGGTATGCAGGACAGGTTTACATTATGCAATTCTATATTGACACTTCCCCCCCCAAAACATATATTACATTTGTAATAATGAAAATTTCTTAAAATAAAAAAAATTGGGGCTTACCCAGCATTCTGAGAATCCTTTATTCTATACAGAAGTCCTGTATTGCTCCTTAAGAGATCCAACTGACCCTAAAGTTTGTTTTGTTTTTTATAGAAAATAACAATGAATTATTTTGGAAGTATTTCAAATCAATCACAAATGTTAACATATTCTTTAAAATTTTACACAAACCAAAATTTCCTACCCCGCAGTTATTTGTTAATTCCTCACTTGAGACTTAGGTTTTTGCCTACATATCACACGTAACATATTTTTGAAAACATAGCTCTTTAGTTCGTCATTTTCCAAAATATAAATACCTAACAGTTTCCTATATGCTATATTCAGGCTTGGTTATATGACCAATGCATAATGAATTCTGAACAAACAGCTTTAGAATAATAAATAAAAATCCATATTCAAATTCAAATAAATTCACTAAGTATATATAATATAAACATAAAAATGAAAATATAATTTATATAAAAAGTTCAAATAAAGACTAACATGCATAAATATTTTGTAACATGATTAAATAAACTTTGTGATATTAATAGTGACATTTACTGATTTGTGTGATTTGTATTACATGACAGGCAGAAAGGTCAAGCGATGAATAAAAATGTAATAGTTTTGGTTTTATATAACAAACCCAAAGTAAAGTAAAGCCTGTCTGATGTGCTTTTGAAATTCCTTGGGTCTGAACTCAGAAGCACTCAGGTGGCCGTACCACTGGGCTTCTGGCAGTTTGGGGAATGCATGATTGAGAGGCCCCATTCCCGTGAGTTAAAACTGGGATGACACATGACTTGGAAACAGGTTTACATATGGATGACGAGCAATAACCTCCCTCCCCGGACCCCGGTAAGTAGCAAAATTGAACCACCAAGTTCATTTGAAGGTTTTTTTTTTTTTTTTAAGATTTTATTTATTTATTTGACAGAGACAGAGACAGCCAGCGAGAGAGGGAACACAAGCAGGGGGAGTGGGAGAGGAAGAAGCAGGCTCATAGCGGAGGAGCCTGATGTGGGGCTCGATCCCAGAACGCCGGGATCACGCCCTGAGCCGAAGGCAGACGCTTAACCGCTGTGCCACCCAGGCGCCCCTCATTTGAAGGTTTAATTCAGCCTATAAATGTTTACTGAACACCCGTACTGTGATATATGTTTGGGGGGCCAAACATGATTTCTAAGAGAATCGCATGGCTAATTTCAACTATCTGGTCGGCATTAACATAGAGGTTAACTCAAGGGCGGAGCGGTTGCTCAGAGCAGCACCTTTGGCCCAACCTGGGGGTTCGGGAAGGCTTTCTGGGAGAAAGAACGCAGAGCTGAGTCTTGAAGGATAATGAGGAGTTAGTCTGGGAAGAAAGGGAAGAAGGGCATTCTAACCAGCGAAGACAAAGGACCTGAGGCATGAGGTGGCAGGGAACCAAAAACAATCCATTCCCCTGAAACCTAACTTTGGAGGCAGATAGCGGCTCGGTGTGGGAAAGCCCCGAGTTTGGACTTGAATCTCTAGTGCTGAGAGGATTCTGGGTCAGAAGTGACTTGGCCAGATTGGTGTTTAAGATGATTAGGCTGGCTCCTCTGAGGCAGACGGAGCCAGGAGAGCCAGCTAGAATGCAGTGTAATAGTCCAGGAAAAAGCCAAGACCTGAACACACGCAGGGGTAGCAGGAATGGAAATGAGGGGGCAAATCTGAGAGCTGTTTAAGAACTAAAATCAGCAACACTTTGTGATTTACTAATACTTATTCCCCTAAAATTCATCATAGCTCCACCACTGCTTATATCCTCTAGACAACAGGAATGGCAGTAGATGGGGCTGCAGAGGTGGAGAAAGAGAGGGGGAGATACTGAGGATGATTTTCAGACAGAAAGCAAAGGGCTGAAAGGGTAGTCAGAGGACAAAAACAGTTTCCTGTGCCACGACCTCCAGCATCCCTTCCACCATCCCTCCTGGAGGCAAGTCCTTCACCAAGGTGAACTGATTAGAAATCACCAACAGTACTAAAACAGAGGTCAGCAATCTGGCCCACTGCTTGTCTTTATAAATAAAGTTTTACTGGAACGCAGCCATGCTCATTTGTTTATGTATGATCCAAGGCCACTTTCCTGCACAGTGCAGTACTTATGACAGAAACCACGTGGCCTGAAAAGCCTAAAATACGTACTATCTGGTACTTCATAGAAAAGGTTTTCCAGCCATTGAGCTAGAAGGTTGAAGGGAGTAGTTTAACAGAAAGTTCACCTGTCCTCAAATTTCCACGAGACTTTAGTGTAGAAACCTTTTACCCAATTTCTACTATGACCAAACTGAAGTGCTTTCAAGACGGGAATTTTGATATAGGGGAAATGAAAGGAGAAATAGGTAGACTTAGAGGATGGGGTGCCACAAGGTGGGGTGTTTTTGGACAGTGGAGGAGAATGACATTAAGGCCCCAGGACAAGAGAAGAAGGAAAAGCAGGTAGAAGGCTTCATTGAAAAACCCCATTGTAGTGTTACTGGAGTCATTCCTGCCTCCTGAAACGCTCAGAGTGAAATTGTGGAGAGTGAAACCCTAATGAACTGGCTCTGTGACAGCTGTCAGAGGGCATATTTCACAGGCAATGGTCCAACACCGGCAGCAGGAAGCAAACAGAAGGTGAGAGCAGACTAATCCCATGTGCCCTGTGTACATGATGATAATTAGGTTAACAAATACAACGGTTAAAACAAAATACATTTATTTCATTCATTTTCTTAAAAATTTATTTATTTGAGAGAGAGAGAGAGAGAGAGAGAGAAGCACATGGGGGAGGGGGGCAGAGGGAGAGGGACAGAGAAAAACTCAGGCAGACTCTCCGCTGAGCACAGAGCCCACATGGCTCTTGATCCCACAACCTAGAGATCATGACCTGAGCAGAAACCAAGAGTCAGATGCTTAACTGACTGCACCACACAGGTGCGCCTCATTCATCTTGTAAAATGATGTGTAATTATTTCTTCTTTCCTCAGTTCAGGCAGTCTGAGCCATTTCTTGGCTTGGAATCTTACCCTAAGACATTTTCAAATGGTTTCACAACTACGTACCAGAAAGTAATGACAATCGTAGCACATAAATGATTATATGAACTAGTTGAATTTGCCTTACCATGGACAACAGTCTATTGATGGCCACTGCCCGCTGCTGGGCCTCTATATGAGGCATTTCATTCTGAATTACTTGGTCTGTGATTCCATGAGGGAACTGGTGACATAATTCTATAATCCTAGGAACAAAGGCAATAATGATATTATTCATGTTTTTACCTATTTCAAGAGGCAGAGGGAGGAATACAAGCAGAACAGTTTGAAATTGTGCCTTTATTCACATTTGGCAGATAATCTGTATTTTGTTTGTTTGTTTTGTTTTATTTTTTGGGGGGGGGAAGGAGGGAAGGGCAGAGGGCAAGGGAGAGAGAGAATCCTAAGCAGGCTCCATGCCCAGCGTGGAGCCCAATGTGGGGCTCGACATCACAACCCTGAGATCATGATCTGAGCTGAAATCAAGAGTTGGACGCTTAACCTACTGAGCCACCCAAGTGCCCCATGCTAAAATCAGATAATCTGGGTTTCTATGATGGTTCTGAATCAAGGCATGTAAGAAATCGAGCAAGATAAAGTACATGTTTACATTATTAGTATTTAAAGAGGAATGTTTCTTTTTCTCACTAATATGAATCTTAAATTAGAACAAAAGTCAAATGAAAATAGAAAAAATATTAAAGCTGAGGCTTCAATGTTCTCAGATGGGATAAGTATGACAAAATTAATATTCAGTTCTTTGGGCAGCCATAAGTCTGCAAGGAGGAGGCAAATCAGACACATCTGGTAGGAAGGCAAAATTTGTTATGACAAGCCACCATAAATGGGGCTTGCTTTTGGAATCATCTCTACCAAACAAAAATAAGCTCAAATATCCACTTTGTCATAGGATCTTCACATGTGTTTTCGTAAGTTTGAGAAAGTTAAGGTCTTTTAAAACTATGTGATAACCTAAAAGTAGCAGTGCACGGATAGCGAATATAAAATTAGAAGAGGCTTTAGGTGACCTAAAATCTTGACTTAAATACTGCATGGAAACCATTTGGCTTAATGTTTCTTCAAAACTCACAAACTGCACCCTAACTTCGCCCAAATGTTCTGTCGTGGGAATTCCCTTAGGGACAGGAGCGATCCTGGATCAGAACAAGTAGCTACAAGTACTACGGGAAAAACGCCGAATCCTTTCTGGGCGTAGATCACCTTAATGCAGGAAGGAAACACATCATCACAACTTTCCGAAAAGCACCGGGGGCAAGGGGAGGTACAGAAAGTTACAAACTGTCAAACTCGCTCGGAACCTTTTTAAGAAGTCTGCGTTCCAGGGATGAGAAAGGGTTCCAAATTCCCAATCCCCTTCCTGCGCGCGCCGGTATCTACCGAGGGTCCCGGGAGAAGGGGTCCGGTTGCCCAAGCGACCGGCCGCCTGCGGGGCGCTCCAGAGCCGGGAAGCGAGCCTCACTCACTGGTTTTACCTGTTTTCTATTTCGACCGGATCCGCGTCGGGCGGCTGCACCTTCACTTTCACCTCAGCCATGACTGCCCAGTTCCCGGCCCCTGGTAAGGGGAGAGACGCTCGGGGTCGCCAGATAGCCAGTCGGGGAACCGAGGAACCCGGGAATAAGGGAAAAACGACGCCCGGCTTCGGCAAGGGGCCTTCTTCCTCGTGTCGCAGCCGGTCCTTACTTGTTCTGTCGGCTTGAGGTGGCCAAGACACGCCTGATCTGCCTCACTTGCCCGCTCCGCTACATCTTCTTCTTGTTTTTCAGAATGTCAATGCCTGTTGGACGAACGAGCCTGGTTCCCTCACTCTGAGTTGGCAACGGAGCACTTTCCAATGCCCGCGAAGGCATATTCTCAGAGGCCCGCAGTGAAGCCTTAGGAAAGGCGCTCGAGGCTGGTACCAGTCTCCGGGCCTAGCGGCAGGGGCGGAGCTGGTTGCTAGGAAGTCAGATTCCGCCAATCACCTGCTCGGCTCTCGTGGGCGGAGCCCGACTCGCAGCGTCTGTGGAAACCCAGAAGGCCGCCTAGGAGAGGACAAGAGGAGGTGAGAGGTGGGCTTCCTGACTGGGGACCGTGTCGGTACCTCGGGGCCCCAGTGCAGGTCCTGGTGGCTGGAGGAGGAGGAGTGGAAGAGGAGAAGACCCTCCCTCACTCCAGCAGAAAGGAAGCGGGCGTCCCTATTTGCCCCTGATGGACAGGCACAGGGAATGGACGGGGTTCCGGATCCGGGCGGCGAGGGGGCGGTATTGATGGAAGGAGTTGTGGGCTAAGGGGTGCTATTGATCCCAGACTGCCATTTGGGCCTAGCATGTCGGTCTACTTCTTGATCCTCTTCGCTTGAGGCCCACTCGCCGCCCCGGCCTCCCAAGGGTAGCTTCTAATTGCGGCGCGTATTACTCCCCCATTTTTTTTTTTTGACTAATTTTTCAACTATTTTGATTATAACTGCCTCTTACTTAAATGGAAAAATGAGGAGCAGCACCTCCTTCTCCCCTCCTTCTCCCTTCCCCGAGTCCAGCCATCATTCTGTAGAGGCTATTACTCTAAAATCAGTATCTGCAATATAAATTCTTAGCCTCTGACCTGGAACTATCCAACCAGACATTAAATTCACTTCTTAAATTTAGTTCTCCAACTTTAGGGAATGTAGTCTGTGACAAAATTCAAAGCACACGTTGTTCAGAGCAGCAGCATTTAGAATTGCATCAACCAAAACTAAAAAGAAACTAGTAATAGCCAAAATGCCCAACCACAAAATGATAAATTAAGATTATATAAGTATGTGGAAAATTGTAAATAAAAGAGTGAGGGTGCAAGAATTGCACTATAAAATTGAACGAACATATAGGTTGTAAGTGAAACTTGTATCCATGATCATTGAAATTTGAAAAGGCCGCACAGAGATGTAAATGGTTGTTGTGTTAAGGTGAGGGTTGCTTACCCCCCATATCCTTTATGCATTAAGAATTATACTCCATCCCACCGAAAAAGATCAGTAAGGCCTCCATACTTGTACTTAATTGTTTAAAAATCCAGGAGACGGAGTGGGAGACCTTTTGTTTGTTGCTCACTGTTTATATCTGTGCCAACTTTCTTTCAGCTGAGGCATGATACTCTGCCATCCTTCTAAAATTTCTTTGCAGCTTTCAAATACAAGAACCACTTGGGGACAACAGCAGGGCCTTGAACCTGGAGCTTTCACAAGGGAGTTGGCTCTAAATTAACATTTCATGCCATACAGAGTTACTTCTGTTCCTCTTGGGTGACGACTTACCCTGAAGCCAAGAGAGGTGGCCCCTTAACAAGAGGCAGGAAAGGGTGATAATGATTTAGGGGAAGCTCAGATCAGATCAGTAGTGATGGTCTCTGTTCTGACGTTCAGTAGTCTCCCCTTATCTGCGGTTTTGCTTTCCATGGTTTCTCTTACCTGCAGTCAACTGGGGCCTAGAAGCAGATGATCCTCTTTCTGATGTCAGGTCAGTGGTAGCCTAATGCTACATCACAGTGCCTAGGTCATTCACCTCACTTCATCTCATCACATAGGCATTTTATCATCTCGCATCATCACAAGAAGAAGGGTGAGTACAGTACAATAAGATATTTTGAGAGAGACCACATTCGCAAAACTTTTATTACAGTACGCTGTTGTAATTGTTCTATTTTATTATTGTGTTAATCTCTTACTGTGCCTGATTTATAAATTAAACTTTATCATGGGTATATATGTATAGGAAAAAACAGGATATATAGGGTTTTGCACTATCCGTGGTTTCAGGCATCCATTGGGGTCTTGAACATTTCCCCCGTGGATAAGGGGGGGGACTGTTGTATTCATCTAATTTGTTCATTTAAAATAATTTCATTTCCCCATCCCGTTCATTCATGCTTTTTTCCCAGAAGTATTTAGATAATCAAAATCCCACACAAGACCTCAACAGCAAAAATGCAGCTGAAACAATAATTATTTGAATTAAAAATTAAGTAATGTTTTAGGTGGCATTCTCTTTAGTTTTAGTAGTTTTGCTGTATTTAAACAAGGTGCTTCTCTTCAACTTCTGTGTTCAAAAAGGTGCCCATTGGAATTTATTTTCATCCACTTTTTTTAATGTAAGGAGAGAAAATGACTGCTGGTTCAGTGTGTGTCCCTCAGATCATACCATTGCGAGTGCCTCCACCCGGAAAAGCCAACCATGAAATTGATAACAATACACTTTTGGAAATGAAATCTGGTAAGAATCAAATGTACCTGAAAGCATGTAAAATAACATTGCCATACTCTTTATGTTCATCTAGTTGTTGATATATCACTTTTCATGCTTTCTACAATTAGCACCTTGGGAATTTTGTAAAAGTTACAAAATTTGAAACGGTGTTGTACTTGGTGGTTTATAGAGTGGTATATATTTAGAGTAAGGTGGTTGGCTTTGACCAGCCTTTCATTTGTATCAGTAGATAGTTGCAGCAGTGCCTTGACTCACATTAGCCACGGTAAGATGTCCCGGTTCTCTCCCGGACTTTCCCACGATTCTCGTTATTTTGCTGGGATAGTAATTTGATCTAGTAACACAGGCTTTCCAGTCAGACACACTGGAGATTTAAATCCTGCTTTGGACAACTTCTAGCGATGTATTACTTAGCCTTTCTGAGTCTCAGTTTTCTCATTGTTAGTGAGAATAATGTCTGCCATTTAGAGCCACTGTGAGGATTAAGTGAGTTGACATGTTATGTGAGGTACATAGTGTCTGGCACATAGTAATGGCAAAATAAATCTTAACTACTGTTGAGAAAGAAAGCAGTGAATACATTTCATGGTAATGACAGGAGTTTATATATACACATACACATACATACATATACATATATATATATTTATCTACATGTATACACATGTATGTATATAATTAAAATAAGGAGAAGAGAAAGCTTTTTTTTTTTTTTAAATCTCTGTGCCCAATGTGGGGTTCAAACTCATGACCCTGAGATCAAGAGTCACATGCTCGGGGGGCGCCTGGGTAGCGCAGTCGTTAAGGCGTCTGCTTTCGGCTCAGGGCGTGATCCTGGCGATCCGGGATCGAGTCCCACGTCGGGCTCCTCCGCTGGGAGCCTGCCTCTTCCTCTCCCACTCCCCCTGCTGTGTTCCCTCTCTCGCTGGCTGTCTCTCTGTCACATAAATAAATAAAATCTTTAAAAAAAAAAAAAAAAAAAAAAAAAAAAA